>NW_021941230.1:2161410-2461410 GCF_902148845.1 Salarias fasciatus | reverse complement strand
ACATTATCATGATCTGTAGGATAGCTCATTGTTTAATGGCAAGTATGAAGGTGAAATAATTGTAAGTAATTTACATGGTTCATATTATTTTTTATTGGTGATGACTGGAGGGGGGTCAGGGGAAGGGGGGGGGGGGGGAGGAATGAGCGTGGGGAGGGGGGGTGGCGGGATGAGGGGGCGGGTTTCGAATTCAGATAATTCATGAGCCGAAGTTGACCAATAGCAACAGATCTCTTAACTAATCAGGACACAGGGTTTTTTGTTACCCTGTGTCTTTTCATCCAATGGGTGTTCAGAATGAAGCTGGACAGGCTGGCAGAGTGCTCATCAGTTTTTCACACCTCACCGGTGTGGTGTGTATTCCCCGCTCCGCCCGCCCCCCGTCCCCTCACCCCTCCCTCTCCTCCACACAAGCGAGCACCTTACCAACAATTAATGCCACAGGCAAAGGAGAAGTGCAGAACCTGGAGACGCACATACATTGTTGCAAACGAGGCACGTTTACAACGATGTACAGACCCGAATAGTGATGTCATTTATCCTCATTTTGAGAAAAAACATCCAGACCAGAATTTTCTCACTGCCTGAGTTCAGCTGGGAGCCAGAGAGAGAAGTGGAGCCCCGGCCTTGGATTGGTCTTCCCCTTATAGACAGTCCCATCAGCCTCCGTCCAATCTGTGGCCAGCCTGAACCTCCTGCTTCACACAGAACATGAGCAGAGAACCCTGACCCAGGAGGGAGGGGAAGCGTCACTCAGCCATGACTCCTGCTGGGCCGCTGTGCTGCTGAGTCCCTCACATCCTAAATGAAACCACTGGAGGACTCAGCTCTGCTTCTCTCCAGGAACCATGTCCTCCAGCTCTTCTGTCTGACAACACTGTTTTGGTCTGCTGCCTGAAAATAAGGCCGTTTACACTGCAGAGGCTTCAAGAGGAAACACTAAACTCTCACTGTGTTTTGGTGTCTGTTTACACCACAACAGTGCAGGAGACACTGAAAACACAACTTTTTAGAAACTGCTCCAAGGTGGAACTTTGTGAGAGCTCTCAGGCTCCGTCTCCTTGTTGACAGTGGAAATGCTGCTGCTGGTCATGAACATGAGATCAGACAAACCTCCAACACAAAGTCAGAGAAGCTTCTCCACCTTAACTCTGAGGTCTCCCCTGCAAACTGAACCCAGGACCTCTCACACCCTAAGTGAGAATCATACTCCTAGACCAACGAGCCCACATGTTCATCACACTGAATCAGGCGGGTGATCCAGACTCCTGACAGCCTGGACAGTGCTCATAAAATGACGACATCCTGACTGAAGGAAATGAAAACATGAGTCATGATGACTTGAGTGATGGTCAGTTTGACCTTAACCACTTCAAACAGTCCACCAGGATGTAAACGGGCCATTAATGAGTCCCAGGGCATGCTGGGAGAGCTGAAGAAGCCACAGTCCTGGGAACAGAGTTCCAGCAGGGGACCAGTTCACCTTTTCGTAGCTGCATCTCTGTGAGGAAAATCACGTTCAGCTCATGGGAGTCAAAGAAGTCATTGAGGAAGACTCTCTCCTCATCAGCAGAACCTCAGAGACTTCTCACACTTCAAGGCCATCTGCAAGTAGAATTGGTTTGAACAGGGATCCACTCAACATTCCTCCCTTGGAGCACCTGGACAGGGACTTGAACCCTGGACCCTCAGATTAAAAGTCTGATGCTCTACCATCTGAGCTACCCAGGCCTGGCTGCAGAAGTCTTGGTGTCTGTATAGCACTCACTTATGAGTGAGACAGAGTGAACAGCTTTCCTGTCCACCATGGCTGAGAAACTGGAGCCTTGTGATCACGTCCTTATTCTTGGGGACTTCAACATTCATGTCTGCTGCCCTGATAAACCTCTGGTAAAGGACTTCTTAACACTCACTGACTCTCTCCGTCTGGTTCAGTGTGTGTCTGGTCCCACACACGAACGGGGACACACACTCGGTCTCGTTCTCTGTGATGGTTTTTCTGTTAAAAATCCGGAGATATGCGACAGTGTTTTCTCCGACCATCTGCCTGTGGTATTTGAAGTCGGGTTGTTCTGTGCACCAGTTAAAAGCTGCGTCCCTGCTCGGCGCTGTTGGACCTTTAACCCTTCCACCGCTGCTCTCTTCTCTGCTGCCTTCAACCAGCTCTGTGTTCCCCTGATCTAACGGGTCCAGAGGAGCTCAGCTCATGGTTCCACTCCTCCTGCCAAACAATCCTGGACTCAGTGGCTCCATTAAAAACCAGGCAGCCCAAAGCCAAACCTGAGGCCTGGTTCAGGGAGAGAACTCGGCAGCTCGGAGGGAGTGTCGCAGAGCTGAACGCAGGTGGAAGAGGGACAAGCTGCACGTTTCTTTTCAAATTTTAAAAGATGACTGGCGCAGATATCAGAACACCGTGCTACCCCCCCACCCCCCTACCCCCCCGTTCCCCCTCTCTTTCTCTTTCTCTTTTTCTCTCTCTCTTGCTCTCTGAGCCTTCCTGTCCCGGTCATGTCCGGCAGCCATGCCAGATGCCAGTTTCTAAGAAAGGCAGCAGCAGGAGGAGATTCAATCTCCGGACGACGTGGAAGCAGCCGAGTCATGATAACAGGATGCTCGTTACATGTTGACCCAGCTCGCCGCCGCTGGTGATTACATAACAACAAGGAGCAAAAACAACATGCAGAAATATAAAACAATTTGAAACCTAAGTTGTTGAGATGGCATGAGAAGCTATTTGGACTTTCAGAGTTCATCTGACCTAAACGGGGCTTTTTCTGCATTGGAGTAGTTCTCCTGGTTCCGGTTCCTGTTTTCTAAGAAGCTGGAAGCACAGAGCTCTTCAGAAGATAAGGTAACCAGCAAAGCTGCTGAAAAGCCAGTTTCAGATCTTTGTTTCCCAGAGATCAGTGTGGAGAAGCTTCCTGGACGACGCTGAGGAGAAACTGGACGTTTCCTTCCTGGTTCAACTGTCCAGAAACCTAAACTCAACATCTGAAGGCTGAAAAGCTTCATTCCTCCTCATCACATCATGATACCTGCTGTCCAATAACGCTGCTTTTGGAGATCCAACACACGGTGTCAATAAAGTACAGCTCACTCCACATTATTAACATGTTACTGATGCTTACTGGTCAATTTACTAGCTTGAGATCATATTTTGGCTGAAATACATCAAATACATGAATTGCTTAGTCCTGCTGATCATGTTTTGTAACAAACCCTGAGCATTACGCCGGGCTCACACTGGTTCCAGTCCGGCTCCGGTCTGGCTCCGGTCCTGCTCCGGTCCTGCTCCGGTCCAGCTCCGGTCCGGATGCTGCAGCTAATCAGTAGTCATGAAATCAATGTGGCGGCTCCCAGCAGCCACGACGCGGCTGCGGTCCAGAATGGTTCCACACGCCGGCAATGATATGTGTCTGCAGCGCCGGAGACGGCACTGTCAGGACCCCACCCTGAGCACCCCGCTTTAGCGCCCAATATCCAGACCAAGTGGAAGAGCCAAACAGCACTGTGAGGACCGTTCTCTTTATGGACAGAGTCCCCTGCTCTGTTCAAGACAAGTGTCCTACATGATTTACCGTTTTAAAGGATGATTTAGGTTTATTATTCTGTGGAAAGATTTCATTCACAATAAAGTCAAAACATTACTGTTGTACAGTCAAAATGTACTGTTTAGAAAGATAACTGTTTTAAGGAGGATTTCACTCCAAATAAACCGACACCTGCCTCTGCTGCTTGGCTGTCAGTGTTCCTGTGTTTCTGCCGTTTATATTTCTCTGGTTTTTCGGACTCTGCTCGTTGTTTTGACCCGGCTCTGGATTTGTCTTCCTGTTCTCCTGCTTCCTCATTCAGGAACTCTGTTCTGGATCGGCCTCTACCTCCTGGTTTGTTCCTGTGATTCTGTGGCTTTGGCTCTAATTAAACCCTGTTAACCAGATCCTCCTGGTGGAGTCTGCTTTCCCCGATGGTCCTGACAGAGCTAACTGTCCTGGGACTGACAGCTTTCCTAATGACTGGTATGAAATCTTGAAAGAAGATCTGGCTGAGGGACTGCTGGAGTCCTCAGCTGTGACATCAGTCTTCACTGTAGGCAAGGGCAAAGAACGCTGTGGATCCTATTGCCCAATTTCTAGATTAAATATGGACTACAAACTATTTCCATCTCTGATCTCTAAAGGAATGGAACACTGCCTCTCAGATTTCATCACTGAGGATCAGACTGGGGTCATGAAGGGTCAAACACAGGGTCACATCAGGAGAAGCACACACCACCCAACAGGCCAGATGCAGAGAAGGCTTTCCAGAGTCAGCTGGTTTTCTGGAGAAAGTGCTGGAGCGGTTTGACTTCAACGATCAATGAACAGATGTTTGTCTGAAAGCATCACACTTGATCACTAATTCAGTCACCATTGATACTCAGTCAGTAGGATTCTTTGACATGAATGAATTTATTCATAAGTTTTGAGTGAAACAAGGATTTAACCAGTGAAGGGCGAAGCTGAGATGCTTATTAAATCTGTCTCTCTCTTCAGGATGTCAGGCCCTATCTTTCTATATATCTATCTGCCAAAGTCTATCTATCTACCTATCAACCCACCAAAATCTAACTACATTAAAAAAACTAACTACCTACTAAAGTCTAACAATCTAAAATAAACTAACTGCCTATCAAAATCTAACTACCTTAAAAAAACTAACTACTTATCAAAGTCTATCTACCAACTAAAGTCTAACTACATTAAAAAACTAACTATCTACCAAAATCTAACTACATTAAAAAAAAACTAACTACCTACTGAAGCCTATATACCTACTAAAGTCTAACTACATGAAAAAAACTACCTATCACAATCTAGCTACCTTAAAAAAAACTATATACCTATCGAACTACCTAAAAAAAAAACTATCTACCTACCAAAATCTAACTACATAAAATAAAGTAACTAACTACCCAAGTCTATCCATCTCTCTCCTTTCTGACTCCCTGCTGCCTCTCCTCACCCCCTCCTCGCCCCTCCTGGCTCCTCCTCTTCAGGTCTTGTCTCCTGTGGAGGATCTTGTCCACCCTGGCGTCCAGGTTCCTGGGCCTCCATTCACTGTTTTTCTTTTTAAGCTGGAATGAAAATAGTGAAAATGGTCATTGAGGGACTTTCTAAACCGCTCAGTGGCCTGGAACTCATGGTTCCAAACCAGTTCTTATCCAAACCACATAACAGAGCTGAGGTTGATGGAATGTTGTCAACAGAAAGGGGTCTGTACCTTGATGGTTCTCCTGGTGGGCCTCAGTCAGAGGCAGCCTCTCCAGTCGGTGCTGTTCTTTAAGAGAAGCCACCTCTGCTGCTGCAGAGCACCTCTCCTGGCTGTCCTGGGCTGCCTTCAGCTGTCTGGAGAGCGCCTCCTTCTGGGCTCTCAGCTGGACCACCTGCTCCTCGTGTTTAACCAGAGCTGCCTCCTTCTCAGCAGAAGAAGGGAAGCGTCCAGAACGTCCTGCTGCTGCTGCTGGCTGACGCTGCCACCAGGTGAAACTTGATCAGACGCCTGAAGTGATGGAACAGCTGAACCACGGGAACGGCGGCGGGGGCCTCACTAAACCACTTCCCAGACTGGCCCAGGAAGACGGGGGTCCCACATGGAGGGCCGGGTCACTGTGTGTGGCTGAGAGGAAGACATGAGACGTTTTCAACCAGGAGAAGCATCTTTTCAGAGTCACAGCAGGAGGAAGTGAAGCCAAAACTCTCATTTCATCTCTCTCCTCTCCGGTCTGAAGGAAAGCTGTCATTTAGAAAGACACTCTCAGGACTGACGTGTGGCGTCACTGTGGTGCTAACAGGACCTTCAGAAGAGCTTCATGCTTTTCCAATGATTGAACCACAAATGGAAAACATGAAGGAAACTGACTCCTTCTCTTTCCCCGTGTCAGACATGTCGGATATCAAGAGGACACTGCTCAGCACGGCGAAATCCTCCAACTGAGAAAAGGGAAAAAGCTTGTGGGGGTCGTTTTGTGTCTGCGTTTATTACTGAGCTGTGCTTTCAGAGGAGGAAGATCAGTTATCAATTCCATTCCTGTAAAGTTTCCTGATCCTCTCTGGATCCTCAGCGGTTCATGAAGCTTCATGAAGCCTCATCTGCCCATCACGAGATAAAACACACACAGCCCGAGAAAAAACCCCCTTTTTTTTAATAAAAATTCTGTGCCAGGATATACATGATTATCATGATATAAGATGAGCTATATCGAGATCTAAAATTTGTTTCATATCACACAGGTCCAGTACCTGGTACCAGGCACGAACCAGTGGAGACGCTTCCCGTGGAGTGCTGACTTTGTCAGGATTCTGTTCAGGCAGGCAGTGGGCAGTCTCTGTCTCCCTGGGTCCGTCTGATTGCTGATTGCCACTCTTTACTGTGTCTGATTGGTCAGTCAGCAACATTCACCCTGACTGGACTCACCATCCATCAGATACACCCCCTCCTCCTGGAGCCCAACCAGGCTCTCCAGCCACACCTGGGTACCTGCTCTTAAGCACCCTTTCTCAAACTAAACCCTCTGAACCCCCACCCCATGTCCAGCCCCTGGTACTCCAGAATCTCCACTCAGTCTTTTTTTTTTTCCACTCTCCACTCATGATCTTTATTTTACTGTAAAATGTGTTTTGATAATAAAAGACAAAACAGTTCAACATAATAGATGACTTGATGAAACTCAACCTCCTGGTTATTTAGCAGACAGTAACCCTGCTGTCACTTTCCAAATGTCAAAACTGACTGATGATGTTTGAAGCCAGGACCTCCTGTTGATGAGACAGGCTCTTTGAGCAGCTGAGCCACAGCGCCTCCTTCAGCATGGTTTCAGTGCTGCACTACCTGGCTGTCAGATGGACCATCAACCATCAAACCCCCATGAACAGAAAACACCTGACCTGGACCAGTGATGGATCCACTTCCATCAATACTGACCTCCAGCAACCAGCCACACTCCACAGTCCAGACTGTCCTGCTGAGAGAGGAACAGGCTTCTCAGGAGTTTTCCTCCTGGACTCACTGAGCTGATTCACTTCAGTCAGAATCAGCAGAACACGTGGAAGAAACAGGGGATGTAGCTCAGTGGAAGAGCGCCTGCTTTGCATGTAGGAGGTCCTGGGATCAATCCTCAGCATCTCCAGGCTTTATGTCTAACATTAATATCACCAAGCTCATGAATCAGCGCTGGGTCTGTCTTGATGGCTGTGAGATAAAATCAATCTCTGAACATCCCAGAGGATTCTTCCATCAAGATCGAACACAGAACTGTTGCGGAAGTCTTTCTGTTGTTAGCATAAAGAACTTCTGAAAAATCATATTTCCCTCAACAAGTCAGTGTAGAAGTTGTTGAAACTCCTCCTCCTTGTCTTCTCTGCCATGATTGAGAGTAAAACTCCAGCGATCAGCAGCTTATTGAGATCAGAATCTTCCTGAGGTACTGTGACCATTCCTGGTAGAAAGTGTGTGTGAGGAGGGTGATATGAGGTGAATCCACCTGCACAGCCTTCCAGCTGGACTGGATTTATAAAGGGAATATATCAAAGTAATCACAGTATTCTCCTCTGGTGGACAGACTTCTTCTTTAAACAAACCTGAAAACCATTGGCAGAAGAGAGTAATGACAATTGAAGGGCTCGTCCGGGATTTGAACCCGAGACCTCTCACACCCGAAGTGAGAATCATACTCCTAGACCAACGAGCCCACGTAGTGAAGATGCAAAAAGACTCGACTGATGGTCATGAATCAGGCAGGTGATCCAGACTCCTGACAGCCTGGACAGAGCTCATCCAATGACCACATCCTGAATAAAGGAGATGAAAACATGAGTCATGATGACTTGAATGATGGTCAACTTGACCTCAGTCACTTCAAACAGTCCATAAAGACAGAAACGGGCCCCAAGTGAGCCCAATGGCATGCTGGGAGAGCTGAAGAAGCCACAGTCCTGGGGACAGAGCTCCATCAGGAGGCCAGTTCACCTTCAAGCAGCCACGTCTCTGTTAGGAACATCACATCCAGCTCATGGCAGTCAGAGAAGTCACAGAGGAAGATTGTCTCAATGTCAACAGAACCTGTGAGACTTCTCGAAAAATGGCATCATCAGGAGAAAACACAGCATGTCACCAGGACGCAAATTTTGTGTGTTTTGGCCACCAACACAGAGCAGCACTGTGTCCCTCTGCTGTATGGATCCATACACAAACCACCCCTTACTACACCTGAACAGGGATTTGAACCCTGGACCCTCGGATTAAAAGTCTGATGCTCTGCCATCTCGGCCAAGGATGAGGCAAAAGGGACTGCTACGGTGGGGGAAAGAAAAAAAAGTAAAAAGGGGAAGGGGGGGGGGGGAAGAGAAAAGGAGCAAAAATTCAGAGAAAATTCAGCGTAAAATCATACATCATCAGACGCTGTAGCTCAGAAAAAGTACTTATTCCTCTATTATTGTTCTGTTAAATATTTATTGCTGTATTAATCCATTAATATTATTAATATTATTGATAATCCTCTATGATTACAAAAAATTACAACAAGTTGCACACTCTTGCCAGGATTTGCACCTGGAATCTTCCACCCAAAGGTTGGCTGTGTTGCTGTTACACCACAAGAGTTGTGTTTTTGTTGTTTGTTTTCAGTGACAAATCAACACTATTTTGACTTGTTACCACTTATCAGCTATTTTAGCCTTTGCTTTAAAGCTGCAAAATGCAATTTTAACACAATAATACTTTGATTTAACACCTAAAATGAATAAAATATGTTGAATGGATGAAACATCAAGTTCAAGTGTGTTTTCTTTTATCACTTCTACTAAGTGTCTATATATAGTTACTGGCGATGTGTGATCCTGTTAAAACATCCAAAACAATGTTATGATGTATAAACGGAAGAACTACTGCTGATGTCTTTGAGCTTTAATGTTTATATTCCCCAATGTATTGCAATATATTGGAAACAGCAACCATTTCTATATTTTGTAATATATTACAGTATATTTTTGCAATATACTGCAATTCCAGTCCTTTATGTGTAAATGCATTTCCTGTTGACGCTACAGATTTAATTTCCCAGTTAGAGCTAACAGAGAGATCCATCAGTTTTCTTGTTGACATTTACAGTACGACCATGTTCCAGTGTATAAACATTCAGATGATGAATGAATGAGTGGTCAGTGATGGAGGGCCAGGACATTTACTGACTGGAACCCAGGGTCATGCTGGGAAGGAGAGCTGACCCTGTCAGCTCAGGATAACGTGTATTTTTAACAGGCCAGAGACCAAGAGGCAGGAGCTGGAGCCTCCTGACTCCTGTGTTTGGTCAGCCTGTCCACAAATACGACGTTTTTGGGGGACAGATGCTCTGCAAGTGTGGACATCAGGAGGTAGGGGACATGACACTGTAGCTGGGGTCTCTGGAATGTTTCACTGGTTTCTGATTGGACACGAGATTCCCATGAACTGGAATTTCCCAGGATATTCCCACTCTGACTTTTTCATATCATAATGTGGTGTTGCAAGGTGAATTTGTTCAGTGGAGTTGTTGTCTAAAAGCAGTACAGGACCTGTGATCATGGACTCTGTAATGGATAGACAAGGGTCCAAACAGTGATTGTGCTGAGCTCAACAACAAATGAATGGATCGTCATATCTGAAGACAAATCGAGCATTGGACATTCGATCATCAGTTGGTCATGAACTATGTTAATTAAGTTTTGCCTCTGATTTTCAGAACTACGTCAGCTGACTCTGAACAGGACTGAATTCCTCACTGCTTCACACACTCTGACCACCACCTCTCATCTCTCCGCAGCTGGGAGGACTGGGAGTAGAGAGGAGGCTGTGAGTCCTGAAGATCTACTGAGAGCAGAGCTTCCTTTCAGAAGAACCAGCAGAAGATCTTCTGAACTTCCTGATGCTCTTCCTCCTCATTCTCCTCCTCTTCATGACTCCTCCCCCATCCAAGGACTAAATCTCTTCATTTCTGAGTCATGTGACAGAAAACAGGAGAACTTTTGGACTGACTGCAGAAGAAAAATAATGAATTGTTCAGTCATGTAATTCTCTGCTTGGTGAAGTTTTTCATTCCTCTGAATCACATTTTAAAGTTACACTAAGGAACTTTTAGTTTTCGTTGATTTTGGCGGCGCCAGTGGACAAAAGCGGTAGTGTTTTGCCTGAAGTAACACTACAGTTCCCATGAGCACTAGCGCGTGGCGTCGTCAAATGCTGCTCCCGGTTGCATGCTGTTGGGCTGAACTCTCTCACGTGTTTCCAGTGGCTGTGAAGGATGGACAGCGACGAGGTAATGAATCTAATGGTGGCTAAACAATGTTATATCATGATGCAGAAAATAAACGTTTAACTTTGGTAAACATAACTTTGTTTTTCTACCGCTTTTCCCCCCTCTGAGACCACAGACATCCACCAAGCAGCTCACATAAATAGTGATCCTCCCATCACTACAGTCCTATATTTATTGTAAACGCACATTGTTGAATGATATCAATCTGCATGAAGTGTGATTACTGTGCTCCGCTGTGCTTCCAGCGGGCGATATGGCCAGTCTGAAGGGACTGTGAGTGAGCAGGGCTGTTTCTATAATATTAATGGGTTAATAGGCAATCCGGATCATTACCAAAATGTAATAATTTGTTCCATTTACCAATTCGGACATTTCCTAAAAAAATAATTCAAATCAATTTTGTAGTTTTTGAGTTATCTTGCAAACAAAGAAATAAACAGCAGACGGCAAAAACATAACCTTCTTGGCTAAGGGAGGGTTAGAATAATTTCACAGTAAACACACACATACAGATCCTGACAGGAAGGTGCTGCGTTGCCTTATTATTAATCCTGCACAGTTTGCACAAATATACTTTTTGAGGTCTCTCAGGGAAAGTGCTACTACTCAGTTTCTTACCATTTTATTTTTTTTCTGTTATAATTGTATTATTAGGATTCTATATGGCTAATTCTGCATTCATTTATTACTAAAATGATTCTGATGTTGATTAAACATAAAGAAAAATGTTACTTTTGTGACTTTTTTTTTCAGGAATTCCCTGTCCCAGAAACTACCTCCACCTCTTCTGAGTGTGAGCCCCCACGCACTAGTGCTGGCAGAGGGAGGAGCAGAGGGGGGAGGGGAGTAGGCGCAGGCAGGGGGAGAGGGAGGGGGAGGGGGAGAAGTAGGACACCAGAAGACTTGAACCCCGAGACCCAGCAGAGAGTACAGGATCTGCACGAACGCAGAAACAGAGAGATGCAGGCCAGAATACAAGAACTGGACCACAATCAGAGGGGAGAGCTCCTATAAGTGGTCCTTTCAACACCTGGCTTGGTGTTCGACATTTTGGACCTGCTGGAGGACCCTAATCGTCAGAGAGTCCCAGGTGGAGGTGATCTACATCGGTGCTCCTGCGCAAACTGTAACGAGATGAACACTGACCTGGAGAGAGTTTTCCAGACCCAAGGTACACCGGTTTCCAGGTCCGCAGGTCCGCAGACTAATGTAGCGTGTCATTGTTTGACTGCACTGTAAAAAGTTTTTATAGTTTTTTTGTACAGAATTTGCCTTTAGACTGTCCACTTGTTGTGTGTGTGTTTCAAAATAAATACATCTGTGCAAAACAAGACAAATGTTTATTTATACACCGTCTTTCACCGTTTTCAAGTTTCAAGTACTTTGTCTTTGGCACTTGTTCCTTCACAGTAAAGTGAGTAATAAAACAGGACCTAGAGAAAAAAGGAAAAACAGGCACATGCACACTCTTAGCGTGAATGCAATGTGCATTTTTACAATGGCAGGATACGTGTATGTTTTGATTGAACAAATAGCACAACACTGTATTACAGCAGTAGTAAATGAATAATCATGAAAGTAGAAAAAAAATACTGTGAAGAAAAAAAAACGGGGAGTGTGATGCATGTACATGGATAAATAGAGCAGTATAAAAATAAACTATGACAGTATAAATAAAAAATACTGAATAATCTGTGTGACAATGTTAGAAGTTACTGAGAACAATTACAAGAAGTACAGTAGCAGCAGTGTGGGTGGGGGTCCAGTAAAGCATGTGTCTGTAGTTAGCCTGTCAGAGTAATATGTTGTATTGATGTGCATTTATGTAAGCAGACAAGGCAGGATCGTCAGTGTTCACTTTGGGGAACACCTTCACCACGTTTCACATGCGTCCTCACAAGTTCAGCTGTTGGTGGCGGCTGTGTTGAAGCCAGAACCCCGAAATTCCGGGGGTCATCTGGCCTCAGGGTCTGTTTCTTGGGAAGGCCACCTCCACTTTCAAGCCTCTTCCGAAGAATGCCTCTCTGCAAGTCTTGAATGTCGGAGTACTCCTTTTCCTTCACTGTGCAGACACTCCAGGATTTGGACTTCTTATTGTAGCATCGTCTGTAACTGAAAGGAAGCACAAATACTAGAACACACGTATTTTACAACTACAGTATCAGGCAAACACTATGATATTCCATTCTGGAGTTGTCCTTAGATACGCTAACAGCTTACATCTTGTGTCCATCTTTGTTTCGTGCCGGGGCGCGGCCATTGTGACAGTTGTAGTCTATCGCAGCAAGCAGAGTCCGTGTGCGATACACTGCTGGAGAACCGCTTTCCTGCGTACATGAGTATGTGATTCTGGAAGCTTTCCAGATCGGATGTTGTCCTGTAGAGTATGACAAGAAACATATACAAATCATTGTACACAGACCAAAGTACCAATTATTACATAGATATCGACATTTGACATAACAGCAAAAAACACCAACTTTGCCATTTTAATCGTGTTTTTAGTCAAACACAGACGGTTGTGTTGATAAAAGGAAAAGTGCATACCTGAAGTTGATGAACTTCACAACATTCTTCAATCATCGCTTCTCCAGGACGATGGCTACAAGAGCCTGGTGAGCTGCTGAACCTGTAATCACACATCTCGTCGTGAGATGGATAAAATTCCAAGTAAAGCAACAAAAACACCCCTTGAAAATGCATTACAATTACCTTGTTTTATCCATGGTTTTTCCTGTGTATCTTCACCAAGTGGCTCATGCTCACAAGATCCAGTGGCCCATGTGTGCTGGTTCCGAACGTGATGAATTACAGCATGCCATTTAATCTACAGCATTAAGAATCATGTGTGAACTTGTGTGATCTCACTTGCCTTCTCTTCACAATGAAAGCATGTTTTAGTTTACCTCACAACTTTACTTCCTACAGACATACCTTGAACTGCTCGACAGTGGATGCCTGCTTGGCACAGCACCAGAAATGGTTCACAATGTCTTTAATCCAAGGCAAGATTTCAGACTGGTCTCTGGCTGCACCAGCCTGAAACAAGGATGTGCTGTTGTTAGAAAGCCACCATAGAAATGCTGCTGTTTTTCTGCAAGGTATGAACACGCAGAAGTCACGTCAGTAAACAAAAGTAATAATGCAGTAACACTCTTACCTGTCTGAGCTGTGATGCACTGTTTGTGACAGAAGTCCCTCCCCTACTGTCCTGCACCACTCAGCATACTGTTCCATGCGAGTCCTGTGCAATGTGCCTGAGCCCATGAGCAAACAGCATGGGACCTTTGGTGAATGACGCAACTCATTATGCCAGTGTTGTGAAACAGTAGGCAAGTGTTCCCAGACAGATGACCAAGGGCTCACACCATCAACCCATTTACAGAAACTCACCTGGCCTCTAATACACCAGCTTCTTCTGCCCCAGTGCCTTCTTCCAGGATTTGGACACCCTCTATCAGTTCTCCCCTGAGTCAAAACAGAAAACATTTGAAAAATACTAAACTTTGCCCAAAACAAACAAATGCAGGCCCTGGGAAAAGTACCTATCATGGTCCGACTCTTCTGTTATGCTGGAAACTATAGGCTGCAGTGGTTGGAGATGTTGCTTGTAGGGAGTAGAAGTTACTTGCTCCTTTTGATAGCTGTAGAGAAATAAGAAGTATGAAACTGATATAGATCAAGAGTAATACAAGAGAAACACAAAAGTATACACACAGGAAATAAAAGCACTACATAACAATCATCAAAAAAACATATTTTATGTCACAGTAGAGAATTATAAGATAAGAATAACAATAAGTAGGAATACAACATCAAATATAACAATAAAATAACATCGACAATAATTAGGGAACAACATTGTACACCTTGCACCACACAATGTCCAATAGACAAACATAACAACAACAAAACAATATCTTGTTTTCATTCTGACCTGAATATGTCATGTTTACTGGCTAACTGAGATTGTAATCTTCAAAGTTAGGCGCTTGGTGCTGCTGAAGTGAGCTACATAAGTGGCCTTCAGGACTGACTAAATAAACGTTACATGTAGAATTGCAAACATGCAACAATCCCGGTAATTTTACCGACAGCGCAAGGTGCTATTGATAAACAGGACTTTGAAAAGTCATACCTCAATGCACAGGTGTTTTGTTTTACTGATTATTTAGAGCAAACAACGCGGTTTGTCTTGTTTTGCGATCACCGTTTGTCAACTCAACAAAAAGACGACCAGAATTCAGTTTTTCTCTGCTATTATTTCATAAGAATCATCAGAACCTACTATCACGTACATACAAAATGACACGATAATACTACAATGGTTCTGTATGGCTGATCTTTCCACAGCAGGAACTTTATATTTGCATTTTGCAGTCATCGCATTGTTTTTACCTCCGCCAAGGATGTAAAGTTTTCGCCTGCGTCTGTCTGTTTGCTACAGCTTGTAGTAGCATTTCTGTGAGCACACTGACGTCATAGAAACATGCAGGCAGCTCTGCTCGCTGGCACACATCGCCGAGTGAAAGCACCGCAGTAGTTTGTAGTTTGTTGTGTGGCTGTTCGTGTCGGTGTGTAACTGTGAAATATCAAGCTGATGGCTAATTACTGCTACCACGCAATTTTCCGATCGCTAGCATTAGCATTTGATTTGAGCATCGAAAGCTACTTACTAGTCCAGCAGGAACAGAGCCAAGGCAGCGTCGGTCGGAAATCCCTCCTGATCTTTCAGCTCACGCCAGCGAGTGAAAGCCGGGCCAATGTTGATCCTGGACTGTGCTTTTATCCGAATAGCCTCTCTTTTTCTTTTTTTTGCCTCCTCAGACAAAACTTTTGGCTTCTTTCTCTGTTGTCCACCTTCCGCCATGTTTGCAAAATCCCACACTGGAGTTCTGTCCTTATAACGACAGGGGAAGTGACGCATGCCGTAAAGCAGTCCGCACATTTTGTAGTTTTTTAGTGTGCAGGGTTCCTACCACCCTCCTCACAGTTTCTTAGTCCAAGTAAAAACAATACTGACATCCTCAGCCCGTGAAAGAGGGGTCATTCAACTAGTTGTAAGTCGATGTATCATCACAAAAGATATTAAAATGTTTTATTAAGGTTGAAAAGTTCCTTAGTATCGCTTTAAAATGTGATTCAGAGGAATGAAAAACTTCACCAAGCAGAGAATTACATGACTGAACAATTAATCATTTTTCTTCTACAGTCAGTCCAAAAGTTCTCCTGTTTTCTGTCACATGACTCAGAAATGAAGACATTTAGTCCTTGGATGGGTGAGGAGTCATGAAGAGGAAGAGATTGAGGAGGAAGAGCATCAGGAAGTTTCGAAGATCTTCTGCTGGTTCTTCTGAAAAGAAGCTCTGCTCGCAGTAGATCTTCAGGACTCACAGCCTCCTCTCTGCTCTCAGTAGCTGCAGAGAGATGAGAGGTGATGGTCAGAGTGTGTGAAGCAGTGAGGAGGACTTCATTCCTGTTCAGAGTCAGCTGACATAGTTCTGAAAACCAGAGGCAAAACATAATTAACATAGTTCATGACTTTCAGCAATGAAGTGAGAAAAAATTAGAGATGATTTACCAGTAATCCAGACCACCATTCATTTCACCATACAAGTGTATTCATAAATACTTTAAGAGTTTGAGAGAATGTACAGCAGTGACTTAGTAACTGAATACATGGCTTTCCTGGTCTTAATCATTGATTTAAGCACAGGCAAAAACCTGCTTTGAATTGCTGCTTGATGCACTTCCGCCAGTGCCATTTGGACAGCTGCAGGGTCGTCAGCTGGGAGCCATGCTTCTTTGATGTTTCGCTCCTTTAATCCCGGAACATCTCAGGGTGGTAGAGCAACAGTAGGGACGTCTCCCTACTGCCCCCTGCAGCTGACCTAGGATCCATCTTTTCCCCATAACTTATCTTTCCTGTGTAACCAGAGCCAGAAACTTCCCTGCTCTGCCTCTTCAACCAGGTCTTTTATGGCCTTCCACAGGCTGGGGCCACAAATCCCCAAGGTCTTCAGGAACCGCTGGGTGGAACTTCCAGTGAAGCCTCTGCAGCCGACCTCAACTGTAAAGATGTATGTCTTCCAACCCGCTTCTCGGCAAGAGGAGGCCAGCTCAGCGTACTTTTCCCTCTTCCTCTCGAATGCTGCCTCCATCCCTTCTTCCCAGGGTATGGTCAGCTCTCCCATGATGACACACTTGGCTGGATTGGACCAGATTACAATATCTGGCTGGAGTGATGACATGACGATGTGTTCTGGGAACTTGAGTTGGCGACCAACATCGGCTGTAAGCTGCCACTCTCCTCCTGGCGACAACAGAGACCGCTCTCGCACTGAACTACTGAGTGCCTCTTCCCCTCTTCTGATGAACTGAATAGGCTGGTGCAGTGGAGTTACTGGGCTGGACTTGTTCACCTGCAGTCTGCACACCTCGATCACTTTGGCTATTTTCCGCAGTACTCGGTCATGTCGCCACCCATAGCGACCCTGCATCAGGGCTGCTTTGCAGCTGGACAAGATGTGTTGTAGGCTGGGATTTTGGTGGCCACAGAGAGGGCAAAGATCGTCTGTGCCGTACCGCAGATGTAGGTTCTATGGACTTGGGAGGGTATCGTACGTGCTCCTAATCAGGAAACTTAGCCGGGCTTGGGGCATTTTCCACAAGTCGGCCCATGTTCTTTCGATTACGCCTTCCCATGTTGTCCACTTGCCTTGGAGAGACTGGCTCACTGCCTTGAGCCTGTAACCTTCATGCTCCTCTTTTGTGACCTCTTGGACAATCAGCTTTTTCCTCTCTGCTTCGGTGGCTTTTGACCACATCTTAGTTGTTGTTCCCCATCCGAGGCCTGCTCTCCCATGTTGTACCATTCCCACAACCTCTTGGTGTTTCAGTCGGGTAGTGGCCTGGTCTACTGCCTGGGATACGTCCCATTTTCTTCCAGTGCTAACAGTTGGCTTTGCTTTTTGCACCACTGGATCAGCAGAATCTTTCAGCTCTCGGACCAAGCGAACCTTTTCCAGTTTAAAGCCTAAACTGATGCTTTGCATTGGAAGCCTCAAGATGTTCTTTCCAAACACAGCTGAATTGGACTGGCAACGAGGAAGTCCAAGCCACTTCCGGATGTAGGAGTTGGCCTTTGTGTCCATTTTCAGAACTGAGGATGAGGTGATGTTACACAATTTAAGGGGCCACATCAAACGATAGTAAAGGGTGAACTGGTAGCACCAAACTTTGAACTTCCCCAGCAATGGGCATTCATCGATCTTTTTCAGGCCATCAGCTAGCTGCATTGTGGCCGACGTAACCATCTGCTTGTCTGACAGGTCCGCAGTATACAGCCTTCCCAAGCTCTTTATTGGTTGGTCTTTCAGGAGTGGAATGGCCTCACTGTTTACGGAAAACATGATATTATCTTTCCATTGGCCCTTCCAGATGGAGAGGCTGCGTGACTTGCATGGTTTCATTTTCATCCTGGCCCATGTCAGCAGTTCTTCGAGCCTTTTTAGGAGTCTGTGGGTGCATGCTGCCGTCTGTAGGAGCGTGGTGACATCGTCCATGTAGTACCTGAGGGCTGGAAGCCTCTGCCCCGATGGGGATCTGACTCCTCTTACTGACTGTCTCCCTCCAATCAGGATGATCTCAAAGGCTGCTGTGAATAGTATGGGAGAAATGGCGCAGCCCATTGCTATTCCCTTTTCCACTTTGTGCCATCCAGATGTGACTTGTGGGGTTGTGAAGGACACAGTGAGGTTGTTGAAGTAGTTGGTAATCAGGCTCTCGATACATGGTGGAATGTGGAAGAACTTGAGGGCAAACCAGATGACTTGGTAGGGAACAGATCCATAGGCATTTTCGAGATCTAACCACACAACATGAAGGTCTGACTTGTTGTGCTTCGCTGTCTGGATCTGATCCCAAATCATCATTGAGTGCTCCACGCAGCCCCGGAACCCTGGCACTTCTGCCTTTTGACAAGTAGTGTAGATGTACTTGTTAGAGAGGAAATAACTGGTCATTCGCCTTGCCAACACTGTGAAAAAGATCTTCCCCTCTACATTCAGAAGAGAAATGCCTCTGAATTGATTGATCTTCTGGGAGTCTTTCTCCTTTGGAATGAAGATGGTGATTGCTCTGCACCATGCCTGTGGGATGGACTTTGTTTTCCAGGAAACACACATCATCTTCCATAGTAGCTTGAGGACAAGGGGACAGTTCTTATAAACTTTGTAAGGAACACCATTTGGGCCAGCTGCTGATGCCGTTCTTGCTTGCTTTACCACCTGGTTGACTTCGGACCATTTCGGAGGTGTGGTGTCGAATGGTAACGATGGCACTGGAGGATGAGGGACATAGCCTGGTGGACCTAAGGGGCTTTCTCAGAGATTATCACCGATCGCTGCTTTTATGTAGTTTTCTAATTCCTGCTCGGTTGCATGCAAGGTCCCAGACTTCTTTTCCTCTAGCAGACTGCGGGCGTGTCTGAATGGGTCCCGAAGAAAACTTGATCTGGCTTTCTCCTTCCGACTTCTGCACTTTCTGATCCTCTCAGCTCCCCTTAGTTGGGACAGTCTTCCTCTCAGCTGGTTCCACAAGCATTCCAGGCCCTCCTTCTCTTCTTCCTCTGCTTTCCTCCAAGCCTTCTGGAGGAGGCGACGTTCCTTAACAAGCTGCAGGATCTCCTTCTCCCGCTTTCCTTTTTGTTTTGGAGTGACTTTCCTTTGGAGTGACTCTCCAAATCTTCCCTTGCCTTCAGTGTAGATGATGTCTCCAAAGATGTTCAACTTTGTGATCGAGTTGCCCTTTAGGGAGTTCTGGAGGATAGCATGGAGACGAAGGTCAAAGTTTCTCCACTCTGCCTTCTCAGTGGCTTTTGGCCACTTGACCTTGTTCTTCCGGCTTGGCAACTCAGTTGATGGTGTGGGGTTTTTGCCTGCTGGTTCAATCGGCTGATGCAGCTGTGGGATTAAGGGCTGCTCCAACTTCTCCTGCGGGGGCTGCTCAGGCTCTACGCCATCGGATGCAGTGTTGGGCTCAGTAGCACTGTGGTATTACATGCTCTCCATATGTTGATGAAGTTGCAGGATGAGCCCCAGCCTGCCATGTTATGATCAGACTGGATGATAATAAGGATGTCTTGTAGCTAATGCTTTGCTTGCCTTCATTAGTTACTTCTTCTTCACTCTGCTGTTGTGTGATTGACAAACTGATGATACTGCATGAGTGAGACTGAACTAATACATTGCTATAACCTCATATAATATATCTTCCAAATATATCAGAGCTGATTAGAACTTTACCTCAAGTAGTGGAAGCTAACTTTGTTAGCAGGTTGGTTCTCTGGGCTCAGGCTGCAGTGTCAGCAGGAAATGACTTTTGATCCCTCTTCCTGACACTTCAGGGATTTCTACTCTGACAGGAGGATGTGCTGAGAAAAGCTGACGCTGCAGAGGAGTGGAAATATGAAGCTAACACTGTTTGATAATAAAAGTAACATTCTTCAACAAGGGACTTTTTTTATCAAAACTGTGACAAAGAAAAATCAGATATCAAGACAAGGATGTCAAAATATTTGATTTCTAAATGAGTCATTAAGTACGATACATGTCGTATTAATACAGATCATCAACATCATCAACAGCAGAGACACATCTGGTGTTTTCAGGCTCCCTGTGAGTCTTTCTCCTCTTCTAGGTTTTCTAGTCTCTTTCAAACCAAATCTTCAGTCCTCCTCTTCAGCTCAAAAAAATTGGAGGTGGATGGAGCAGAATGTTTTTACATGAGGGGGCGTGGCAGCTGAGTGGCCGTGGCTACTGATGGGATCATGGTTGCTGAGGGGTGTGGCTGCTGAAATGTCACTTTCCTCATGCGGACGTATTCAGCATAAAACAGGTTTTAGAGTCACCAAAACAACTGACTGAGCAGTGGAATGTTTCTCTTGGCCTCTGCTCAGACTCTCAGCCCGTCATGGAGCAGAACAGCTCCAACAGGTTTGGCGTGTTGTGACAGCGTCTCCCAGAGCTTCAGGAAGAAGTTAGAAAAATAAAAACATTTTGTATTCATCCATAATGGGAGGAGAAATTTGATAGAAATGACTACTGAAGGACACTGACTGTTGGTTCTCATTAAACTGTAGAGAGTAGCTGCTGTCAGGGAGTCTCTGGTCTTCATCCCTGGTCCTGATCCACATCTTGAACTGCATTCCTGAGCTCAGGGATGGATTCAGTAGCGTCACACACTTCCAGTAATGTAGGGATGTGATTGAATGTAAAAACAGAGGAGGAGCAGCTGTGTTCAGGTGATCCAGGTGAGGCAGTCCAGCCAGGAAACAGGAAGTGAAGGACCGAGAGAGTTCAGACTCCAACGGACAGACTGAGAGAGAAGGAGGAGCAGGTGAGTGCTGCTGCAACTCTGATCTTCTAATGCTGCTGTGTGTGTGTGTGTGTGTGAGAGAGAGAGAGAGAGAGAGTGAGAGAAAGAGAGAGTGACTAAGGTTCCATTTACACAGCAACATTTTCAAATGAAAACACAAAAGTTTGTTTTGCATTTACACAACAAAAGTATTCAGTGCAACTGAAAATGAAACTTTTTGAAAACTCTGTGACTCCGTCTCCATGGAAACAAGCAAAAATAACATTTTCTGGAAATGCAGGCTGTGTCATTCTTAAACGCAGAAATGCTGCTACTGCTCATGTGCAGGACTCTCCTGGTAAATAGTTGTTCTGCTCATGCTCAGTAGATGGACGAGAACAATAATGTTGCCTGGAGTGTTTCATGACTAGTTCTGTTCCATTTCCAATCAAATAGAAACTGTTTATTAAGTTATCCACATAAAAAAAGCTCTGAGCAGCGCTGCCCAGTAATATTTTTTAAAATTTCTTTGTCCTTCCAGCACTGAAGAACAGTGTGGTTAATTTCAGCTTCAGCATTGTTGGAATGGGGCGTGGCTCTGAGGCTGAAGCGCAGAAGAAGCAACGTTAAGGAGGAGTTTATTAGGGACCAAGCCTGGAGGGCATGGTCTCTATTGTTATTCGTCCGTTTCTTATTATTACGCCCCCCCCCCCCCCCCCCCCCCCCCCCCACCCCCCACCCCGACCCCAAATTTGACCCCCTAAACATGCACAAAAACTCACCAAATTTGGCACGCACATCATGACTGGCGAAAAATTTTATAAAATGAAAAAATTAACCTCATCTGCTCTCTAGCGCCACCTAGAAACAGTAAAATAAGCGCCACGTCGGGTAGGAATGTCGCAGAGAGATCAAACCAATGTTGACGCATTCGTCTCATCGAGATCTAAATTTCACACACTGACACCCCTGACCTAAATCCAACAGGAAGTCTGCAATTTCCCTTTCAAAGTAAAATTTTGCTCAAAATCACTCCTCACAAAAAAATGATCTCCTCCGAGACCGTTTGTCGTACAGACATCAGAGTTACGCGACATGATAGAGGAGAATTTTCTCTACAAAAGTTGTGAACAACTTTGTCAAAAGTTTCACGGTGTGGATTTTATTAGTGTTCAAAGTTTAAAGTCTCAAATCTTGCATTGCTCCTGCCCTCATCCGTTATAATGGGCGAAAAAGGAAAAAAGTCGCCTTTTTTCAGCACCTCGAACAAGTGGCGACTGTGGCTAAACCGTGACTCCTATCAACAAACCGAGAACGCGTGAAGCCTCACTAGGTTCTCCCGAACAAGATGATGTGACATAAGTGGGAAAAAATTCATGATAAATGTATGTTTTCACAGGTATAAATAGGTGTGCGCTGTGCATTTTTTTCGCTCTCAGTTATAATGGAGCCGGATGGGGAAAAATCTCGCGCTTCTCACAAACTGAGGCCTCTACAGTCCAAACTAAAAGTCTGACTGCTCTGAAAGCCTCACCAACTGAAGGACAACTAATTTTCCTATCAAACGTGATATTTTTTGTTCAGTTTTGCCAAACAGCAAAGGAACAAGGAGCAGTTGTTTCCCCAAAAAAGGCTTTTATTTTCTCCTCTCTCCACTCTAACTCACATTACCATATATGGGCATGCAGTGCAGTTACACAGCTGACAGCAGCTGTCAATCAAACTCTGACACTCAGTGCCTTCATTCAGTGACTCTCAAAAGCAGATGGGAGAAGCTAACAGCTCCATGTTAGTGGATGGGATATGCTAACAACTCCATGTTAGTGGATGGGAGATGCTAACAACTCCATGTTAGTGGATGGGAGATGCTAACTACTCCATGTTAGTGAATGGGAGATGCTAACTACTCTATGTTAGTGGATAGGCCATGCTAACAACTCCATGTTAGTGGATGACAGATGCTAACAGCTCCATGTTAGTGGATGACAGATGCTAACAACTCCATGTTAGTGGATGGGACATGCCAACAGCTACATGTTAGTGGATGGGAGATGTTAAGAGCTACATGTTAGTGGATGGGTAATGCTAACAATTACATGTTAGTGGATAGGACATGCTAACAGCTCCATGTTAGTGGATGAAAGATGCTAGCAGCTATATGTTAGTGGGTGGACGTCTCAGTCGCGGGCCGGCGGGGAGGCTCGGTCCCGACCAATGCCGCTTGCGGCTTTAATTAATATAAATGTTCTTGAAAGCAATGACAGTAGTTGGGAGCACACAGAGCTTAACTGAGTCCAGAACGGAGCAGCTGGGCATTCTGGGAGAGAGAGCAGCAGAGCGGCAGGCGGCTGGTGGGTCAGGGAGGTGGAGAGGAGCTGCTGAGGCTGTGAGCTCAGTCCCAAAGCAGTTTCCAGGTGGACTGCAGGCCGACTGCTGGGCTGGCAGAGAGAGAGAGAGAGAGAGAGAGAGAGAGAGAGAGAGAGAGAGAGAGAGAGAGAGAGAGAGAGAGAGAGAGACCAGCCATGCAGGAGCCAACAGGAGCTGAACGGGTTCTCACTGCAGGAACTAATGCCACCCAGACATCAGAGGACTGAAGAGCTTTGGAAAAGACTCCTGGAAAACTGTCAGCTCACAACTAAAGATAAGTGCTTAGAGTTTTTAGCCACAACCCAGTCTCAGATCATATCAAACATGTTTGATATTATCACAAACCCAAGACATGAAAAGACTTGTATGAAACAGAGCAGATTACAATCTTAAACTAAATGATGGAGAGGACGGGAGTGCACTGTGGCTGCAGTTAATATCCTAGATTTACTAAAGAGTTTCAGTTTTTAGTCTGGGACTGTGAGCAGTTTTTGTTGTAAACCAGATTAACTGGTGGAGAAGAACAGTCCTGTGTGGAGTGGTGTCACATACCAGGTTAAACAGGGAGAAGATCAGGTGTAGGTGATAAGGCTGGGAGAAACTGATAGATAAAAACTGATAGAACTGCTCCAGTGCTTCTGCAAACACACACCTCAACCTGCCCACCTGAGGAGAGCAGAGAGAGGGGGAGGAGGAAAAACAGGGTATTACTGCCCCTATGTGGTGGCCCAGGCAGAGGATGGGACAATTTTTAACAAATGAATTATGTGGGTTTGTGGTTTATTTGCTAAAAACAAACAGCAGCAGTATAATGGACCATAAAAGCTACATCATGTACAGAGTTTCTGCCATTGTTGTGTTTCAATGACAGAACATTGGTCCAGGAGCCTGAAGCAGCTCGAACTGTAAGCTTTCCTAAACAGAAAGGTCTTAAAGTAGAGCCTGTGTGTTCCTCCCTGACTGAACCTGGCAGCTGGTTCCACATGACAGCAGCCTGATCTCTGAACCTGAGTCTGAAGAGGTTTAACAGCTCTGCTCTTGCTGCTGCTTTCTCTCTCAGTGACTGAAGATGAGTGGTGTGGATGAAGAGGAGGACGGACCAGAGTGTGTGGACAGGTGAGAGACGCCAGCTGCTCCTGCAGAGTCCACAGCAACAGCAAGGAGGAGACGAGATGCAGCGCTGCTGTTTCTGTCTGCTCTCAGTGAGCTGCACTCACTGTCAGCGTCTCCTTTCTGCCAGTTTGTTGATCTTCATTCCGACTTTGACACTTTGATCACTCTGCTCACTCTGCAGTTTGCTGTTCTCAGTCAGAATCATTCCAGCTGCACTCAGGATGATTCAACCCTCACTGACCATCAGCCGAACTGGAAAAATGTACAAGTTTTCATCTGAATTCAATCAAAGATGCAACAATGGGAAAAACTCAACATTATTGATTGGATCAGTTTTTTTCTATAAATGCAACTCAATGTGCTTCTTTTAATTTGAAATGTCCCCTGATGTCACCAGTTTCTCCATCGACAAAAGCTTTAGGCCAGCCAGTTAATCAAATCTGAAAAACGGAAAGAATTTCTACAAAACAGTCTCAGAAAACAGAACTTCATTCCATATTTTCAATATTGTATCTGAAATATATCCGGTCTATTCAGATCCATTTGGAGCTTTTATTCTCAATCTTCAACAACTTGATCCAGTTTCAGTCTGCTGAAGTTGAAGACTCTGCTCCCTGTAGGACTCTGGAGGTTAGCATTTAGCATTTAGCATTATCTCTGTAGGACTCATGAGGTTAGCATTTAGCAGTTAGCATTGTAATTGCAGGACCCTGGAGGTTGGCATTTAGCATTGTCCCCACAGCGTGTGTTCAGATTCTTCGATAAACTTCCCGAAACCTCGAAAGCTTCAATGATGACTGTTCCACATAATTATAACCAAGTGTCCTGTTGAGATGGAGAGCAGAGAGGAACACTGAGGAAGAACATGAAGGCAACAATAAGAGCAGAAAGGAATCAGAGAGAGATTCTGTTCATGAGCTCAGATATTCAGGACACAGAGCAGATCTGATGTTTTGGTTCAACCAGTTCTAATATTTCTATTTTATTCATTTGATCACTGTCATGGTTTATCTTATGATAACCTGTGTGTGTGTGTGTGTGTGTGTGTGTCTGTGTGTGTGTGTGTATGTGTGTGTGTGTGTGTGTGTGTGTGTGTGTGTGTGTGTGTGTGTGTGTGTGTGTGTGTGTGCGCGCGCAGACACAAAGCAGGATCTTCAGGATGCACCAGGTTGTCCATGAAGAGTGACAAGTCCAAAGACGAACCACCACTCTTCAGTGTTGAACCTGGACCTTCACACATAAAGTAAGAAACTCTTAGTTTCCTTTGATTTCCTCCAAACCAGAGTGAGAGATGTTGAGCTCCCTTTCAGATTCAGCTCCAGGATTGTGAAGCAGTGTGAGAGTTGAAGCTGGATCTTTGTGTTGTGTTGCTCAGAGTAAATGTTGCTTGGTGTCCACAGAGAGAAGAAGAGGACTGATGTGTGTGAGGAGCAGCCAGAAAGATCCAGAAGCGCCGCTGCACTAAGTAAGAGTGGACATGTGTCTGCTGAGGGACTGGTCTGTCTTCACTGGACTGGTTGTTGTGTTGTAGAGACATGAAAGCTTGTTGTTTGTGTGCAGTGTGATTGTTGTTGTTGTCTGTGAGCAGGTGTGGGTCTGCAGCAGCTTCTAGAAGAACATAAGAAGAGTGTGAGGAGGAGATGTGAACGTGTGACTGAAGGAAGTGATGAAGCAGGAGGAGGAAGCCTCCTCAACAGGATCTACACTGAGCTCCACATCACAGAGGGACTCAGTGAGGAGCTTCAGAGGGAACCTGAGCTGAAGCAGCTGGAGACAGCTTCCAGGAAGGAGAGCCTCCATCACACTGCCATCAGGGTTCAGGACATCTTCAAAGCCTGGGCCCAGCAGCACACACACATCCGAGTGGTTGTGACCAGCGGCGTGGCCGGCAGCGGAAAAACCTTCTCGGTGCACAAGTTCAGTCTGGACTGGGCCGAGGGCCTGGAGAACCAGGATGTCAGTGTGCTGGTGGTGCTCTCCTTCAGGGAGCTGAACCTGCTGGGAGAGCGGCCGTACAGTCTCCTCTCGCTGCTGGCTGTTTTCCATCCCACGCTCCAGAAGCTGACGGCAGAGGAGCTGGCCGTCTGCAAGCTGCTCTTCATCTTTGACGGCCTGGATGAAAGCAGACTTTCTCTGGACTTCGGCGGCGGCCGGCGGCTGCTGGACGTCTCCCAGCAGTCTTCGGTGGGCGAGCTGCTCACTAACCTCATCCGGGGGGATCTGCTGCCCTCGGCTCGGATCTGGATCACTTCCCGACCGGCGGCGGCCCATCAGATCCCTCCAACATGTGTGGACAGACTGACAGAAGTGCGAGGCTTCACTGACGCCCAGAAGGAGGAGTACTTCAGGAGGAGGCTGAGTGATGAGGAGCTGAGCAGCAGAATCATCTCCCACATCCAGACCTCCAGGAGCCTCCACATCATGTGTGGAATCCCAGTCTTCTGCTGGATCACTGCTACAGTTCTGGAGCACATGTTGAGCAGCGAGCAGAGAGGAGAGCTGCCCCAGACCCTGACTGACATGTACTCCCACTTTGTGCTGCTTCAGACACACAGGAAGAAGCTCAAGTACCATGAAGGACCTGAGACGGGTCCACAGGAGCTGACGGAGGCTGACAGGGAGCTTCTTCTGAAGCTGGGCAGGATGGCCTTGGAACATCTGGACAAAGGAAACATCCTGTTCTACCAAGAAGACCTGGAGCAGTGTGGTCTGGATGTGACTGAGGCCTCGCTGTACTCTGGAATCTGTACTCAGATCTTCAAGAGAGAGTCTGTGATCTTCCAGAAAGCCGTCTACAGCTTCGTCCATCTGACTGTTCAGGAGTTTCTGGCTGCAGTCTTCATGTTCCACTGTTTCACCAGCAGGAAGACAGACGTGCTGGAGACCTTCATTGGAGAGGAGGATGAGAATGATGAGTTTAGTGAGGGTGAGGATGATCAGTTTAGTGAGGATGAGGATAATGATGAAGATGATGATGCTTTCCACTCCTTGGACAACTTCCTGAGTATGGTTCTTGAGAAATCCCTCAGCAGTCAGAACGGCCACCTGGACCTGTTTGTCCGCTTCCTTCATGGCCTCTCTCTGGAATCCAACCAGAGACTCTTAGAAGGTCTGCTGGGTCCAACAGAGATCAGTCCAGAAACCATCCAGAGAGTCATCCAGAACCTGAAGGAGATCAGCAGTAAGGAAGTGTCTCCAGACAGAAGCATCAACATCTTCCACTGTCTGATGGAGATGAAGGACCTCTCAGTCCATCAGGACATCCAAGAGTTCCTGAAGTCAGAGAACAGATCAGAGAAGAGACTCTCTGAGATCCACTGCTCAGCTCTGGCCTACATGCTGCAGATGTCAGACCAGGTCCTGGAGGAGTTGGACCTGAAGAAGTACAAGACATCAGAGGAGGGACGACGGAGACTGATCCCAGCTGTGAAGAACTGCAGGAAGGCTGAGTGAGTCCACATGTCCTCATGATCAATGTCTCAGTGATGTTTGTAGAAAGTAGTTCCTGTAGTTCCTCTGTGGAGATGATCCTCAGTGATCTGTCCTGAAAAACCTAGATCTACATCAAATGATGATTTCGATATAGAACTAGTCAGATTCAGGACCAGGAAACATAAAATGGTTATTATTCAGCTGATTATTTTTTTTCTAAAATGTTTTCAGTAAATTTGTTTTGAGAACATTTCAACAATATCCCTCAGGCAATGAGAATATCTATATAATCTTGGGTTGTCAGTCTTCTTGTTCTTGTTAGATTCATTATCATCTGCAATTCTTAAAATATATTTGTTTTAATCAAAATTTTTGATTGAAAATAACCATTAAAGGGGCTGTGTCATGCAAAATTCACTTTTTGTATGTGTTAACCTTGTTATATAGTTATGTACTCACCAAAAACACCCCCAAAGCGTTTTTTTTCCTTCATGCCTGTGTGTTGGAGCTTTCCTCGTGTTTGTGCTGCTCAGAGAGGCAGCCCCTCCCGCACCCTGAAAACTCTCTGCTTTCCCACGTTGACGTCACACAGTGAGCCCCCCCCCCCCCAAAGCGTTGCAGCTTTTTGTAACTTCAATCACGGAGATAAACTTTAAGCATCGTCTGAAAGCAACAATCAAGCAAGAGCAACAGTCTGAAGAGTCTGCGCTTGGTGAGTTTCTAATAGGAAAAGATGTTTTTGCGTGTCTTTGCGTGTAGAGAAGCTAGAGCTAAAGAGCTAAAGCTAGCCAGCATAATTGTTTTGAAGCTCTGATTGGTTGAAGTAGCTGTCAGTCAAAGTCCACAGGGGGAGAGGCGGGATTTTCAGTGAAACAGAGCGTTTTCTCTTCCGGGTTTCAGAATTAGCCCCAGAAAGTCTTTTATTTCACACAAAATTACTTTAACTTAGCGCCAAAAATAAACACAGGCACGAAGGCAAAAAATGCTTTGGGGGTGTTTTTGGTGAGTATATGGCGATATAACAAGGTTAAAACATACAAAAAGTGAATTTTGCATGATACAGCCCCTTTAATGGAGTGCACATGGCTGTGAAAATGTCATTCCTCGAGAACCCAGAGGTGAAATTGAAAAAGATTTTCACACAGTCAGATTCAGAAGCCTTTCATGAATTTCATGGTGCAGGAATCATGTCTGTAGGATCATCCATTCAGCCACACCGAGGGTGCGAACATGAGTGAAGTTTTGGATTTGAGCGAGAAAATCTGTCTCCAAAATGTATTGGAGCGAATGGGAGAAAATCCTGCGCTCTCCTCAAAAAAATGCCTCTGGAGAGAGAACCGCTTGAGATAGAGACAAAGTGACTCAATTTTACAGGTCACAAGAAAAATTCCTACGTTTTGAGGGGTTATTGTGCAGATTGAAAGTTGAATAGTTTAAAAGTGGAATGGTTAAAATCGGTTAAGATTTGAAGAAGTTGTAAGGTTCCAAATTTTGAAAAAATCTCCATCCGTTAACATGGGGAAAAAAGTTGCACAAAAGTTGACAGGTCTGCAGGTGGACTCAATGCATGACGGTAATGCATGCTTGTGATTGGATGATTGTTGAGCACACCCCCTGTTCACGTGAAACCCATGCAGGCCCCTTCAGAAACCTGCCCACAGGCATTGAATGAAACTGTGGGCACAGGATTCTGAGTGGCTTACACTAAGAGTGCACGTCAGGTGAATGAATAGTGTCCATTTCTGAACAGTGTGTGTGTGTGTGTGGTGAGTGCGGTGAGCAAGCTTTTTTTTAGAGCAAGCACTGATTATGCGGGACACGGTCTCAATTTGCGGGATGCGTGAAATGGGCTTGAAACGCTGTACACGCTACGTGGGACGGGTGGTTACCCTAGCTGGAGGAGGTTGGCAGAAATGTCGCTCTCTCAGCCCAAACAATGTGAGACTCGTTTAACTCAATAGAAAGCAGCCCAAACCGCCATCTCTGTTGAAAATGCATGTTAAAACCGTAAAACCCGTATTTGCATAGTAAAAACACATCACAAGCACATAACCATTTCATCAATCCGCCCAACATGTTTCAAAGAAGCCTGATTGTGCAGAAACCCGCCCAATCTGGCACCACAGAGCTGATCTGGGTCTTCACCTTTTTTTGTGCAATTTTGGTGTCGTTTGACTTTCCTGCAGTGACAAAGTACAAAACCGTTCATCCTTCGAATGCGTATAATGACTACCGTATTGGCCCGAATATAAGACGACTCCGATTATAACACGACCCCTATTTTTCAAAGATCATTTTGTGAAAAAAAAAAAAAAATGCTTAAGACAGTAAGGTCACTCATAAAACAACTTTTTATTATACAGTTATTATAAACTCAAAAACTAACAACTGAGATAACCTTTCACGAGATACAAAATGAAAAAAATATTTCTACAGTATTGAATAAAAAATATATTCTCTTTATCAAAATAAGAAACAATGAACAACAAATAAGAAGCCTCAAGGGGTCAAAACTGCATAAATGATGTAAATAACTTCCCAGTGCCTTCAGCTGAATCAGGCTCTGGTGGTGGACATTCCGTCTTTCCGTCTTTCAGAGACGTATTCACTCTCCCTTCTATCAGTCTCTCTGAAGCGTCTCTCAGGACCACGGAAAGCTTTTCTCTTTTTTTCTGTGTTCTTCAATAAGAACGAGGCTCTGCTCCACCAGATCTCCTGGTGGCTTGGCAGTAGTTTGATGACTCTGCTGCGTTGATCACCATCAGTTTAAAGTTGGTATCATAACTTCGCCTCTGTTGTTTGCTCAGTTGTCCAGTGTTCAGCCCCTTTGTTCCAGATGATCCGCCATTTTTCATCAGATCATTTGATCTCATTTCATCGCTCCACTCGCTCTCTGCTCAGTGATACTTTGGCTCCATCTAGCGGCGCGGATGGGTATTGATCATCTACCGTAAGTCCGCGATTATAACACGACCCCACTTTTGAGGACGCAATTTCTGGAAAAAAACATCGTCTTATATTCGGGCCAATACGGTACATTGCATTGTTTGTTCTGTATTCTACCAGAAGAAGAAGAAAAAAAAATTATAGGCGGCCCGCGTGGGTTTATTTAGCTAACGGCATCGTTACCCTGCACACTGTGGCATGCAGGGAAGATGCACAAGCGACGTGGAGGTGACATGCCTGGTTAGCTGACTGGTTGACTGGTTAGCTAGCTGCAAACTTTCGTACGAGATGCTATCCGAGACTCGAAAGCTAGCGGGAAAACCACCGATGCTAATGCGCTAGATATATTTATATCGCTCAGCATCCGGGGGGCGGGTTTATGCCAATGAGGGCCGCGTTACATAACGCGGCCCTCATTGGCATAACGGTGTATGGGGCCTCTGCACTCCTCCTGCAGGCACCGTGTCCCATTCTTCAAAAGCCTGGTACCTGGTTCTCCCCTCTTTTTTGATTACTTTGTACATTATCAGACAGATCTGATGTTACATCAACAATGAGCTTCAATGATAAACATTTGACACACAACAGTTGTCGAATTTCATCATATCACATTATTATACAAACCAGAGAATTGTCTATTCATTGCAGTTATTTTCAATTACATTTGATTACAATTGCCTCAACTTAAGTTTGCAGAGTACAAATCCACAGACAACAAAATGCAATTTGTATGTATGAATAAAAGAATGAATTTATTTCAAACATTTAAAGAATGGCTTGAAAAACAAAGAACAGAATGCAAACAAACATCTGAAAGGAGCAGGAAGTAATGAAACCTATTTAATTTGTATGTAATATTATTTAGCGGTGTAGTATTGTGATGCTGGTGTATCTCTGTGCAAACTGAAATCCCATTAACTCTATCTCAGGTTGTGGAGAAAGGACGCTATCATTAAAATGTTGAAGCTCTGAGACTTCTCATACTGTGTTTATTTATTTATTTATTTATTTATTTATTTGACAGCTACATTGCACAATAAATGTATTGCACAGACCAGATATAGCTCGAAGCTAATTTTCATCTGTAGTCCCTGAGCAGAGGCAAAGTGAGGCAGGTTTACACGGTGCACAAAAGTCCACACTGAAAATACAATTGATATACAGCACAACAGCAAGAGACACCGACAGAATTAAGATTAACCCAACAGCAAGTCACAGTTACAAAATGATTAAATATTTACAACTTCTTATTACATGTTTACAACTTTAAAAACACCTAGTGATCACAAACCTGACTGTCTTTTAACCAATTTTTCAAGTTAAGTTTAAACTGTTGTAGAGTGTTACACTCATGAACAGTTAAAGGCAGAGAATTCCACAGCCCAGCAGCTTTTACAAAGAAGCAGTTCTGACCAAATGTGGAGGATCTAAAGTTTACACAACAGTCTCCTCGAGAGGAGGCGCGAGTAGATCTGACGCATACTTCATCACGTGATTTTACAAACTCTTTGAGGGGCTGAGGTGCCAGTTTATGCAGTATTTTATACACAAGACAGACATTATAGAAGATGATAACATTTTCAAATGTTAACAAGTTGTACTTTTTAACAATATTGCAATAATGATGTGAGATTGGTTTTTTATCTAAGATTTTGAGAGCCTGTTTGTACAGACTTTTGAGTGGCTGTAGCACAGTATTATTTGACAAGGACCAGGTTGTAATACAATATCTGAAGTGTGAAAATATCATTGTATGTACATATAATTTGGCAGCATCTGTGCTCATTTCATTACGAATGTGCCTAAACTGGTGTAAATTAAATTTTAATGTTTTCATTAATTTTGATATATGCTTTTTGAAAGACAGGGTCTTGTCCAGCACAACACCTAAATATTTAACGGAATCTACTTCCAGAAGTTTTTGTCCTTTAACAACAATTTCTGGCGAAGGGTGTTGATTATCTCTTTTAGAGAAAAATATACTAACAGATTTATTAAAATTTAGTGTCAAACATGATTGTATCATCCGATCTGAAATTTGCATGCACCCTGGAGCAGAGCTGCTGCCCTCTGACTTGTTTTTGCATGAACATAAAGCACAGCGTCGTCTGCGTACATTTGCGTGTGCACTTCAGGACAAACCGCTGGAAGGTCATTTATATAAACACTGAACAAGAGGGGGCCCAAGACAGAACCTTGTGGCACCCCCACAGATCTGTCTAAAAAAGAGGACATAGTGCTCTTAATTCTTGTGCAGTGTTTTCTGTTCTTTAAATATGATTTGAACCAGTCTAATGTCTCAGTGGAAATATTATGTGAAGATAATTTTGTCATAAGGATGTTATGATTTACTGTGTCGAATGCTTTTTTCAGATCTAAAAATATGGCCCCCACTGCCCCTCCTTTATCCAACATTCCTTTGAGTTGTTCAACAAAGTAACACACAGCAGTTTCAGTTGAATGGTATTTTCGGAAGCCAAACTGAAGTGGATTCAGGGGATGTTCTCCATAATTTAAATGATCCATTAGCTGTGTGGCCACTACCTTCTCAACTACCTTAGATATTGCAGGTAGGATACTCACTGGTCTATAGTTGGCCAAATCAGCTTGGTCTCCTCCTTTATGCAAAGGTATAACAACTGCCTTTTTAAGACAGTCAGGGAAAACAGTTTCCCTGATGGATCGATTAATTAATGTTGTGATTGGCTGACATAAGGTGGTAGCATTTCTCTTAATCATACATGAATCAAAACCATAAACATCCTGTGCCTTGGAACTATTAAGTCCTTGTAAAATGTTAAGGACTTCTGGCTGAGAGACCTCACTTAAACGAAGCACAGGTTTCATTAAGTCTACACATCTAATTTCTATAGTCCTGCAGCCAAAATGCACCACCAGATCATTTACAGAGTCTTTGAAAAAGCCATTGAACGCATTAGCTGCATTTGACTCATTATCGGTTATCATATTATTAATTTTAATTTCATAATTTTTATAACCTTTTTCCTTACGAGTAATATTATTTATATGTTTCCAAATTAAGTGGTTATTTCCTTTGGCTTGTGTTATCAAATCAATAAAGAAATTTGTTTTTGCAGTCCTAAGTTCTTTCACTACTTTGTTCCGACAATCTTTAAATAGGTGCATATCATTACCTGTGCTTGATTTCAAAGCTTTCTTAAGTAAATAATCTCTTCTCCTCATCAATTTCCAAATGTCACTGGTCAGCCAAGGTACATGTGCCTTTTTCTTTAAAAAACTACATTTTTTGAGATATTTGTCCTTGACATTTTTAATCACCTCTAAAAAACTCTTACAAAATGTATCAGTTTCATCAACACAATATAAAGCATTCCAGTCTTCGTTCTGTAAATCGTGATCAAAACGTGGCCAATCCTTAATAGGTATTCCATAAAAAACCTCCTCATTTTTTCTGAAAGAGAATCTGTTTTTGTTCAGCTTCCGTGCGATAAGAACCAAATTGTGATCTGACATACCTGTGACAAAAATAAAAGATTTAATTATCCTGTCAGGTTTATTTGAAAATATTAGGTCAATTTGAGTTTTAGTTGTCTTTGTTACTCTTGTAGGTCCATTTATTAATTGCTCAAAATTGTAACGACTTGTTATTTCCTTTAACTTTTTTCTGTTGTTTTTGTCTGTCCAGTTTATATTAAAATCACCAAGTACAATCACTTCCTTTCCAAGGGTATTTAACGCTCGCAAAATTTCTTTAAATGAGATATAAAAATTGACATCCGAGGAAGGTGGTCTATAAATACCAACTAAAATAAATGACATCTGGGGTGACAAATTTATAGTTATAGCAATACATTCAATCTCAACTTCCAGTTTTACTTGTACATGTATCTGTTTACATTCTAAGTTCTCCCTAACATAGAACAATAGTTCACCACCTTTTCCTGTAGACCTATCCCTCCTGAATATTTTATAGCCTGACATATAAAAGGCAGCTGGAGGAGATGTCTTTTTTAACCAGGTTTCTGATAAACAAATAAAATCCAAGTTCGATCCAGTGAGAAGTTTTTCCACTTGGTCAGGTTTTGAGGCAATACTCCTAATATTTAAATGTCCCCCTAACAGTCCTTTAGGCTTAGATTTAGCATCCCAGATTACTTTGGCGTGATTTAGTGCTTGAAGAAGTGTCAAATCGTACCTCCATGAATGTTGCACTGTCTGTGGTAGCATCCTTCCCCGCTGTTGCTCTTCCCCACGCACTGATATGTCTTCTTTCCGCAGTGTATGTCCTCCAGCTCCGTGAATCTCTCCCCTGCTGACTCAGCTGCTGCTAGCCGGTTTTCCTGGCACAGGGTCAGGCTGTCCGCTCTGCGCTCCATCGCTCCATCCACTCCCGTCGCCTTCCACGGCGCCAGTGTCAACACCAGTCCGAATAACAAGCGATCTCACCCTGGGTTGTTCAGGTAGAACCAGATGAGCTCTACCGGGGATCCTCGCAACATTAGCTCCTCCGTGGGCTAAGCAGCTAGCGTTGCAGCTGTCAACTTTGTTTATATGGCCACTGTTTGAGATGGGGCCAGGGCATTGATGAACATCTCCTGATAGAAGTAAACACAGGATAATAATCAGCAGCTCACCTTGCGATTGACCTTGCGATCGGCCTTTTTCTTGCGTATATTTTTAAAGGAGCTCATAAGACTTGGAAACACAAAAGTAGCAGCAACAATGGTCTTTCCGTAGCCAAAATGCTTTCCCCCAAAACGGTGAATGAGGGCAACATCTGACTCCAACAGGCTACAAGATCCATGTGAATTTAGGTGCCATGTGCAATCCTCAAACTCTGGGACTGATAGCGTTAAAATAAACACATAAAGCAGATAGGCAACCTGCACGCCAAACCTGCCGCACCTGCCTGCCGCTATCTGTGTCCGTTCTACCCACTGTTGTGGTCTTCTATGAGGCTGAGATAATTGCTGGGGAGGGGGAAGGCTCCAGGGCAGCCATCTTTGTCATTATTGATGACAGGGTTCCATCCAGGGCTAAGTAATTCCTGGTCTTGATCTTGTTTAGTCCCACCACAGAAAACATGCTGCATCTCCATCGGAGAGGAGCAGCACCAGAACCAAGACTAGGAACAGCCCTGCGATAGTAGATCTACAGGAAAGAACCATGACTGTCTCTTAACAGGTTAATATCACAAGCAAGTGTGTTGTAATAGTCATTTTTAACATGTGAAAACAAATTTTAACAAGTGACCAGAAAACTGTCCTTTAAAATTCTACACATAGACTGGAATTATTAAAAATGAATAAAAAATAAATAATAAATAAAAATAAAAATGAATGACGAGGGTTTGCATTCAACACACTAGGACTTTATTGTGATAAACACATAGACCTCGATACCACAAAGAATGGCTGCTCGCAGGCCGAGTGTCACTCCCCAAGCAACCGTCCTGATTCACCGTCCAACACACAAAAAAAAAAAAGAACATGCCAAAATGATCACAGAATGCAAGAACTGAACTTAAAGCTCGTGTCTGGAGTTTTGAAAGATAGGTTTTTTGTTTTAATCCAATGTCTCGAGGTTCCGCCCTCCCTCTGCTTTCATGAGCGACCAAGCCACGCCCCTTTAATTGTGCACGCTATTATTTGTCGGGTGAAAATGAGAGCCTCTGAGTCCTACAGCATCCTCCATGTTTAGCTGTTTACGGTGGATGTTCAGCAGACAGTAGATATATCCGAGGTAAGCGGGGCGGCTGCTGCGTTGCTAACTCTTCTCTGCCTGGGTGAGTGCGCGTGCTCTCTGGCTGCACGCACACTTTGATTGATGAGCTCGAACTCTATTGGCTGACGCTGACCGGCGCTTTTTCGGATAACATGGGGGTCTATGAGACAGAGGCAAGGCTCATAAATAAATTTTTATATTGCTTAATGCTAATATTATATTGTAGTATCGAACCAGACTGACACATTTAAGCTCTGTTGAAAAATGATACATATGTTTGAAACGAACGGAAACTCCGGACACGAGCTTTAAACAACACAACTAATAATAAAGGGAACATAAATGAACACAAATAAACCCAACACGGCCCACAAACTGTCACCCCCACTACCTCTGGATCCAGCTAGTGGCAGGCCTTGCTTTTGTTTTCTTCTCTCCTTCCTTTCCTTTTCTGTAGGTGGGCGTATGCTTCTGGCGAGTGGGGTGTGGACTGGTGCAGGGAAGCTGCTGATTACTTGAGTGCTTCCACCTGCAATTGGGCCTGGTCTTCACCAAACAATTCATCACCCTATAAAGCTCCCTCAGACCACAGTGCAGCGTCGGACCGTAATACCACCACATTGCCAGACCTGCCAACCTGTACGCATTTTGCGTAGCAGGTACACACTTTGACATCAAAATACGCTGGTACGCTCCGCCTCATTAAACTACGCAAAAAGCTGCAGACGTCTGTGAGCGCTGTTATAAATGTGGACCGTGGACACGATGCAGCAGCAGGGCTCTGAAGTGTCACGCATTTCGGTGTGTTGTCACTCAGTCACGGCACACATTGTATTTGTCACGCTGAAAAAAAAATACCGGTAAATTAGGCTGGTGCAGCTCTGGAACCGGGAGGAAACACATGTGCTGCCCTCGTAGTGCTGCGACGTTCAATGAACGAGCCGTTCGTTTGAACGCCTCTTTCAAGTGAACGACGAGAGCCGGTTCACAGCTGTCTGAGAGCCGTTCCTTTGTGCAAATCGTCCTCGCTTCCTTCACGTGTCTCCTGAGTGTCTCCTGAGTGTCTCCTGAGTCCAGCTGTCACTGCTGCCTTCATGTGAACGACCGAGTGTCACTTTTCCGCAGCAGCTCCAGTCACCTGAACGCAGCAGCTAGCTAGCGGAGGAGAAGTGTCCAGAAACCGGAGCGGAGCCGGGGTTTTGGAAGAACTGATTCCCTATTAACTGGCGACTGGGTTTCTTTCACGTCCCTTGTTGCTGATAGATGTTAACAACCAGACAAAAAGCCGTGTTCGACCTTCAATGAGTCTGATTTCAACATCTGCTGCTACTAGCAGCAGCAGCAGGAAGTGCTAAAGGAAGTCAGTCACCAGATAACAAGGAAACCAGTTAATTTGAAACACCATATTCACGGCTTTATAAAGGTTTTAGTAATGGAGCGCACGCATGCGCACACACACAGCATAAAATGCTCCGTTAAAGGACACGTAGCAGCATTTTGAAGCTCTTTTCTGGGGACAACGTGCATGGTCAGTCACAATGTAATGTGTATCAGAAAAACATCTGTTAAATCTTTGTCATTAAACAAATTAAAGAACCACATGAAAACTTAAAACTGACAGTGACCCCCACCCCCCCACCCCCCCGAACAACAACCACTGTCCCGGCAAGTGGTACTCAAAAAGTTTCGCCAAGGTTGGCAGGTCTGGCTTCGCTCCGACTCCGCTGGAAAGGTTCCCTGGACCTCACCCCTCTGGGCTGCTGTGCCAGGACTTCCACACAATCTCCCCTCTGGCTGAGCATCCACGAGCCCTCTTCCTTTACGCTTCATCCGCAGTAGCTCTTTCCCTCGCTGGATTGCCGGGGTGGGTCTTTGGGTTTAGTTGTTAGCCCCTTGGTTCCTTTAGTCCCGGTTTGGTTATGACTGATTAGGTTACGGCTCAGTCCTTGTTTTGTTCACAGCTTGTCAGAAGGCTTGGAGTCCTGTTCTGTTCTTGTGAAGCGCCGCTGTGATTTTCGGGAGTAGTGGGATTAGTTTGGGTTTTGTATTGATTCCTCTGTAAATAAAATAATTGTTTGAAGAACTATTTATCTACTGAGTCTCTGTCCGCGCGTGAGTCTCGGAGTTTGAACATGACACAAACAATCCCAACCCTGGCCTTGTAGCCAGAGATGGGTGACTTGGGTGACTTGGACTTGAGACTCGGACTCGAGTCACGATTTTATGACTTTTTGACTCGACTTGATGAAATCAAAAAAAGGTTTGGACTTGCTTGCACTCAAAGCTCAGTGACTCTAGATTTGGACTCAACTCGAACCCTTTGACTCGAGTCATGTCAAGTCATAATAGTAAATTTTTCAGTGGTGAGGGGCGGCGGCGGGGGGCGCTCATTTCCACACCTGGCGGGCAGTGTTGAAGAAACCAGTTTATTAAAAATAATCGTGGCCTACCTGTTGTGTTGTTTGGAATGCGCCTGGAATGTGCGGGTGTGGAAACGAGCGCTCCCGCCAATGCGGAAGTGAACTAACCCCGCCCGCAACTCGCAGTGTAGGCAGCAAAACAGATGCAAAACCACGGGGAGAGTAACTAATAGAACAAGTTAAGGTAAAGTGGTCCTGGAAAGTTTGTTTTACATTTAAAAACAAAACATTGCATTAGAGGGTTTTTTTTTGTTTTTTTTTTTGCAGATAATCCTGTATAAATAAACTCAAATACTGTAGCCAACAGAGAAAGTGGTATGTTGGGCTCTATTTTTGTGCAGTGTCTTGTTAAAATTCAGAGGCACTTTTGGGGGGAAAAAAACTTCAAAGAAATAAACATTTTGAAACGTTATTCGTATACCATTTTTATTCATTAAAGTTCAAGTTAGTGGTTTTCTCTTGCACAAAATAACATAACAGCACAGAAACTTTGGATCCTTAAATACTAATTTTAATTTAATGTAATTAATGTCTAATTTTAAAAAAATTAAAGGTGTGAAAATGTCTCCAAAGGTCTGGAATTGTTGAAGTGGGGCATTACATTTGTCTCACTTGGTTGTGTTTGACAGATACGGTGAAAAAACCCAATCTACAAGCTCTCATCTCAAAAAGAGTATCAATATCTCAGTCAAAAATTTCCTTATCAGTGCCTCCCCAGTTGTTTTTTTAATGACTTTTTTAGGACTCGAGGAAAAAGTTTAGGACTTGGACTCGACTCAGGACTCGAATGCACAGACTTGAGACTCGACTTTGACTTGCAAAACACGGACTTGGTCCCACCTCTGCTTGTGGCTCCCGGGACACAGTCACTTGCCGCAGTGACCCCCAGTTTTATTTGACCACATTTCGGCTTCGAAATTAACTCATAAGAACAACAGCTGCATCCCAAAATAGAAACAATAGTGAATCCTGCTCTAGAGTCTCTGATTGATCAGCATCAATACAGACCATCTGAAAACAAGCAGCAGCTGCTGGGAGGACAGAGTGAAGCCAGCTTCACTAATTAAACAGACGTATGCCTTAATAAAGTTTTTCCAAATAGAGTTGCAGTAACGAGCTGTCTCGCAGTGAATCGGGTCCTGATGATGCGGGCGCATGCGTAGAAGCATCTGGTACGGCTCGTGTTCCAGATACGGATCAGGTACTGACAGCTTCCAAAAGGGAGACATGGCTCGGCACTCAGCATCATGGGAAAGGCCACCATTGGAGTCGTCCACCCCAGGAGAGGTCAGAGGTCAGGATTGATTTTATTACTCTGAACTGGATTACTTGAAGAAACAAGATCAGAATCTAGACTGTTGATTCAACACAGAATTAATTTTCAAAATAAGAGACGTCTGAGGCCTGACCTGCAAACAGCAACATAGAGAAGACCTGAGAACTCAGTGTTCTCTCCTCCAGGTTCTCCTCCAGGTGGTCATGAAGCCAAAGTCAAACCAGAGCAGAAGAAGTGAAGCTCTGATTACCAACAGTCCATCAAAGTGTCCTCTCTCATAGCGTCCTGTCCTCTCTGGTCTCATTACAGTCTTTCTGGCTGCAGACTCTCTGACCCTCACTGTGAAGTGATCTCCTCAGCTCTGACCTCTGACCCCTCCCATCTGAAACATCTGGACCTGAGTGGGAACATTCTGAAGGATTCCTCAGTGAAGATTGTGTGTTCTGGACTGGAGAGTCCAAACTGTAACCTGGAGACTCTGAGGTCAGTTCACTGTCTGAAGGGAGAATCTGTTGGAGGCAAAGGACTGAGAGGAGATCAGGAGGATTCCAGATGTAGTGTGGACAGAGAGTGGACTGAGCTCTGCAGCATGTTGATGAGAGCTCTTCTCCTCCTGGAGGCTTCAGCTGTTTGGACTTTACATTTCTAAACTCTTCCAGTCTGAACCTTCTTCAGCTCTCAGTCACTTCAACATCAAACTCTGTCCTCTAATCTCACTTCTTTCTCTCTTTATTCAGGTTGGAGGGCTGCAGTTTGTCAGAGATCAGCTGTTCTTCTCTGGCCTCAGCTCTGAAGTCCAACCCCTCCCTCCAGAAACATCTGCAACATCTGGATCTGAGCAGGAACCCTCTGCAGGATTCAGGAGTTTCTCAGCTGTGTGGTTTTCTGCAGAGTCCACTCTGTGGTCTGCAGACTCTGAGGTCAGACTCCATGTTTGAGTGTGTTTCAGTAAAGTAGTGTTGACACTAAAGGTCAGACATCAGGCTGATCTGAGAGTGATCCACACTGAGGATCTCCAGGAGAAACGGAGCTTCTTCTCTGCTCTTTAGTCCTGTGACTGTGGCAGAGCCGTGTGCAGCTCCACATTTCAAAGCTTGCCAGAAGAAGAAAGGAGCTGCAGTGGATCATTGACTGTGAACCTCTGACACGCTCCATGTTGACCTTCAGCTTTCAAAGCAGGCTGATCTCTCCTGGATCAAGCTGTCACTGATCTCCCACCTTGAGCTCCAAACTCCAAACTTGGGAATAAATTACTAGAGTATTGATTACTGGTAGTAATTGATTAATTTATTTACTTATTAATTTGAGTAAACTGTGATTTACCAATTAATAATTGCAGGTCATTAACCGTGAATCACCAATAACAATAAGTTACAGAAATAGAAATAGAATAGAATAGATCTTTATTGTCACTGTTACAAGAACAATGAAAATCCGTTTGGTACTCTCTAGCAACATTAAACGAAAATAGACCGTATAACCCAACCAATAAATATATATAACATAAGAGCAAATCCTAATATCTAAATATACAGTATATACGTATACATAAACTCATAAGAGCAGTGTACAGTAAAGGAGACGACCTGGTTAGAGACCTGCTGTCCATGATTGTTTCATGTTAAACTCACATTGTCATCATTCGGGGGGGCATTTGACAGCTTGGGGGTAAAAGCTGTTTTTGAGTCTGTTGGTTCTGGCTCTTAGTGTCCTGTAGCGTCTGCCCGAGGGGAGGGGGGAGAAAAAGAGAGTGTCCTGGGTGTGAGGGCTCTCTGGTGATTCCCCTGGCCTTCCTCTGAAGTCTGCCAGTGTACACATCACTGAGGGGAGGTAGTTTAGACCCAGTCACCCGTTCTGCTGCTTTTACCACCCGTTGCAGGTCCTTTCTGTCCTCCGCAGTGCAGCAGCTGAACCACACTGTGCAGCAGGAGGTCAGGAGGCTCTCGATGGTGGAGCGGTAGAAGTTTGTGAGCAGCTTCATGGGGAGATGTGCCTGGCGCAGCTTCCTGAGGAAGTACAGTCTCTGTTGGGCCTTCCCCACCTGGTGTGAGATGTGGGTGGACCACGTGAAGTCTTCTGAGATGTGGACCCCCTAGGAACTTGAAGCTCTCCACTCTCTCTACTTCCTCCCCATCGATGTAGAGGACAGAGTGCTCAGTTTGCTTTGCTCTTCTAAAGTCCACAATCATCTCCTTGGTCTTTCCAGTGTTGAGGCTCAGGTTGTTGTGATGACACCATCGTCGTGGATGCTGGACTTCCTCCCTGTAGGCTGATTCATCGTTGTCTCTGATCAGTCCTATGATGGTGGTGTCGTCTGCAAACTTAACAATGGTGTTGCTGGGGTGAGCAGGAGAGCAGTCATGTGTGAACAGGGAGTAGAGAAGCGGGCTGAGGACACACCCCTGAGGAGTGCCGGTGTTCAGAATGAGAGTGGAGGAGATGTGGTTTCTGATCCTGACATTCTGGGGTCTGTTACTGAGGAAATCCAGTATCCAGGAACACAGTGAGGAGAGGAGCCCCAGGTTGCTCAACTTCATAACCAGTCTGTGAGGAAGAACTGTATTGAAGGTGGAGCTGAAATCCACAAACAGCATTCTCACGTAGGCGTTATACCTTTCCAGGTGTGTGAGGGCTGTGTGGAGAGATGTGATGACGGCGTCTTCCGTTGACCTGTTTGCCCTGTATGCAAACTGATGTGGATTGAGGTCAGGAGGAATAGCAGCCTTAATATGGGAAGATATGAGTCTTTCGAAGCATTTGGTTCTGATGGGGGTTAGAGCAACAGGGCGATAGTCATTCAGGCAGCTCACTGTGCTCTTCTTAGGCACAGGGACGATGGTAGCTGTTTTAAGGCAGGTGGGGACTGCAGACTGTAGCAGCAAGAGGTTAAAGATGGTGGTGAAAACCTCTGCCAGCTGTTTAGCACAGAACTTTAGCACTCTTCCTGGGATGCCGTCTGGACCCGGTGATTTCCTCACATTGACTCTGCTCAGGGTGTCTCTGACCTGATGTTGCTGCAGCTGGATGGGGTGTCGGTCCTCTCAGGCAGAGCAGCCAAGGTAGGGGCCTGTCCATTGTGTTGGTCAAAACGGGCAAAGAACCGGTTCAGAGTGTCTGGTAGAGTGCTGTCTGTGCAAACTGATGTTGTCTGACCATCCTTATAGCCGGTGAGTCTCTTGACCCCTTGCCACATGTTCCGGGTGTTGTTTTTGTCAAAGTGCTTCTCAATGCGCTGTTTGTATTTGCCATTTTGATGCCTTTCTGCAGGGATCGCCATGCCTCTTTATAAGCCTGCTGATCTCCTGACTTAAAGGCGGTCCCCCTTGCTCTCAGCAGAGCGCGCACCTCACTGTTAAACCATGGTTTTTGGTTTGGAGACACTTTAACAGTCCTTGTTGTTGTGACACTCTCGGAGCAGAAGTTGATGTAGACAGCAGATGTGTGACTCTCCAGGTCTGCCCCTTCTGCAAATATCCCCCAGTCTGTGGTCTCAAAACAGTCCTGCAGGGCTGAGGTGGCTTCTTCAGTCCATACACGAACTGTGTTTGTTGACAGTTTCTGACTGCAGATCTTAGGTCTATAAGCAGGGATCAGGGACAGAGAGAGATGGTCTGAGAGTCCCAGATGTGGCAGGGGGGACGCTTTGTAGGCACCAGGAATGTTTGTGTAGACCTGGTCCAGAATGTTGCTTTCCCTTGTTGGAAAGTTCACATTCTTAGAGAATCTTGGCAGCACTGACTTCAGATTGGCATGATTAAAGTCACCTGCTGCAATCATAACACAGTCAGGGTGCGTCGATAGCTGCTGGTTTATGGAACGTTGTAGCATATCCATAACAACCTTAGCATTAGCCTGCGGCGGGACATAAACTGCTGCTATGGTGACGGATGTTATTTCTCGTGGTGAGTACAGAGGTCTACATTGTACTATCAAGTACTCTATGTCCGGACAGCAGTGAATGTCCTTAATCGTGGAGTTAGTGCACCAGTTATTGTTCACATAGACACACAGTCCTCCGCCGCGTATCTTACCGGACACCATTGTTCTGTCCGCTCGGAAGTTAGCGTAGCCTGCTAGCTCGATCGCGGCATCCGGGATGAGAGAGTCCAGCCAAGTCTCTGTTATTACCATCGCACAGTAATCCAAACAGTGTGAGGTAATCCGCAGTCGTAGTTCGTCCATTTTGTTGTTGAGCGACTGGGAGTTGGCGAGAAAAAGACTCGGAATGGGCAGTTTGTGAGGGTTAGCATTTAGCCTAGCCCTTAGCCCGGCTCTCTTCCCTCTCTTTTGCTTGCGATGCCTCTGTCGCCTGCGCCACTTCAGCGGGAGGATGGTGTGAGCAGAGTCCTCAGTCAACCGGATCTCTGGTGGAAGGAAGTCCCAGCTGCTGTTTGTAAACAAGCAGCGGTTTACGTTGTCATTAACCATGATCAGCTCTGCTCTGCTGTACGGTACATGAGCGACAGTGAGTACGTAGTGAAAAAGAAAGTTGAGAACAAACAATAAAGCACAGAAGTTGCTGGAATGTGGAGAGCACCGGGCCGCTGCATTCACACACGCCGCCATCATGCCACGCGCACGCGCACGCACGCCACACACGTGAAAATTTGAATTTGAAAATTTTGATCTCAGGTTTAATTATTATCTTATTATTGGATTTTTTTAGATGAAAATTTGGAATATTTGAAAGAGAAATTATAGCTATTTTTAAGAATTAATCTATTTCCCAAAACTCTTATTTTAGAATCTCAAATCTCACAAAGAGGAATATATAGTGTACTCAAATTTGTAAACAGTTAAATCAAATGATTTGCGTTTTACATGACCCGATATAATCCAAATTTAAAGCCCAGAATCTACATTTACTACTGACGTTTTTTAATCTGTGGCATGCTAACAGAGATTATTTAATCCACACAGGGTGTCGTACTGCACATATCTCACATTAATTAATTACAGCGTAATAAACTGTTTAAAGTGAAGCACCAAGTAATTTAACCCAACATCAATTATTATTAATCTGAATAATAAACTGTTATTTATTTGTTAATACTTTGAAATTATCAGTTATTTGGGAATGGAGTAGATAAACTAGGTGTTAATAATTAATAAATAATGCCACAAATGCGAGAGCTGACGGCGTTCGTCTGCCAACAGCTCCCGCACAGAGGCGCTGTTATGCCCACGCTGGGGCGAGCGTCAGCTAGCGGGCTAACGGGCGGACGTGCTGCTCGCGGGACCAGAGCTAACGTTAGCTAGCGGGCTAACGGGCGGACGTGCCGCTCGCGGGACCGGAGCTAGCGTTAGCTAGCCGTCTAACAGGCGGACGTGCCGCTCGCGGGACCGGAGCTAGCGTTAGCTAGCCGTCTAACAGGCGGACGTGCCGCTCGCGGAGCCGGAGCTAGTGTTAGCTACACCCTGCTCCGCGGGTTTAGCTAACGGGCCGACGTGTGGCTCATGGGGCCTCGGGCGCTGTTAGACGGCTAACGCTGTTAGCTTGTTAGCTGGCTAAACATTGACCTTATGAGCTAGAGGGGTAATATGGAAGTTAGCTACCCAAGCTAGCTAGCAAGCAAAAAATGTTACAGTCCCTCAAGAACAGATTCCGTGATAAAACAAATTTCTTTTGACTCTGGTTTCAGAGATTGACAATGTTTAAGAAGAAAACGCACAGTGTTGCTTATCTGTGACTCCTCGTCCCTCCATGAGGCGGTGTCGACAAACTTTGTGGCTTTGCCGTACTTCCTTTGCTCAAAGTTCATTACCGTAAATGACGCCGCCCACATTTGTTCAGTCAGCAAATGCACAACTTGTCCAATCCATTCACTCAATTACTGTATGTTAGTTGAGTCAATATCAGCCATTGTGGGCATTCACCCAACAACAATTTATCTCCTGACTCAATATTTTTCTATGAATAATTGTAGGCATTGTGCTGATTGGCTGTTAGCCCTGCTCTGAGTGTAACCAATCAGCTCGTGCTGTTGGTGGGACAATGCTGGAGGCAGAGCAGATTCCAGGCAGAGAGATGTGACTGCATGTGAGCCAAAATAATCCTGTTTCATACTGATCTCTGATCAGCCATTGGATTAATTAAAAAGAGGTTGATGCCAATATGCGTCAAAATGCTGAATATCACCGTTGATGATCAGTCAGTTCCTAATTTAAAATATCAAAAAAAGAACACATGTGAGCATGAGTGTTGATCCCATAAAACAGCTGATTCCAGTGAGTTGAAACACACAAGCTGTGAGTAACAAATAAAGACATGTTTTTAATGTGAAACAAAACAAAACAAAAAAAATAAAATAATGGGACCAACTCAATAGATCAATTAAATCAATAAGTGACCCCTTCTCCCAAATTAAATACTCCTGGGCAGCCAACAGAAACTAAACAAAGGGAGCCAGCACTGTCCAGGGTTCTCCCCCACTCTGACATAACTACTGAACCCTAAACAACGGAAATGAAGCTCCCAAAACTGAACTATGGAAAGATGAAGAAAACAAAGAACAACTGCATCAGTTGTTCTTTGATCCAGATGTAGTGTGGACAGAGAGTGGACTGAGCTCTGCAGCATGTTGATGAGAGCTCTTCTCCTCCTGGAGGCTTCAGCTGTTTGGACTTTACATTTCTAAACTCTTCCAGTCTGAACCTTCTTCAGCTCTCAGTCACTTCAACATCAAACTCTGTCCTCTAATCTCACTTCTTTCTCTCTTTATTCAGGTTGGAGGACTGCAGGTTGTCAGAGATCAGCTGTTCTTCTGTGGCCTCAGCTCTGAAGTCCAACCCCTCCCTCCAGAAACATCTGGAACATCTGGACCTGAGCTTTAACCCTCTGCAGGATTCAGCAGTTTCTCGGCTTTGTGGTTTTCTGCAGAGTCCACTCTGTGGTCTGCAGACTCTGAGGTCAGACTCCATGTTTGAGTGTGTTTCAGTAAAGTAGTGTTGACACTGAAGGTCAGACATCAGGCTGATCTGAGAGTGATCCATTCTGAGGATCTGCAGCAGAAACAGAGCTTCTTCTCTGTGGCTTAGTCCTGTGAAAAGGTTCAGAAACAAATGTTGAAGAATTTGCATTCTGGAGAGAAGAGGCTGCAGAAAAAGATTCACACTTGAACAGCAAACACAAAGAGAAAAAAGTTAAGTGAAGTTCAGATAGAGTGATGGAGTTTTTTCAGGGCTAATAATAATCCTAATTATTGGTCGTCCTGGAGGCCGATAACCGAAATTTACAGCCGATATTCATTTGCAGTAAAAGTAACCAGAAAAACTGGATCACGTCCACCTGACCCTGGACAGGGTCCACCTGGCCCTGAGTGGGGTCCAACTGATCCGAGGCCGGGTCCACCTGACACAGCAGTGGGTCCAGAGGAGGGAAAATTAAAAATTTGTTTTGGGACTAAACATGATCTAGTATTTGAAAGAACTTGATCAGGGGAGTAAGACTATACCAGTCTGGAAGTTTGAATTTGCTCCAGCTCAGATTTTGACCTGTGAACTTAGACTTTGCTGCCTTTTTCAAAGCTTTTATTTTGACAGTGAAACATGCTGGAATCATGGGACTGACTGTTATTTGAAGCTCTTGAACAGGGGTCCCCAAACTTTCTCCTGCAAGGGCCACATAATTTTTCCCTTATCTGATGGGGGGCCGGGTAGTCCCTGGGGGGGGGCAACGCATAGGTGGAGAAAACATAACGGAGCAACACAAAAACAGAATCCACAGATCCTGTGGATGTCCAACAACGTATGATCATTAACCACATTGGTAAAAAGCACAAATGGTAACAAAACAAATGATAAAATTAAAGCCGCAAGCGGCATTGGTCGGGACCGAGCCTCCCCGCCGGCCAGCGACTGAGACGTCCACCCACTAACATGAAGCTGTTAGAATCTGTCTTCCATTAACACAGAGTTGTTAGCATGTCCCATCCACTAACATGGAGCTGTTAGCTTCTGTCATCCACTAACATGGAGCTGTTAGCATCTCCCATCCACTAACATGGAGCAGTTAGCATCTCCCATCCACTAACATGGAGTAGTTAGCATCTCCCATCCACTAACATGGAGTAGTTAGCATCTCCCATCCACTAACATGGAGTAGTTAGCATCTCCCATCCACTAACATGGAGTAGTTAGCATCTCCCATCCACTAACATGGAGTAGTTAGCATCTCCCATCCACTAACATGGAGTAGTTAGCATCTCCCATCCACTAACATGGAGTAGTTAGCATCTCCCATCCACTAACATGGAGTAGTTAGCATCTCCCATCCACTACGATGTAGCTGTTAGCATCTACCACCCACTAACATGGAGCTGTTAGCATCTCCCATCCACTAACATGGAGCTGTTAGCATCTCCCATCCACTAACATTGAGTTGTTAGCATCTCCCATCCACTAACATGGAGTAGTTAGCATCTCCCATCCACTAACATCAAGCTGTTAGCATCTCCCATCAATTAACATGGAGTAGTTAGCATCTCCCATCCACTAACATGGAGTAGTTAGCATGTCCCATCCACTAACATGGAGTAGTTAGCATCTCCCATCCACTAACATGGAGTAGTTAGCATCTCCCATCCACTAACATGGAGTAGTTAGCATCTCCCATCCACTAACATGGAGTAGTTAGCATCTCCCATCCACTAACAATGAGTTGTTAGCATCTCCCATCCACTAACATGGAGTAGTTAGCATCTCCCATCCACTAACATGGAGTAGTTAGCATCTCCCATCCACTAACATGGAGTAGTTATCATCTCCCATCCACTAACATGGAGTAGTTATCATCTCCCATCCACTAACATGGAGTAGTTAGCGTCTCCCATCCACTAACATTGAGTTGTTAGCATGTTCCATCCATTAACACGGAGCTGGTGGCATCAGTCATCCACTAACATGGAGTTGTTAGCTTCTCCCAGCTGCTTTTGACAGTCACTGAATGAAGGCAATCAGTGGCAGAGTTTGATTGACAGCTGCTGTCAGCTGTGTAACTGCAATGTATGCCCATATATGGTCATTTCAGTTAGAGTGGAGAGAGGAGAAAATAAAAGTCTTTTTTGGGGAAACAACTGCTCCTTGTTCCTTTGCTGTTTGGCAAAACTGAACAAAAAATATCACGTTTGATAGGAAAATTTGTTTTCTTTCAGTTGGTGAGGCTTTCAGAGCAGTCAGACATTTAGTTTGGACCGCAGAGGCCTCAGTTTGTGAGAAGCGCGAGATTTTTCCCCATCCGGCTCCATTATAACTGAGAACAAAAAAAATGCAGAGCGCACACCTTTTCTTACCTGTGAAAACATACATATAACATGATATTTTCCCCACTTATGTTACATCATCTTGTTCGGGAGAACCTGCTGGAACTTTCCATGTGCTCGGTTTGTTGATAGGAGTCACGGTTTAGCCGCAGTCGCCACTTGTTCGAGGTGCTGAAAAAAGGCGACTTTTTTCCTTTTTTCCCCATTATAACGGATGAGGGCCGGAGCAAGGCAGGATTTCAGACTTCCAACTTTGTACGCTAATAAAATCCACACCGTCAGACTTTTGACAAAGTTGTTCACAACTTTTGTAGAGAAATTTGTCCTCTTTCACGTCGTGTGACTCTTATGTCTGTGCGACCTACGGTCTCGGAGGAGATAATTTTTTCGTGAGGAGTGATTTTGATCAATATTTTACTTTGAAAGGGAAATAGCGGACTTCCTGTTGGATTTAGGTCAGGGGTGTGAGCGCGTGAAATGTAGATCTTGATGAGACGAACGCGTGAGTGTTGGTTTGATCTCTCTACGACATTCCTGCGGGCCGTAGCGTCTGTTTTAGACGTTTTTCTCGATGTAGGTGGCGCTATAGAGCAGATGCTGTTTTTTTTTTCCATTTTATCGAATTTTTCGCCGATCCGGATGTGTGTGCCAAATTTGGTGAGTTTTCGTGCATGTTTAGGGGGTCAAATTCGCGTTTATTTGGGCGTTAGTATAATAATAGAGAACGAGAACGACAAACGAACGAAAAACAATAGAGACCTTGCCCTACGGGCAAGGTGGCCTGCGGCCACCTTGCCCTCCGGGGCTCGGTCCCTAATAAGCAGCTCTCACCTTTGGTAGAGCTGGAGTCTCCTCTTTTTTTGTATTTTGAATAGGCCAACACGTCATATTGATTTGACCAAGCCAGCGGAATTTTCTGTTGTTTTTTAAGCACATAATATACTGAAAATTTTATTTTTTTTAATGAAATACTGTACTTTGACTGAGGGGGCGGGGGAGTCTGCGTGAGGGGGCAACGCAAACTGACCCCGGCTCCCTTTGACGCCGGGGCCGGGGTCAGTTTGCAAAAGTCCAACTTTATTATTAAATACAAATACACATACCATATTTTTCGCACTATAAGGCACACCGTCAATGAATGGTTTTTTTTTTTACTTTTTTCATATATAGGACTCAGCGCATTATAAGGCCCATAGAACAGACAACCCAGTCTCACGGCAATTCATGCTCTGAGTCAGGTAAATTAATTTATTGAATCCTGTCCAGGAGCAGCGCTTTGCACAGTTTTTTGTGTCCGACGTCTCTCTTTTTAAACTGATACATTTCAATGAGTCACCTGGCCACGCCCCCCTCACATTAAACGATGCATATACTATTGTTTCTTTTATTCAGACGCTCAGATAACAGCCACCTTTACTATCATTGCCCTGTTCACACTGAAGGTAACTTTAAAGATGTGTGCAGCCACACTGCTGAACAGGAACATTCTGGAAACATTGTGATAGTGTCCAGTCCAGTATAAAAGGGAAGAAAAAAATTATCCACGTTCTGTATGAGCAAAATACATATTGGTGATCTAGGTGGTTCCATTCTCAGTGGAAATGTGTTCAATAGTGAGTAAAGCGACATATCAAAGCTAGTTTGACTGAGGACACTCCTCTGCACGGACCTGCAGCGCAGCGCGGCCGCTCCCAGTGTCGCGGCGGGCGCAGTCAAACAGCTCGGACCGACAACCGGGGGGTTTTTATTACTGTATTTTCCACAAAAAAGGCGCACTGTTGGTTTTGAGAAAATTTGAGGCTTTTAGGTGCCTTTAGTGCGGAAAATACGGATATGAAAAAAATTAAAATGCTCTCTGGGGGCCGGATCAAATGTGGAGGCGGGCAGTATCCAGCCCGCGGGCCGTAGTTTGGGGACCACTGCTCTTGAACTTTTCTATCCTGTCAGCTGTGGCTTGATATCACCAGCAGGGGGCATCATGATACGTTGTAAAAACTAGATTCACCTGTTTATATCAATTTATTTTTGGAAAATTTTTAAAATTTAATCCATATGACTTTATTCCTCATCAGTTCAAACCCTGACATGTACTTATTCTTATTTTATACTTTACTGTTTTATTTAGGAAAAATAGGTATTTTGAAGAAAGAACTGCAGCTCCCAGTAGTGTCACAATGCAATGTGATTGCATGAAAAATGCATGTTGTGTGAAGGAAGCATTAGAAAGAACATAGTGTTGTTTTAATTTTGTGTTTTGTTGCTATGGTAACCCAGTTACCATGCTCTTATTTGTCCGTTTTACCTATGATGGAGGCGCACAAGTATCCGAATAACAACAAATAAATAAATCTATTCCTGTCATGTGGAGCCCTGCCAACAACAGTGTAAATATCTCACCAGATGCTGCAGTTCCCGCCCCATCTTGCGTCTTGTGATACCGCCACCCCTGCTCCTAAAATCACTGGGTTTTCATCCATTGACAGTCTATAGATGGTTTTGGCGCAGGGCCAGAGAGTGGACTGAGCTCTGCAGCATGTTGATGAGAGCTCTTCTCCTCCTGGAGGCTTCAGCTGTTTGGACTTTACATTTCTAAACTCTTCCAGTCTGAACCTTCTTCAGCTCTCAGTCACTTCAACATCAAACTCTGTCCTCTAATCTCACTTCTTTCTCTCTTTATTCAGGTTGTATCACTGCAGTTTGTCGGAGATCAGCTGTTCTTCTGTGGCCTCAGCTCTGAAGTCCAACCCCTCCCTCCAGAAACATCTGGAACATCTGGACCTGAGCAGTAATCGTCTGCAGGATTCAGCAGTTTCTCAGCTGTGTGGTTTTCTTCAGAGTCCACTCTGTGGTCTGCAGACTCTGAGGTCAGTTGACTGTCTGTTCCTGTTGTAGAAGGAGAAATGTTTGTCAGCAGCTGTGATCTGAGACTCTGATCCTGCAGTGAGAGAGTGGACTGAGCTCAGCAGCAGCTGACTGCTGTGTGTGGACATGAGGAGGAGTGTGAATGTTGTGTGTGATGAAGATCCACAACAACAGCACAGCTCATTGATCAGGACTCAGTAATGTGGAGCTGCTCATTTCTCCATCAATACATCTGATTGGTTCCTCCTCATTGATTCTGCTGCTTTCTCTCTTTATTCAGGTTGGAGAGAGGCAGGTTGTCAGAGATCAGCTGTTCTTCTGTGGCCTCAGCTCTGAAGTCCAACCCCTCCCTCCAGAAACATCTGGAACATCTGGACCTGAGCTGGAACCCTCTGCAGGATTCAGGAGTTTCTCAGCTGTGTGGTTTTCTGCAGAGTCCACTCTGTGGTCTGCAGACTCTGAGGTCAGACTCCATGTTTGAGTGTGTTTCAGTAAAGTAGTGTTGACACTAAAGGTCAGACATCAGGCTGATCTGAGAGTGATCCACACTGAGGATCTCCAGGAGAAACGGAGCTTCTTCTCTGCTCTTTAGTCCTGTGACTGTGGCAGAGCCGTGTGCAGCTCCACATTTCAAAGCTTGCTAGAAGAAGAAAGGAGCTGCAGTGGATCATTGACTGTGAACCTCTGACACGCTCCATGTTGACCTTCAGCTTTCAAAGCAGGCTGATCTCTCCTGGATCAAGCTGTCACTGATCTCCCAGCTGGAGCTCCAGACTCTCAGCAACTTGTTGGCTTTCTGTCTAGTAAGCTTGGCTGTTGACATGTCCTCTACTGGGCTCTGCTTCTGTTTGGTCTTCACATCAGTTCAGCTCTCCAAAAGGTCAAAGGTCAAATCAGGGAGGAGAAGAACCCCAGTTCCTCTTTCACTTCCTGGGAGCTCCAACCTTCTGAAGAAGAAGAAATGGACACCAAGGATCAGTCTGATCAGTCTCATCTAAAGAGGATTAACTCCTCATTTCAACTCACATTTACAACCAGAGATAGAAAAGATTCACAGACAAATGTTGAAGGATTTCAGTTCTGGAGAGAAGAGGCTGCAGCTAAACATTCACACTGGAACAACAGGTTCAAGCATTTATGAGGTGGGACCCAAAAGTTTCCGGACTAATTCTATTAATTAAAAAATACAATGAAGTTCCGACTTTGGCCGCTAGATGTCGCTACGGGATAACCTCATGCATAACTGTGCCAGGTTTGGTCTTCCCCAGTGAAGTGGTTAGCTGACAATCTTTGTGTATGTTGACAGAGTTACACCCCCCTCTCGATTTTTCAAGATGGTGGATACCCACTGATATGCGCTCTGTCAAAACATTTAGTTTTTTATTTGGAAAAACAGCGGCAGAAACACTCACCATGTTGCAGACATTCTTTAAGAAGGATTCTTAGGGTGTCTGAGTGGTTTGGGCCCTTTAAGAGTCATCAAATTACATCACAAAGACCAGGCACGCAGAGGACAACAATCCACTTCCAGAACAGAGGAAAACGTCACAAAAACTGAAGAAGACGTCCTGGTAGATCCACGCAGGACTTTTGATGACATTGCAGATCTGATGGGAGTACTGTAGAGATCCATACAGATAATACTCAGGCGGTTATTAGAAGCAGTGAGACGAAGGCACCTGGAAATGGCCGCATCATAGTTTAGTTTTAGTTTCGTCTTTATTTGAAGGGACAATGTACAGAGACATTAAGTTCAAGACAGAGATGTTCTGCACCAGATTATAGCTACACAGCTAGTTTCCATCTGCAGTCCCTGGTTACAAGGATAAAATTTACTTACATTACATCAGTACAAGCAGTTAAAAATTCACTCTCTCAGTTACCTAGCACTCACACATGCAACATTTGTTCACACAATCTCATCACAACCCAGAAACACAATCAAATCCATGTTCTATTTACATACACATATCATTTACAATGTCACAATAAAAGTTAGAAACACCCATATTTACATATAAAATATTGCACATTTACACCATCTCAGTTCTGTTCATACGTGCTTGGGCTCATAGCTTAGATCTTAATAACCCAGTGTGTGTTGGCAGTGTTGATTATTCCCCAGCCACTTTTTAAGTTCTGTGGAGAAGGTGAGATAATCTGTCTTAAGTTTTCAGAGCAGTTGGCAGGTCATTCCAGTCCTTAATATCTTTGTGAGAGAAGGCTGACTGGGCATATGTTGTTTTAAGTTTTGGTATATGACATTGCCCAGTGGTAGAAGATTGTGTGGATCGCGATGTTACTGCCGAGGTGTACTTGATAAAGTTCTGAAGAGGAGCGGGTGCAGAGTTATTTAATATTTTGTATGTCATTCTAATTGAGGCATATTTCTGGATGTTGTTGAAGTTTAACATTTTGTATTTTTGAAGGATTGTGCAATGGTGGTATTGGCGTGGCTTCTTGTCTACAATTTTTAGTGATTGCTTGTGGAGTGATCCGAAGGGTCTCAGGGTAGTTTTATTGGCCTGGGATCAGCAGGTTATGCAGTAATAAAATCTGGACATGATCATGCTGTTAAAGTAAATCAGAGCTGCCTCCAGTGTTAAAGAATTTCTGATGCATTTGAATGTTTTGATGTTGTATTTTATACTATGGAACATTTGTTTTATATGTTTTTTAAAGGTGAGATGTGGGTCTAACATGATGCCCAGGTATCGATACTCTTTTACATTTTGTACTATTTCTTCATTCACAGTTATGCTTGGAGAAGATGATTGCTTATTGTTATTTACAAAGTACATTGTGGCAGTTTTCTTAACGTTGAGTGTGAGACATGAATCATTAAGCCATTTGGACACTTTTTCCATCGCCAATGTAAGCTTCTTGGCCACTTGCTCTGCGTCTTTTTCCCAGGTATAAACAACCGTATCGTCAGCATACATTTGGATGTTTACGTCCTGGCACACAGACGGCAGGTCGTTTATATATAGGGAAAAGAGAAGTGGTCCGATGTTGGAACCTTGTGGCAGGCCGATGTCTGTGGCTGCAATATCGGATGTGGTATTGTTGATACGGACACATTGGGTTCGTCCAGACAAGTATGATTTTAGCCAAAAGAGAGTACCTGTGGACAATTTAAGATGTGCTAGTTTGTTAAGTAATATTGGATGACTTATGGTATCGAATGCCTTACGCAGATCTAAAAATATTGCACCTACAACTCCTCTGTTATTCAGACTCTGTTTTATTGTCTCTGTGAGAAGGCAGCATGCAGTTTCTGTTGAGTGGTTAGCCCGAAACCCAAACTGCATGGGATGTAATAATCCTTCATCCTCCAGATGTTGTGTGAGTTGCTCAGTGACCACTTTTTCGAGAGGTTTTGATAATACAGTAATAATAGCAGACCACAGGACACCCCGTTACGCACAGAAATAGCATGAAATGTTGTGCGTAAAGCATATTTTTGGACTAAAACCGTGACCAGCCAGCCTCCCCACCACCATATTCACCTGATCTGGCTCCAGGCGACTGCTTTTTCTTGTCAAAGATGAAACTGGAGCGGCAGCGGACAGGTAAGGTAGGCATACAGGCGGGGGAGGGAAAATCGAAGTTCTATCTTAAAGGCACAGATACGCATGGTTATGGCGACTCTTCTGAACAGTTAAAATCTCGGGTGCAGCATTGTATTCAAACCAAAGGAGAGTATTTTGAAGGTGACAGTTTCAAATAATTGTGAAAATTTAAAAAAAAAAAAAGTTATAGCCGAAGTCCGTTTACATTTGGGTACCCCTAGTACAATGAAAGAAAACAGTGTGTGTGTGTGTGTGTGTGTGTGTGTGTGTGTGTGTGTGTGTGTGTGTGTGTGTGTGTGTCATGTATTGAATCAATTTAGAGATTATTACCCCTTCCCACTGGCCAAAAAACCCGTTTAAACCCGCTAACAATCGGCTCCTTATGGCAGTGGGAAAGGGTTTTACCGGCATTTCAACCCAGGTTGTTGACCCTGCAATCGACCCGGGAATTTACCGGGTGAGTTTGTATTGGTTTTTAGTGGGAGGGACATATCCGGGAACTTACATGATGACGTCGACGCAGCACGGCTACGTTAGCGCGCTAGTTGTTGTTTCTGGACACAGCGTGAGATTTCCTTCGTCAAGATGACCCAATACTGGCAAGATAGCGAGACTCGAGAGCTTCCCCTGATCCGTGGGGAAGAGGAGATTCGTCTACAGGTAACGGGGACTGTCTTCCGCTGCATTGTTTACTTTTGTTGTGCTCTGTCGCGCTGATGATGTCATCAACGTGGGACACAATCAGCGCAGGAAAACGCAGCGACGTGGCTCGCCAGCAGGAGGTGAGACATGGGTCTGCAGGCAGATTGAAAGGAGTCTAAAAAGCTGATCGTTAGCGGGTCGCAGACACGGGTCGACCCACTAGTTGCAGTGGGAAAGGGGTAAATGATTCTCCTGCTGCCAACAGGCTGAAATGACTGGTAGGTGAGATATTAGAAGATGGTCCATCCGGCTGCTGGAGGGCAGCTGCAGTAAAGAGACAATGACACACATTCAGCTGAATGTGAGAGGAGATTCAGGAAATGTAAAGTCAATGAAGAAACAACAACAGAGAATGAAGGAAAACATCAAAACAAGCCAAGTATTTCCAGTCCTTCAGATCAAACCTGATTTGACACATGACTCATGGAAACAGTACAGCTGTTCAGCAGCAGCAACAAGGATACTGGGCTCTTCACTCCTCCATGGCAGAACTAAACAGCTGACTGAGCTTCACAGTGTTCCAGTGTGAACTGGAGGATGTAGAGTTGTGAAAGTGTCCAGTCAGTCCAGTAAGGTCTGGATGGGATGTGGTTTCAGAGTTCAGTCAGACGAGGAGGAGAGTGAACAGGCTGCAGAGCTTCTACCAGACCATGTGGGGGCAGCACTTGTTCTCAGGCTCCTGGCCTTGATTGGGAGCTCGCCATCAGGAATTTGATCACATTGCAGAACACCTGGCTGCACGGACCAAACTATTCCACTGAGAAAGTTCAAGTCAGCATGAAGCTAAGCTAACGCCAAGCTAACAGCTGAAAGACAAATGACTTCAAAACACATTGACACCATGTTAACACATTAGCATGTTAGCATATTAGCATGTCAGTACATTAGCATTTTAGCATTAGCATGTCAGCAAATTAGCATGTTAGCATTACAATGTCAGCATTAGCATGTCAGCAAATTAGCATGTTAGCATTAGTCAGCATGAAGCTAAGCTAACATCAAGCTAACAGCTGAAACACAAATGGCTTCAAAACATATTAACTCTGTTAACACATTAGTATTTTGACATTAGCCCGTTAAAATAAACATGACAGCAAATTAGCATGCTAGCATAAGAGTGTCAGCACATCAGCATGTTTGCAAATTAGTATGAGTGTGTTAGCACAGTAGCATGTTAGTATTAGGAAGTCAGGACATTACCATATTCACATTAGCTTGTCAACCCATTAGCAGATTAGCATAAGCACATCAAAACAGCATGTTAGCATTAGCATGTCAGCATATTAGCATGTCAGCATAAGCATGTAAGCACAATAGCAGTTTAGCAATAGCATGTCAGCACATTAGCATGTTAGCAAATTAGTATGAGTGTGTTAGCACACTAGCATGTTAGCATTAGCAAGTCAGGACATTACCATAGTCACATTAGCTTGTCAACCCATTAGAAGGTTAGCATAAGCATATCAAAACAGCATGTTAGCATTAGCATGTCAGCACATTAGCATGTCACCATAAGCATGTAAACACAATAGCAGTTTAGCAATAGCATGTCAGCTCATTGGCATGTGAGCATAAGCATGTCAGCACATTAGCATGTTAGCATTAGCATGTTGGCACAACAGCATGTTAGCATCAGCATATTGGCACATTAGCATGTTCCTTTCCTTCAGCAGTCCATCGGTTTCGATGAGGACAAGTGAGGTGGAGAGGTGTTTTGTATGTTGGGAAGGGATGTGCGACACCACTTTTTTTCAGACCGATACCGAGTACGAGTACTTCATCTTCAGTACTCACCGATACCGATACTTGCATACCGATACTTTATATGCATAAAATTTTAAATAATGCAATGACAGATTATTTTTTAAAATGAATTTTATTTGTAATAAAAAGGCAGCCCATGTCACGATGTTTAAGTCCAAAATAATAGTCTGAAAAATAAAACAAACAACTCTGAGTTTACACTTATTTAAATGAAATTAAGTGCAAGATAAAACAATTTCCCTGAATTTTAAGGGTTTTTTTTAAATGAACTGAATTACAAGACATAAACAAACAACTCTAAGTTATACACTATAAAATGAACTTATTATAAAGGTTTTTAAATGAAATTAAGTGCAAGATAAAACAGTTTTCTCTGAGTTTTACACTTTACATAAACTAAGGTTTTTAAATGTACTAATTTTAATGATTTTTTTTATGAACTAAAGTCAAAGATAGAACAGCCCCTGAGTTTAAAGAGTTGCTCGTGTTATTTGTGCTGCTCTCGGATCTCTGCTCTTCAGTTTCTCGGTCTTCTGCAGAGTTTGCCGTCGAGTTGCTGCCGGAGTTTTCTTTTTTTCCCAGCACAACAGCGTCACACTCTCGTCCACAAGCTTCGCCCTGAGGTGTTTAAACAAATTACTAGTGGTAAATGAACAACATCGTGCACCTCCTTTAGCAATTTTAGCATAGCAGAGTTTGTATTCTGCAAAGCTCGGCTCGTTTTCACTTATATAAAAGAATTTCCACCCCGGCGAAGTTTCGGTGAGACGAGCAGCCGTTCTGGATTCATTCCTGTTGTCTCATTCCTGTTGGCCCGATACCGATACCTGGTATCGGTACTCGCACATCCCTAATGTTGGGTGTTGTTTGTTATCACTTTCATGCACATCATGTGAGCCATCAGACTGGCTCTTGATCTATGCGGTCACCCTCATTTGCCACAGGTGAAATCACTGGAACTTAGAACAGTGTGATGGCGATCATGAGCTGACAAATAATCGGTTCTTCTTTTCTCTTCTACACCGTTGGTGGTTTGATGCAGAACATCTGGGACACGGTCTTGCATCTTCATGTGCATAATGTGACGCATGTGGCGAAGTTGCATACGTGTTAGTTGTTTGATGTGTCGGTGGTAGAGGATCATGACTTCCGTGGCGTGTAGAAGTGATGGCAATACAGTTGTGTTGTAGATTTTGATTTTCGTACAGAGCTTGATGTCGTGTCAGGACCAGAGTCGCTGCTGTAATGACCAAAAAGCCTTACAGGCAGCTTGAATTCTTCAGTCAATCTCAGCATCAGACGAGTTCTTGTTGGTGACGGTGCTCCCTAGGTAGGTGAAAGTGGCAGTTGTTTTTAAGGCCTCACAATCCACATCTACGGCTGGTTGCACAGGCTGTTGGTGTGGTGGTGGTTGGTACAGAAGCTCTGTTTTTGAGGCATTTATTTGTAAACCATAACATGTTGCTGCTTCAACAAATAGATTGGTAATCTTTTGTATATCTTGTGGATTTGTAGCAACCAAGGCAGAGTCATCAGCATAAAGCAATTCTCTCACACAGATCAGTTTTGTCTTAGTGGCAGCTCATAGCTGAGCAAGGTTGAAGAGACTGCCATCTGAACGCGACCTGATGTACACTCCTTTCATAGTTCTGCTACCCACATACTCCAGAAACGCAGCAAGATATATTGCAAACTAGGTCGGTGCCAACACACATCCCTGCTTGACTCCGTGACATAATGGAAAGGAAGCACTGGTGTCCCCTCCAACAGAGACTACTGCAGACATGTTGTCGTGGAAATGATTGACCATGCTTGTGAACTTCTCAGGACAGCCATAGACTTTTGAGCACCTCCCACAATGTCACTCGATCAACTGTGACAAAGTCACAGTCTTCAGGGAAACCCCTCGATGGTCACCACAGTCACCTCTGTCACTCTTCTTGTAGATGACAACTATCAATGCATCCTTGAATTCCTGAGGTAATTGTTCTTGTTCCCAGCAGAGAATGTACAAGTGTAACAGGTGCTCTACAACCAGTTGGCCACCATGTTTCAAGACATCTGAGGGCATCTCATCTGATCCAGGTGACTTTCAAGATTGAGTCTGTTTCAGTGATTTTTCCATCTCAGCCGAAGTTCGTGTCTTGTGAGGTGAGCCATAAGTGTAGATGTAGCGTCTCCTCTTGCTGAGCCTTGTTGGTTCAGTAGCTTATGGAAGTGTTCACGTGTTCAGGTTGGACAGATTTGTGAAGGGACAACTCCCGTCAGCTGACTTGACATGAGTAAGAGTGTTTGTTATTGGGCCATAAACATACTTCAGCGCTGAGAACAGACCATGTGAGTCACCAGCATCTGCAAGCAATTGCAGCTCATCATCCTTCTTGTCCCACCACATGTTCTTCAGTTTTCTTATTTCACGCTGGAGTTGTGACCGAGCATTGGAAAACAGCTGCTTGCTACTTTCTGAGTTCTCACTCAAATGTTGGTTGTGAGTCTTTTGTTTCTCTAGAAGGAGAAGTTGAATTGTATCCTGATTTTCCATGAACCAGTCCGGTGAGCTACGGTTGGGGTGACCAAGAACTTTCGTTGCCACATTCAGTATAGTGTCCTTCAGTGTGCCCCAAGTGGCGTTCGCATCCACTTGTATCTCCTCCAAAAGCTTGTGCAGTGATTGGCTCAGAGCATCCCGGCATTGAGTGGAGTTTAGCTTCTTTACACCCAGTTTGTTGGGAATGGTCAAGAAACATTTTCTTCTTGGAAGTTGCAGATGTAGGTCAACTTTTCCACGTATAAGGTAGTGGTCAGTGGAGCATTCTCCTCCTCATAGCCCTTGTGACTGCCACTTCTTTGAGATTGCTGTTTCGCACAAGAATATAGTCAAGCAGATGGAAATGCTTAGACTTTGGGTGCATCCAGGAGTAGTAGTTGTTGGGTTTAGGATTGGTAATTGCCAATAAATTGCTCAAGTATTGATTACTGGGAGTAATTGATTACTTTAAGTAATTTAATTACTTATCAATTTGAGTAAATTTTGATTACCAATTAATTGCAGGTCATTAACAGTGAATCACCAATAACAATCAATTACGGCGTAATGAACTGTTTAAAAAATTGAAGCACCAAGTAATTTATCCCACCATCAATTATTATTATTATAAGAATAAACTGTTATTTATTCGTTAATAATGTCAAATAATCAGCTATTTGGGAATGGAGTAGACCACAGAGTGATTTAACCATTAAATCATTGATTAACCTGGTGTTAAAGGTATAGAGGACGATTTTCTCAAAAGTCGAAGCCAAATGTCTGTTACTCGCTTTTTGAAAAACGCGCATGCGCCAGACCATCCCACCTGCTCTACTGCTCCTCCCGAGGAAACGCATATCAATGATGGAAGTGTGCGAGCGCGAGCTCATCTTCCCGATTCGTGCACTGCTCTGTTTATAGTTTCTGCAATCGGCCTCGCTCATAAAGCTTATTTTCCGAAACAGTTACAGTTTCATTATGTCAGACTCGTCATCGGTAAGTACTGGCTGAAACCAATCCTCACGGGCTACATAAACACTCTGAATGCGCATGCGCAGATAACGGGAAGAAGCACGCTTCTACAATTCTACAATTTCATTTAACAGACGCTTTTGTCCAAAGCGACGTACAACACAAGCAAGAATATAGACATAAGAAAGAAAGAAACCATTAGTAAATGCTTCAATTGCTTCAAGTGCGATTGGTCAAGGGAGTTGCCATCAAGTTGCAGAAGAGGAGCCACTACCCCCCCTTTTTTTTTATTTATTTTTTTTTTTTTTTGTGTGTGTGTCAATTTAGTCAGTGGTACATAAGTGCTGGGTTTTAGAACATCTGATCTATTCTTCCCAGAACATGGGGTCGGATTAGGACCCTAGGTGTTCTCTGAACAATTGAGTCTTCAAATGTCTCTTGAAAATAGAAAGAGACTCGGCGGAACGCACCGAGTTAGGTAGTTCGAGCCACCATTTGGGAACAACAGAGGAGAAGAGTCTGGCAAGAGATTCAGAGCCGTGCTGGGCTGGAAGCACCAGACGTCTCTCACATGCAGAGCGAAGAGGGCGTGAAGGAGAGTAGACCTGGATCAGGGAATCCAGGTAGGCCGGAGCCGTTCTTGTAAGCGTTTTGTAAGCCAGGAGGAGAGATTTGAATTTGATCCTGGCTGCAACTGGAAGCCAATGAAGGGAGATGAACAGAGGAGTGACATGAGCTCTTTTGGGCTGGTTGAAGACCAGACGTGCTGCTGCATTCTGGATCATCTGTAGAGGTTTGACTGTACATGCAGGGAGACCCGCCAGAAGAGAGTTGCAGTAGTCAATGCGTGATATCACGAGAGCCTGAACCAGAAGCTGTGTGGCCTGTTGGGTCAGGAAGGGTCTGATCTTCCTGATGTTGTAGAGGGCATAACGACAAGACCGAGAAACTGAGGCCACGTGAACCTTAAAGGTCAGCTGGTCATCAATCATGACACCCAGGTTTCTGGCTGAGTTTGTGGGCACAAGTAGGCTCGAGTGAAGTTGGACACTGATCTGAGGCTGGACAGATGGACAAGCTGGAAAGACCATGAGTTCAGTCTTGGACAGATTTAGCTGAAGGTGGCGTTCCTTCAACCAGGTGGAGATATCAGCCAGACATGCTGATATTCGAGCTGAGACTGTCATGTCGTCAGGTGGAAAAGAGAAGAAGAGCTGAGCGTCTTCAGCATAACAGTGGTAGGAGAAGCCATGGGAGCGAATCACTGCACCGAGTGAAGTGGTGTACAGAGAGAAGAGTAAGGGGCCAAGCACCGACCCCTGAGGGACCCCTGTTGATAGGCCATGTGACCTTGACACCTCCCCTCGCCATGACACTGAAAGATCTGCCTGTGAGGTAGGACTTGAACCATAACAGGACGGAACCTGAGATGCCAAGGTCAGAGAGTGAGGAGAGGAGGATTTGATGGTTCACGGTGTCAAAGGCAGCAGACAAGTCCAGCAGCAGGAGGACAGAGGACTGACCAGCAGCTCTTGCCAGCCGCAGAGATTCTGTGACTGAAAGGAGTGCAGTCTCGGTGGAGTGGTCGCATCTGAAGCCTGACTGAAAATGGTCAAGTAGGTTGTTGTTCCACAGGTGTTCAGAGACTTGGTTAAATACTGAGCGCTCCAGTATTTTCGACAGGAATGGTAGAAGTGAGACTGGCCTGTAGTTTTCAACCTGGGCTGGGTTGAGATGAGACTTTTTTAGTAGTGGGGTGACGTGGGCTTGTTTAAAAGTAACAGGAAAAATGCCAGTTTCCAGGGAGGAATTGACAATGTGCGTGACTGCAGGTTTGATTATGGGCAAGATGGTCTGCAGAATGCTGGTGGGTATTGGATCGAGAGGACATGTTGTCGGTTTTGAGCTCAGAAGAAGTCTGGAGACCTCATCCTCACTCAGAGGAGCAAACGAGCAGAGAGAAGGCACAGTAGTGGGTTTGAGCTGACTGGGCTGGTCAGGCTCAGAGAACTGGTTGCTGATTGCAGCCACCTTTTCAGTGAAAAAGGAGGCGAACATATCAGGAGTCAGCTCAGTGGACGGCTGAGCAGCTGGAGGAGAAAGCAGGGAGTTGAACGCCATAAACATTTTTCTGGAATCAGAAGCTGCACAGATCTTGTTCTGATAAAAATCTTTCTTTGCGGACTGCAAGCGGGAGGTAAAGGAAGCAAGTTTCTGTTTGTATGAGGACAAATCAGTGGGCTCTTGGGATTTACGCCACTTTCTTTCTGCTGCCCTGAGTCCAGCTCTTTGTTCTCTAAGAACTTCTGAGAGCCATGGACTTGGTTGTTTTTTCTTGGCTGGTTTTGACACCCGGGGGCAGAGTTTGTCCAAAGAGGACGCCAGAGAGGAACAGAGTGTTTCTGTAGCCTCATTAACAGGAAGCGATGAGAAGTCCGGCAGGACAGAGCTCACCTCCTCAGACAGCTGAGCTGCTGTGAGGGACTTCAGGTTTCTGCAGAAGGAGACCATCTGTGTCGGTGTCTGCAATGGCAGAAAGGCAGCCGCAAATTTGACCAAGAAATGATCAGATAGGTGTAGTGGAGTAACTGTCACCTCTGCTATGGAGCAGTTACAAGTCAGCACCAAGTCAAGGATTTTGCCAGCTTTGTGGGTGGGAGGAGACGGAGCCAGTACAAGTGCAAAGGAAGCCATCAGTGCCAAAAAGTCCTGTGCCTGGGGTTTGTCAATGTGAATGTTCATGTCTCCCATGACAATCGCTTGATGACAAGCGCTTGATGGCGTTACGCAAGCATTTCTCCAGCGTGATTGACATGTTGGAGGACCAATAGTTGAGATTCGCATCCCAGAATTCATGGGGTAAGAACATCGTCCACTATACTTTTAATTAATAAATAATGCCACAAATGACCAATTACTGGAAATAGGTAAGTTACAGAAAATGACCTGAGAGAAGTTGTGAATTATGCATTAAATAAACTTGTGGATTATTTAATTAATAATTTTGGGGCATGACCTTGAGTAGCGGAAATCAATTACCAAGTTTCAGTCTCAAAGATGGAAAGTTAATTTAAGCTGGTTGTTAATCTTTGGATAAACAACTGTTAAATTATGAGAGAAGCGTGATATTGAGCATAGACTGTCACAACCAGGAACTTAGTCACAAGACCACCAAAAACACAAGAATGAATTGTCCCGTTCAATTAATGAGGGTTTATTAACAATGTCTATTACTAATCAACACATCTAATAACAAATCTGAACAGATTCAAAGCATGCAAACATCAGTGTGTGTGTGTGTGTGTGTGTGTGTGTGTGTGTGTGTGTGTGTGTGTGTGTGTGTGTGGGTGTGTGAGTGTGTGTGTGAGTGTGTGTGTGTGTGTGTGTGTGTGTGTGTGTGTGTGTGTGTGTGTGTGTGTGTGTGTGAGACTGAGTGAGCGAGCGAGCGTCTCGCAGGAGTGAGGGGGGAGTTTTCCCCTTTTCCACAGCACGACCCCGCGGCGGGGGGGGGGGGGGGGGGGGGGGGGGGGGGGTGTCTGTGTGCGGTGTGTGTGGCGTAAGTGGGTTTGTGTGAATGGGTGAAGGGCGGAGAGAGAACACAAGAGAGGGGGGAGAGAGAGAGGTCGAGCGGCAGGTCTGCTCCCCCCCACCCGGAGAGAGAGGAGAGGGGAGTGAGAAATATCATGGTCAATATTAGTATGAAGCGGGCAGAAAGAGTGTCCAGTTCGGTTCTCACACACAAGTGACAGCGGCTGTGGCCGGGTCCCTTGCAGTGTCGGGAGGTGAGACTGAGATGCACGCTCAAGGGAGGGGGAAGAATCATGTGTGTGCAGCTCCCGGAAGAGAGGAAAAGAGGCGGAGGAAGACGGGAGAGAAAGAAAAGAGGATCAGTCACACAATATAATGAATGAGCTTCAGTCCAATTCATTAATAAAAGAAACATAAGCATAAATTATAGGGATGGGACGAGATCTCGTGTCACGAGATCTCGTGAGATCGCAATGCCGCGAGATCTCGTGAGATTGAATGCCTCGAGATTAAGTACGTTTATATAAAGGCAAAAACTCTTTATTAACTGGAATATTGACGGAATGATACATTACATGGCGCACAGCCATATAAACACGTGCAAAACCCTGAATGTGCTCATATTCATATTTAAAAACCCGGTCGAAAAGGGCATGAAATACTGTTCTGCGCATGTTCTATCTGCAAGGAATCTTGGTCTTTTGAGTGCACAAACTACTTGTGATACAGTTTAATTGATACGACGTAAAGAAAATGTGCGGAAACGGTCGTTCAGTTCTTCTCTTTTATTGAAAAAATGGTGCATCGAATCAATGAACATTTTACCACGTCTTACCGGCTCACACTCTTTTTCTAACAGCATGCAGAGAGAGCCTGCAGCGGCTGCGGCGCCCTTCTTCCTCTGTGGTGTCTGTGTAAAATAAGGTTGAACATGCAAACAGTGCACCTAGTGGTATGAAGTGCAAATGCAGTCATGGTGTCATCTGTGCGCTGCGGTTTGAATGGGAATAAGGGAACTAGGCGGCCGCCTAGGGCGCAGTGTAGAGCGGAGGGCACCGTGGCCGTACAAGGGGCACTCCGACCCGACACTCCATGCTCCGACGCTGCATGTGAGTACCACGCTGCCCCCCACACCTCAGCACCAGCCCCCCCCGCCCCCGGTCTTGTGTCGTCTCGATCTCATGGACTCAATCTCGCGAGACATCTCGTCCCGTGAAATTTGTGTCTCGTCCCACCCCTAATAAATTATCACCATTCTGTCTAAAGCCTGCCCAGTGCTCACCTCCTTGTGAGAGAGAGTGAAGTGTGTTCAACAGCCACAATGTGTGGTGGGGGGAGAAGTAGAAGGCAGGGCTGCTGCAGCAGCAGAGAGAATCAAAGCAGTCGCCTTGATCTCGGTCCCGATTATGTCCAGTCGGACCTAGGGGCTTGTTTGGAGGTTTCATGTGAATGAAGCGGTCCAGTCCATTCAGACCAGATACTGTGGTTCGGCTGTGGGAAGAGCAGGAGATGGACTGCCTGTGCTGCGGTTCGTGCGTCCTGCAGGTCCTGCTTGTTCAGCTGGGGGCAGCCTTACCCGTCTATGCTGCTGAGGAAAAGTTTCACCGGTGATAAAAGGGGAGATGGATCGGTTCCATCACGTCCTGCCAGCGGGCCATTTTGGTCCCGGGGTTAATCTGTTGGGAAGACGCGGCTTTGCATCTTTAAACTTCTTTGAGAGAACTAAAGATGGCGGACAGGTTGCGTCTATTTGACTGGCAGGGGAAGTTCCCGTCCCAAGGGTCCGCTTGGACAATCAGCCGGTGATTTGAATCCTTCCTTCGCTGCTCTGGGAAAGGGCCTCACGAGTGCCCTCGTGAGGTGGGACGGTGGTATTGCATCAGGGGGTCAACCCCCTGGTGCGTGGAGCTTGAAACTCAGCGCCATCTTGTCTTTGTTCCTGAGGGATTTAGGTCTGCACGAGGTGGTCGGGGGGACCACCCCCCACCTCCCTTCTTTGTCTTGAAGGGCCTGTGGCCTTCTCAGGATTAAGGATGCCTGGTCATGTTGGATTTAATATTCCTTGGTGGAATATTTCCATCAATCCGTCCCCAACATAGTGGTAGTCTGGCTGGTTGTCATATGTATTGGTGATGCTGAGGGACCACTGGACAGAGAAGTTTAGAAAGAGAATACCATTTGAGTTGCTGCCACCCTTGCCAAACCTTCCAATCACATCATCATATGTATTGTAATCACTACCAACTCTGGCATTGAAATCTCCTAGTATGATTAGCCTGTCAGCTTTAGGAACATCATCCACAGCTCTGTTCAGCTCCTCATAGAAGGGTTCTTTGTCTTGAACAGAGTAGGTCATGGTTGAAGCATAAACACAGATTAGCATGAGAAAGTTCTTGTTGGCAAGTGGCAGGCGTAGACTTAACCTTTCTGACAGGCCTTTGGGCAAGGACGGCAGCTTGACAGTGAGTTTGTTAGAGACAGTAAATGCAATGCCAGCCTCTCTTCTCTCACCGGTACTGCCACACCAGAAAATGGTGTGAGATTGTTCACGAATCTAACCCTGGCCTTCAGTTTTTGTCTCCTGCAGTGCTGCAATGTCGATTTTGTACCTTTCCAGCTCCTTGCAGATCAGGGCAGAACGTCTCTCGGGTCTTGTATCATTGTCCAGCATGGTACTGACGTTCCAAGTACCAATGGACAGCTTCATCTTCTTAGCTTTCTTTCTACCGCTAGAGTGGAGCTCCATTGGCCGCGGCATGCCAACCAGGGTTGATTAGATGTTAGAAAATTAGCATGTCAGAACATTAGTATGTTACCAAAAAGCATGTTGGCACATTACCATTTTAGCATATGCATTTTGGCAAAGCAGCATATCAGCATATTAGCGTGTCAGTAAATTAGCATATTAGCATTAGCATGTTTGCACATTAACATGTTAGCATTAACATTTAAGCTTATTATCTTATTAGCATAAGCATGTCAGAACATCAGCATGTTAGCATTAACATGTCGGTACATTAGCATGTTAGCATTACAGCACATTAGCATGCTAGCATTATTATGTCAGCACATTATGGGATGTCATAAATCACACTGTTATTTTCCAAGAAGTTGATGGGGCATTATAGCATTAGCCTTCCTCATGTTAGCATGTTAGCCAAAAACAATTAGCACATTCAATTCAATTCAAAGAAGCTTTATTGACATGGCAAACATACATTCAGATGGTCTTGGTTCTGGTCCTGGTCCTGGTCTGTCCTCCTGCTCAGGTTCATGGAGGTTTCAGTTTTTCAGTTCTTTTCCTGTCACAGCCATGCACAAACCTGACTGCTGTGTTTGCACACTGCTGTACTTCCCCGAGCAGGTATGGCAGTTTGAGCATATCAGGCATGCTCTGAAAGTCAGTATGTGTGTTTGTGATGAGGGGGAAGTAGGTGTCCCTGAGGTCCTGGTACAGGGGGCAGGCGGTCAGGAAGTGCAGCTCGGTCTCCACCTGACCCTGTGTGCAGTGGGGGCACAGTCTGTCCTCTCGGGGGGGTCCAGGTCTGTCTGTGCCGGCCTCTCTCGATGGCCAGGTTGTGCTCGCTGAGCCTGTACCCGGTCAAGGATCTTCTGAGCTGTGGGTCCGTCACAGTGCTCAGGTATTCTGCCACCATGTATTTTCTGTTTAGGGCCGAATATGTTTCCAGTTTGCTCTGGTGTTTAATGGATTCTGTCCAGTGGTTCAGGTATTTCTCTGGCTGGGGGGGGGGGGGGGGGTTTCCAGCCCTCTGTGGGTGAGGGCTTTGTAGTGGAGAGCGCTGGGCTCTCTCTCTCTCTCTCTCTCTCTCTCTCTCTCTCTCTCTCTCTCTCTCTCTCTCTCTCTCTCGTGTGTGTGTGTGCATGTGTGTGTGTGTGTGTGTGTGTGTGTTAGAGATGCGCCGATCCCGATACTGGATCGGGATCAGGTCTCCGATCTGTAATTAATTAAGTATCTGACAGTATCTGTAGGTGGCATGACGTCGCCGATCCGAAACAATCATATAAAAAATAGCTTTGCTGCATGCTAGTAATGAGGCCGTCTCCAAACATTTACGGTAAATAGGCGGAAGTGATTTCTTCTTCGTCGCCGTGAACACTGCCGTAAACACTGCGGTAAACAGCCTGACGCGGCAGCGCTGTGGTTTCATTGGCGGTGATGCTAATGCTAAAACTGCGAGCATGTCCTTAATCTGGAGGTATTTTTCACTTGAGACGCCACAAAGTGCCACAGCGAAGTGCAACATATGTGCAGCCGATGTTCCGAGGGGTGGACAAAAACCTTCAACGTTCAACCCCACAAATTTGGCCAAGCACTTACGGAGACACCATGCCAAAGAACATGAGGAGCTGGAGCAAGTGAAACAGCAACAACAACAAGCGCAGCTGAAGATAACCGATTCTTTTCAGAAGAGGGAAAAACCTCCCGCAGACAGTCCGAAGGCTCAAAGGATCACAGAGAAGGTGATACAATTCATTGCACTGGATGATCAGCCTCGCTCTGTTATTGATAATGTTGGCTTTCGTAGCCTGATCGAGCACCTCGAGTCACGGTATTTGATCCCCTGTAGGAAATACCTAACAGATACTGCTTTGCCAGCACTATACAAAAGAGTGGCTTCGCAGCTATCAGGTCAGTTAAAGGATGTCAAAGCTCTCAGTTTTACTACGGACATATGGTCCTCTGAAGTTAGCCCGATGTCGCGAATCAGTCTAACTGTACATTGGCTAAGTGCAGACAATTATGCTTTTAACAGCGCGGTGCTGCAAGTTAAACAGTGCAGGGGCTCACACGCCAGCGAGCGGATTAAAACCACAATGAGAGAGATGCTGGACAACTGGAAGATTCCGCTGTCTAAAGTGCATGTGATTCTGAGAGACAATGCAAGCAATATGGAAAGAGCTATGGATGAAGTGCCTGTTAACAGTTTAGGCTGTTTGGCACATTCACTGCAGCTCGTGGTTCATGAGGGGGTTCTCTCCCAAAAAAGCGTGGTTAATGCACTCACAAATGGAAGGAGAATAGTGACGCATTTTAAACATTCACAAGTGGCACAGTCAAAGTTTGAAGATATTCAGAAAGAACTGCAGCCAGCAAAACAAACAAAAAGGCTCCAGCAAGATGTGCTGACGCGATGGAACAGTTCATTGTATGTGATTCAAAGCCTCCTGGAACACAAGCGAGCCCTGTGCACTTAACCATGCAGATATCGGCCTGCCTACCACACTGTCTGCAAACGAGTGGTCGTTGTTAGAAAAAACTGTGACAGTATTAGAGCCCTTTGAGGAGATAACAAAGCTCATCAGCTCAGCGACCTCAACAGCTGCGGATGTTATACTTGCCCTCACTGTACTGAGGCGACTGCTCCAACGTGAAACCAGTGCTGACAGCGGGATCAAAACCATGAAACGAACCCTCCTGGAGGCTGTAAACAGAAGGTTCAGCAACACCGAGGACACAGAACCCTACTCTGTAGCCACTTTAGAGGATCCCCGCTACAAAGACAGGTAAGACAACAGATGTTTTGTCATGTTGTTGTTGGCTGTTTTTAAATGAGAAACATGACAGAAACTTGATTACTATTACTGTCTTTATAACCTAAATATGAATATGTTAAAACTGTGTGAAGTAGATGGAGTGAGAGAGGCAATTGTTTTTACTAATTTAGTTGGAAATATAGTGTTATTTTTCATACATCAACTTGTTTTATTTTTGTGTTAGGTACTTCACAGGTGCTGTCTCAGCCAAGCTTGCCGAGGATGCCCTGCTCCGAGAGATAAGGAAGATGGAGCGAACACTGAATGATGGAGGCGCTTCAGCGACACAGCCAGCAGTTACCGAAGAGGATACAGCTTCAGCAACAACAGAGCCAGCTGACAAGGTGCGATGCACTATGACTCTTGACTTGTAGATTTTTTTCTTTTCAGCAAAAAACGAGGGGCCCATCTGTATTGTTCATGAATTAGACTATTGAATAAACTGTCTCAGGTTTAATTGTGTTCTATGCAACAAAAAATTGTACTCTTTGAATCTAGCTGTACAACTGTATGTTGGTCAATTATTTTTTTTCAAAATGACTGTATGTATACTGAGTAAATGTCATGCCAAACTCACTGTGGCGAACTTACTATAGTGACTGACTATTGATGAGACAATACAGTCTGTTTTGTGTTAACCTCAGGGTTAAAATGTAGCCTGATATACTTGATGTTAACTTTAAAAGAGTCACCGTGAGATGTGGCTGTTCTTGTTTACAGTGGTTGCTACTTTATTGTCTTTTATCTTGCTACAGCTCCTCGTGTTGCTGCTACCTTAAAATGGACTTTCAATACTTGATTTTTTTGAGTTACATTAAATTTGAAGAAGCAGCTAGTATGCACTTTGTGATTACCACCTTTTTGTATTTTCCAGTGTTGTCACTGCCAGGCTTTATAACCTGAATGTTCAAGCCAAGGTAACAGGACAGTGACTGATGTCAGTGACATGGTTTTTCTTTAATTGTTTATAGTGGTTACTGCTGCACTAAAACAGACCTACAGTATTTTATTTATTATGTTTAATATAATTTTAAGGAGCAGCTATGCACATTTTTGTAGGTATACTGTTATTGCACTTTAAAGAGATTGCCAATTGTACTGTTGCCTTTTGTACTGACTGCACTCGTTACTTGAACTAAAGCCTACCCTGCAATAAATAAATGGCTTTAATTGAAAGGTAATGCGTTTTTTATACTTGAATTTTTTTTGCCATGTAGCATACTTAAGTATCTGGTATCGGGGAAAGTATCGGAACACAGCCAAATTAATATATCGGATCGGATCGAAATTGAAAAAACATAGATCGGAGCATCTCTATTGTGTGTGTGTGTGTGTGTGTGTGTGTGTGTGTGTGTGTGTGTGTGTGTGGTGATCCAGATGACCAGGTTAGCTGCTGACTGGAGGTGCTGTCACCCAGGGCCGGTCCAAGCCCTAGGCGAGCCCGACAAGGGGGCTGGGGGGGGCGAACAATTCCGAGCGATTCCGAGCGATGCCGAGAAGTGCGCTACTCACACGAACCGTCAGAGCGTCGCAGAGCGGGGCTCACACAGACCGTCGGGGCGCCCCTTGCACGGCCACGGCCATGCCCCCCCCCATGCATCAGTTGTTCTTTGATCCAGATGTAGTTTGGACAGAGAGTGGACTGAGCTCTGCAGCATGTTGATGAGAGCTCTTCTCCTCCTGGAGGCTTCAGCTGTTTGGACTTTACATTTCTAAACTCTTCCAGTCTGAACCTTCTTCAGCTCTCAGTCACTTCAACATCAAACTCTGTCCTCTAATCTCACTTCTTTCTCTCTTTATTCAGGTTGGAGCGCTGCAGTTTGTCAGAGATCAGCTGTTCTTCTGTGGCCTCAGCTCTGAAGTCCAACCCCTCCCTCCAGAAACATCTGGAACATCTGGACCTGAGCAGGAACCGTCTGCAGGATTCAGGAGTTTCTCAGCTGTGTGGTTTTCTGCAGAGTCCACTCTGTGGTCTGCAGACTCTGAGGTCAGACTCCATGTTTGAGTGTGTTTCAGTAAAGTAGTGTTGACACTAAAGGTCAGACATCAGGCTGATCTGAGAGTGATCCACACTGAGGATCTCCAGGAGAAACGGAGCTTCTTCTCTGCTCTTTAGTCCTGTGACTGTGGCAGAGCCGTGTGCAGCTCCACATTTCAAAGCTTGCTAGAAGAAGAAAGGAGCTGCAGTGGATCATTGACTGTGAACCTCTGACACGCTCCATGTTGACCTTCAGCTTTCAAAGCAGGCTGATCTCTCCTGGATCAAGCTGTCACTGATCTCGCAGCTGGAGCTCCAGACTCTCAGCAACTTGTTGTAACAGTATAACCACCCTTACAAAGAAACAATCAGTATAAATAGAACAAGAATTATTCAAACCACTGCAAATAAGCTCCTCAGCTCAGTGGCTCGTGTGACATCAGTGCATCCAGGCCGACCGGCGCAACCAGCGTTGACTGCCAACCGCCGCCCCCTCTTCTCTACCTCACACCTCAGAGGAATGAAGCTCAGCAGCTCATGAAGAGCCTTGGCTTATTGGAGGCTCTCAAGTCACAAATCAAATCATGTCATGTCATGTGACGTCAACTGTTTGGACTTTACATTTCTAAACTCTTCCAGTCTGAACCTTCTTCAGCTCTCAGTCACTGCAACATCAAACTGTGTCCTCTAATCTCACTTCTTTCTCTCTTTATTCAGGTTGGAGGACTGCAGGTTGTCAGAGATCAGCTGTTCTTCTCTGGCCTCAGCTCTGAAGTCCAACCCCTCCCTCCAGAAACATCTGGAACATCTGGACCTGAGTCAGAACCCTCTGCAGGATTCAGGAGTTTCTCAGCTGTGTGGTTTTCTGCAGAGTCCACTCTGTGGTCTGCAGACTCTGAGGTCAGTTGACTGTCTGTTCCTGTTGTAGAAGGAGAAATGTTTGTCAGCAGCTGTGATCTGAGACTCTGATCCTGCAGTGAGAGAGTGGACTGAGCTCAGCAGCAGCTGACTGCTGGGTGTGGACATGAGGAGGAGTGTGAATGTTGTGTGTGATGAAGATCCACAACAACAGAACAGCTCATTGATCAGGACTCAGTAATGTGGAGCTGCTCATTTCTCCATCAATCCATCTGATTGGTTCCTCCTCATTGATTCTGCTGCTTTCTCTCTTTATTCAGGTTGAGGAGCTGCAGTTTGTCAAAGATCAGCTGTTCTTCTCTGGCCTCAGCTCTGAAGTCCAACCCCTCCCTCCTGAAAGAGCTAGATCTGCGTTCCAACTGCCTGTGGTCTCCAGATGTGCAGCAGCTGGTTGCTCTCCAGCAGAGTCCAGACTGCAGCCTGCAGACTCTGAGGTCAGTAGATGGTTGGAGTGAGTCCATGCTGCTTTCAGCAGGTTTGGACTAAACACAGTCAGTGTGAGAACAAAGATCCAGTGTTTGACTCTCAGTGAGGCTGTGAGAGGAGAACGCTGAGCAGCTTCAGGATTGGACAGCAGAGGACACACAGTCAGCCAATCAGAGGAGCCACAGGCTTGTTGTGTTGGTCTGACAGTGGTGGTCCTTCATGAGCTCTGAGCTGCTGACTGCTGCTCTGAACAGGACTGAAGTCCTCACTGCTTCACACACTCTGACCACCACCTCTCATCTCTCTGCAGCTACTGAGAGCAGAGAGGAGGCTGTGAGTCCTGAAGATCTACTGAGAGCAGAGCTTCCTTTCAGAAGAACCGGCAGAAGATCTTTGAAACTTCCTGCTGGTCTTCCTCCTCATTCTTTTCCTCGCCATGGCTCCTCCTCCCCCATCCTAGGACTAAATCTCTTCATTTCTGAGTCATGTGACAGAAAACAGGAGAACTTTTGGACTGACTGCAGAAGAAAAATGATGAATTGTTCAGTCATGTAATTCTCTGCTTGGTGAATTTTTTCATTCCTCTGAATCACATTTTAAAGTCAATCCTCAACTTTCAATGATTTCTAATTGTTAGCAGCTCAGTAAAAATAATCAAACTACTAAGACACAGATCTTAGACACAATCTTTGAAACAGTCCAGATTCATTTGTCCTCTTTGTTCATAAAAACTCTATTTTGATCAATATTTAGTGAAGCTGGTTTCTTGTTTCTTCTGTTTTCTTCTCATCTTCTCTGAAGCTTAAACTCCTGATTGAAGTCTTGATGTCAGCTGATAGTCAGAGAACTCTTTTCCTGTTTTAGAGCTTTGTTTCATTGGTTTAGAACAGGGGTCGGCAACCCTTGGCACGCGTGCCACGGGTGGCACGCATGGCACTAACACTGGGCACGTTTACATGCCACCCATATGGCTTATAAGGCAGAGCGGATGTGTCATGTAGACGTCCGAGTGGATCTGCTTCACTCTGAGCGGATTGTATTTCGGAGCCAATTGTACGAGGTGGTGTAGATCGATCGATAACCCGCTCCGTGTCTCATATAAAAGCTGCCTGACAGCGGAGCGAAAAAAACGGGGGATTATTTGTTCCGCATTCGCGCCCCCGTACGTAGTGACGTGACGACGTGCGCAGTAAACGGGAAACAGGACTGTCAAAAACAAGCAGAAAAACATCTTTTTAATAAAAACCGCGAGAGAAAAAACACTGGAGAGAAGAAATGGAAGCAAATCGCGCTACAGCGAGTTGTTTAAAGAGCTCCAAAGCAAAAAACCAGCGATCGCCCCGCCGGTGTTATGGATTAACTGGTTCCCGTGTTAACGAGTGACAGCGGACTTCTGTGTAAACACATGCTGATAACAGCAGCTGTTAAAGTAAGACTCATAAAATACTTTAAACTGATACATTCACTGTAACTGCAGAAAACCGACGTTCGCTAGATCGACTTCAAGTCTCATTCATCTATTGGTCACAAGTTAACACGGGCACCAGTTAATTCGAAACATGAGCATGCAGAGCACAAAACACAAAGTTTATGAAAGCACTTTTTGGAGTAACAGAAAAAATATCTTTAAAGATATGTTTGTATCTGCTTTATCTGAAAGGAAGACATTTTTGTATTTTGTGTTAACTTGCGTTTTAGTTGATAATGGCACACACACTGATGAGAAAATTTTAAACTGGCACTCCATGACAAAAAGGTTGCCGACCCCTGGTTTAGAAGGAAACAGAGAATTCCCTCCTGACTGGATTGATTTGGGAACATGTTCAATGTTCATTCGTTCATTCATTCTCTACAGCTTCTTCCCTTTCGGGGTGGCGGGTGGCTGGAGCCGATCCCAGCTGCTGTGGGTGAAGGTGGGGTATGACCCTGGACAGGTCTCCAGTCTGTCGCAGGGCTGGTGTTCAATGTCTGTTCTCCCACTCTGCCCCCCCTTTTTGAAAATGGGCCCCAGACCCAGTCTGACAGTCTGAGTGGAGGAACAGACGAGGAAGCTGTCGCTCACAGACGCTCTCTGAGTCTCTTCCTCCCAGTCGGGGTTCAGACCAGATCCTGATACAAAGCCCTGATAACAGATGGAGTCAGCCAGTCCAAGTTCAACCAAACAAAACACTGAGTAATGTCAGGAAAAAAAACCTTCAGATGACTCAAAAAGCCACAAGGCTGGTCGAGGCGACCAGAAAGAGAGGAATAGTTGCTGTAAAATGTTGCAATAAAAAGTAATCAAATCATCTGGTAAAATCATGTTTCCCTCAACAAGTCAGTGTAGAAGTTGTTGAAACTCCTTTTCCTCGTCTTCTCTGCCATGACTGAGAGGAAAACTCCAGCGATCAGCAGCTTATTGAGATCAGAATCTTCCTGAGGGACGACGTACGCCATTTTCCAAGGGGTGTCCCAATTCGGGGGGGTTTACTTTCGGCCCTACCCCTCAGCACTCAGTTTCAAAGGGGGAGGGCCAAGGGGGAGGGCTAGAAAGAGAAATGGGACTGGGCCTTAGTGTGGATCCTCCACAGTGTGTGATCAACGAGGCCCCCGGCCTGCAGAGTCCAACATTTCACCTCAACTGAAAAACAAACCCAGTACAAGCAGAGAAGCAAGATAACCAGGCACCAAAAACAGCAACAAGTTCCTGGTCAGTCTGACTGAGGACTTGTCCCTTCCATGTTTCTGTGCTGCTCATCATCATTTCTTCTCCCGTCTTCCTCCATCTTCAGAGTCTCGGGATCGGTGCGTGCGCCCCGTCATCCCCCCAAACGGAACTTTCAGGCATCAGGGGAAAAAAACAAAACACATAAACCATGAAATAAATGAATAAATACATAAATTAGAAAGACGAAGGTGCTGCTGAAGCTGTGGATGGGTGTGTTGTTGTAACAGTAACACTGTCACAAACTGAAGAGGAAACGTTTGTAAGGCAGTCCCTGAAGAAGGATGAAGAAGGGAATTCTGGTCTTCCTCTGAACATGCACATTTTTTAGTTGGTAGTCAAACACACGGTTTTCTCCCTTTTGTCAAGGCTTCTTCAGAAGCGCCAGACGACCGTCACAGGGTGTCCTCCGGGAGAAGTTCGGCATTCCGCAGTCTTTTGCGTTCTTCCCACATCTGAACGCTGCATGTTGTGTTCTGGCTTTCACATTGGTTGTGTCCTCCATGATGACACAGTGTGGTCCAGTGAGGAGGAGAGTTGAGGAATCTGGATGTGCAGTGACTGGGACGCTGCGCTCTGCCACTGTGCACGTTCTCACAAACACACAACACCAACAACAGCAACGACAAGCACACCTGCAGCTGCTGCACCAACGACCACCACATCACACCTGAAGATTATATGGAGAAAACATGTCCCATGTGCCGTGCACCGCCCGCTGTGGAGACATTCTCTGGTAGGGGGGCTTGACCTTTCACCTCTGCCCTGCTGGACCGCGTGTTCCTGTCCTGTGGCGGCTTCCTCCAGACCGGCCGGGAGCACGCCTGTCAACACTGAGTGTGGCTCGTCAACATGCTTTGTCACCTGACTGCTCCAAACAAAGAAACACACACGAGTTCCAATGAAGTCTCACAACTGGAAAGGTTCAAAGGAGAGACACATCTGGCAGGGATGACATTTAAACTTTTTTAATAACAAATACAAACTCCATGAACACAAAACTAAAAAATCAAAAACTAAACTCCTTGGAAAAAAAACAATAAAAAGAAAAAAGAAAAGAAAAAGCAGTGACACATTACTAATACTGGTCTGCAGGGCCGCCTTGACCACTGGACGAGGAGGGACTGAAGTCCAGGGGCCTCGGTCTGTCAGGGGCCAATCAGAGGGGCCAAATATAATGTCTGAAAAAGGCTCTTTGTGGACGTCGCTGTCAATCACCAAACATTGCTTTTTCCAGCACGGCGCACCCGTAGCCAGCCGTGACGGCAAGTCGGATAAAGGGCCAATCAGAATTCACGTTAGTTTCATGTTATTCTTTGACTTGTTAAAGTTTCTGTCAGTCATATATCAAACCAGGCCCCCGCACTCAGGGGCCGACCTGTTGACCAAAAGGCTCATCAGTCATGCAGAGAATACCGCCTGGATCTTATTCCTACATCTGCAGTTTGTTTGTTTTTCTGTCAGTCAATCGATTGCAGCCAATCACAATCCAAGGATTCAGGCCCACGTGTTGTTGCTGTATGTCGATGCTTCAACTGAACGGTGCCGATCTGGAGACGACAGTGTCAGGAAAGAAAAAGTTGGAGAGCGGAGCACAGAAGAGAAAAGCCCAAAAGGAGAAAGAGATTCGTGACAAACGATTATTGACCACAAGACCAAAGCTCACGGGATTTTTTAAGAAGAAAACTGATGAACAGGAAGGCGGAGACGTGGAAAGTGAAGCCGCGCAAAGCGTCGCCGAACAGGCCCCGGCCTCCGCGGCGGCTTCAGCTGCTGACGCCGCCGACAAAGTTGACAGCGACGCCGAGGGGGGCGGCGGCCCAGAGGAGAACCTGCGGGAGGACGCTTCAATACCGCCCACCTCTCAGTCCCAGCCCGGGCAGCCTCAGCTTTTTACCAGCTGGAGCAAGTCAGGTGAAGAGAGAGGAGAAGGCATCGGCGCTGCCGCCATTGGAAGCGCTCCTTCTGCTGCATCCGGAGGGGACCCGCAGCCGCCGCCGCCGCTGGATGATCCCTACAACACAGACCCGGCTCCATGGGGACAACACACCACAGCAGATGAAAAGGTACGAGCGTATTGGGCTGAAATAGGACCAGCACGACGCCAAAATAAGGACGGTGATCTGTCGGCTTCAGCTCGCCAGCAGAAACAACAGAAGCGTTTTTTTAATGAAGCGTTTTTCCAGCGGAAACTTGTCAGCGGGGAAAATGTACTTAGAGAACGGTTGTGCTGCTCTCCACAAAGTGGAAATATATTTTGCTTTGCAGGCAAACTATTTGGGGGGCAAAACAGAGGCAGGTCTTCCTTTTCAAGTCCAGGATTTTCAGACTGGCAACATGCAAAGATGAGAATCAGCGAGCATGAAAACAGTGAAATGCACAGATCGGCCATGACTGCTTATATGAATCCATCAGCTGAACACGGAGTGGTGGATTCAGAGCTGAAGAGGCAGTTTCATCAGGAATGCCAGTACTGGACTGATGTGCTTCAAAGAGTTGTGTTGGTTGTCAAGTTTGTGTCTGAGCGAGGACTGGCTTTCAGAGGGAGCAGCCACAGACTTGGGGAAGCAAACAATGGGAACTATTTGGGTTGTATGGAGCTCATCAGCGAGTTTGATCCCTTTTTGAAGTCCCATATTGACAAGTATGGCGATGCAGGAGGAGGAACTCCCTCTTATCTCTCTTTAAACATTTGTGAAGAATTTATTGAACTAATGGGAAAACAAGTTCTCACTGAAATTACTGGAAAAGTCAAAATGGCAAAATATTTCTCCATCAGTGTTGACTCCACCCCTGATGTTTCACACACTGACCAGCATATTGAGATATGTGTCACCAGACGGAGCTGCTGAGGAGCGATTTGTAAAGTTTTTGCCGATATTGAGTCACACCGGTGAAAACCTTTTCCAGTGTTTGACAAGCGTTTTGGAGGAGACGGGAATTCACATCAGTAACTGTAGAGGACAATGCTCTGACAACGCAAGCAACATGTCTGGCATCCACAAAGGCGAGCAAGCACGCTTGAGGGAAATCCCCCCTCTTGCTGAGTGGGGGCCATGTGCAGTGCAGACACTGAATCTAGTGGGTGGAAACAGTGGAAACTCTGTTTACGTCTCCATTATTGACCGTCTTGTGTCCGAACTGGATCAGAGATATGAATCTTACAAAGGCCTGTGTGAAACCTTTGGATTCCTGAATCATTTGAAACCAATTTCCTCTGAAAACCTCAACACAGCAGCTACCAGTCTTTACAAGAAGTAGAAAACTGATCTGTCAGAAGACTTTGTTGATGAAAAACGGGGTGATCCTGCTCCCTCACCCACCCTATTCGCCGGACTTAGCCCCCTGTGACTTTTTTCTCTTCCAAAGAATGAAGAAAGAGCTGAAGGGGCGTCGGTTTGAGGACGTCGAGGAGGTTAAGCAAAATCAAAGGACGCAGTGCACGGGATCATTACGCACGAGTTTTCAAACACCTTTTAAAGCTGGAAAACACGGAAGCAACCATGTATTTAAATCAGCGGGGATTACTTTAAAGGTGACAGCTTTGAAAAATTGTTACAATTAAAAACATTAAAAGTTATAACAGTGTCCGTTTTTTTTCCGGTCCTCCCTCGTATTGATGGCAGTGGATTCAATGAGCACTGTCAAGGCTGTCAGGAGTCTGGATCACCTGCCTGATTTATGACAATCAGTTCAGTCCTTTAATTTCTTGAACATGTCGGCTCGTTGGTCTAGGAGTATGATTCTCACTTCGGGTGTGAGAGGTCCCGGGTTCAATTCCCGGACGAGCCCTTGTATTACCATCCCCATCCTCCTGGGATCAACCCCCAGCATCTCCAAGCTTTATGTCTAACATCAATGTCATCAAGGACATTAATGGAGGCTGAGAGTCTCTTGGTGGTTGTGAGATAGAATCCGTCTCTGAGGATCCTACCAGCAAGATCGAACATCCACATGATGACTTCTGCATTGAACTGTCATCAGGGAAGTTCTCCTCCATGGCAGTGAGCTCAGGAGGAAACAAACACCTGATGGGCCTCATGTAGAAATGGTGTTCCTCACTGAACAGGGGCAGATTCCACCAATGGTACATCAGGAAGGAGAGAGTTTTTAGGGAGCACCAAGACTTCCTGGCCCATGATGATGACTGGATAATAATCCCATTTAGATTCCATAGAGCAGCTCTGGGATCAATCTGCTGAACTGGCTCCAGTGTTCGACACACCAACCTGCCAGAATCCAACCATCCTGGTCCATACAGGTCCTCACCAGTCTGGGCTTTCTGGAAACAAACTCTTTCCAGCAGGAATCACCTGTCAGCACCAACTGAAAAGAAGGTTGAACAGCCACTGGGAAACACACCATCAAAACAATAATGAATGGAATGCTGTTTATTGTCATCGCAGCAAGTTACAGAAGTTACAAGTTACAATGAGATTACTGGGGTTAAAAGACGCCCTGGCAGCCAATTATGGCGCTCTGCCTCGGAAAGGAACAGAGTTAAAGGAACTCAGACAGAATGGGGGAGTGGGGAGGGGGTGGGGGAAGGGGGGGGTGGTTTAAAAAAAAAAAGGATAAATAAATTAAGATTATGGTTACAAAGGGAGTTGTGATTAGAAGTGAGAGACAAAAAAATCCCGCGCACAAATGTAGCGAGACGCATAAGACAAGTTGCTGCAGTCCAGAAGATCAGCGGTCGCAGCTACAACATCAGCGCAACACATCATCACCACTAGTCATCAGCAGAAGAGTGGGGAGGAGACGTTTAGAGTGGGTGTGTGTGTGTGTGTGTGTGTGTGTGTGTGTGTGTGTGTGTGTGGCTCTATCAGTTCGTCAGTCCATGTATGTGTGTGTGGTTGGCCCGTCCTCTCTGCGCTCCAGTTCATGGTGACCTCCGTTTGCAGATGAGAGTTGCCATGGGGATGTCCTCCAAAGAAGCAGTCCAGAGTGGGAGGGTAGCGTTCGGGAGTCAGTAGAGGGAGATAGAAAACGATCACATTGTCCTTTATCTTCTTCCGGGAGATTATTTAGAATTCCAAGGGAGCGCCAGATGCAGTCAGAAGGTGTCTTGCTTTGGTGTGGAAGAAGCCGTTTTGACCTTCCAGTTTTGCTTGGTTCTCCACTTTTCAGACAGAAGCTGAGTTTAACCCTCTCGTGATCAAATCCATCTTGTGCCTCAGATCGTCCAAAGCCCCAGCGAAATTGTCCACCTTTTGAAAGAGTTCGCACAAACGGTCAGCGTCGGCTTTGCCTGTTGATTTGAAAAGACAGTCAACCCTTGGACGTCTTTTATGGTGGCAGTCTTCTTAATCCTCCCATGATTTGGAGATACTGGCTCTGTCATTCAGAACCAAGTACCTTCCTCGTGAGTTCGGTCAGCTGGCCCTTGTTATTGTTTACGTTTCTCCCTCTGGCAATGTCACAAGCGCGTCAGAGGCTATAGCTGCTTGTGTCCACCAGATTGAAAGTGCATCTCCAGACTCCCCTGTTCTCATCTGACAGCCGATGCACACTGGATGCGGTCCGGCTCTGATCCGGTAGCTATACCGCAGCACTGTGATTCACACCGCCTGCGGTGTCTCTGCAGTCCGCTGGAGGAGGTTGCCAGATCTGTCGTGCTCCCCCGTAAACAATATGAAACCCGTTTAACTCAATAGAAAGCAGCCCAAACCACCATCTCGGTTGAAAATGCATGTTAAACCATATTTTTATAATAAAAAACACGTCATGAACACATAATCATTTCATCAACCCGTCCGACGTGTTCAAAAAAGAAGCTTGATTTGGCAGAAACCTGTCCAATCTGGCAACACAGAGCTGTTTTGTGCCATTTTGGTGTCGTTTGACTTTCCTGCAGTGACGAAGCACAAAACCGTTCATTATTCTAATGTTTATAATGACTGCATCACGTTGTTTGTTCTGTATTCTACCAGAAGAAGTAAAAAAAAAAAAGAACATTAAGGCAAAAACACGACACAGATTTTATTTTGAAGTCACTTATTTTGGAATATGTATCGCGTTTCCTTCCGGCACCCGACTTGCTTCTGTCTGAATTGACGCGGTCGGGCAGTGGCATCTGGAAAAATAGGATCCTTGCGGAAAGAGACCGGAGCTCCGCAAGGACTCCGGAGGAGGACCGCGGCCGGACCGCGGCCGGTGTGAACCACAGTATTGATTTTAATGACGATGGATTAGCTGCGGTGTTCGTTCCCCAGCCGTTCTGCATCCAGTGTGCATCGGGGGTTAGAGGATTTCAATGGCTGCAGGCTAAATAAGTCACTGCCAACCGACCAACAGTATGTCAAATGTGCCACCAGAGGCGGCAAAACTATCGACCTCTGCTATGGGAACATAAAGGACCCATATAAAGCATGCAAAAATCCACCAGTTGGTACTGCAGACCATAACACCATCATCCCCTCTCTGTCAGTCAACAGCCAGGTGATAGAGAGAGTCGAGTCATTCAAATATCTTGGAACAATAATCGCTCAGAGACTATACATGACAATTTTCCGCCGATCCGCGGATTTCCACCGATTTAATTTTTAAATTGGATCTTTTATGTGAATCGTCTAGATCCGGTGAGAAAATTTTAGAGGGGGGTTAGAGGGGTTGTGGCTGATGTTAACGTCATTAACATGTTGCGAGAGGCGTGAGTTTGTTATCTACGCAGCGGCGCCCGGGCTCCCTGACGCAGCAGCCCCCGGCCGCGGCCACCTCGCGGAGCTGTGAGGAGCGTGCCTCCGGCGTCTCACCGCCGTGCTCACCCCGCCAGAAGCCTCCCGCCACCGCCTGAAGCAGCGCCGCCCGCACGCCGCTCCCTCAAGGCTAAATGGCTAAATTACACTGGATGCGTGTCCATTCTGTCTCTGCTCCGCCGCGGCAGCGGAGTCGATACGTTTCCATTCAAAGCAATGCGTGAACTCCCGCTGCCTGCGGCACAGCCGCGGTACGGCTGCGTTTCTGCTCTGCCGGCGTCCGGCATATGGTGGATATATGCAGAGCTTCTATTTTTGCCGGATGCCGGACCACAGCGCAGCAATTCAGCACACAGAATATCGTGCGGGACAGGAAGTCGAGCACAAACACAAAATAAAACATCCGGAGATGTTTCAAAATAAAATAAACCGTCTCAACAACGGAAAAGCGCTGTACCTGCAAAACATCATCAGGGTGGAGACAGACCTGCTGTCAAAGGTTCAGCGTCGCCTCACTTCACCATGGAGGAGGAGCGTTTGATTGTGGAGGTGCAAAATCAAAAAATACTTTATGACCTGTCACATCTTTTATAAGGACAACCACAGAAAGGATGAGGCGTGAAAAGAAGTTGCAGAAGTTGTTGGTGTGGATGGTAAATAAATAATATGTTCATATCAAGAAAAATAAGTAGAAAAGTAATATAACTTGCATTTAATGATACAGAAAACCATTAGAAAAATAGCAATAACTGTCCCAATGCATTGTTTTATTTTTGTCAAATGTTCTGATGATATTGTCAATTTGAGTTAATTACAGTAGAGTAATACTTTTAATGTTACACTTCAAGTATTTATTCAAGATTTGAGATTATTATATATCATATATTATATATATTATATTATTGTGTGGCCGGAAATATAGCGCGTGTGTGCACCCCCCCCCCCCCCACCCACCCTTCAGCTGTTGCCATGTTTGAGAGACTCACCTTCCATCTAAACAGTGAAACCATCTTCTCCAGATGTCAGCAGCCTATTTTTCCTCAGAAAACTTCGCAGGCTCCAGGTTCACCAGTCAGTCCTGACAGCTTTCTGCAAATGCTTCATTGAATCTGTCGTCACCTTCAATATATCAGCCTGGTTTGGTTCACTGTCCAATATCCATCGCAGCCCACTCAACGAAATCATAACATTGAGCAGTAGAATAATTGGGCTGTAGCAGGATTCACTCACCAACATTTACAACACAGTGTGGTCACATCTGACCTGAAGGAGAAACCATGGCTGTGATTCCAGCGGGAGAGACACATTTACTGAGAACATCTGGCTCACAGAACATCCAAAGCAGGGAGAGAGAAATCCTGTTTGAGTGGATTCTCCACCTTTCAATTATTGCTGGGCGATTAATCGAAAATGGACCCTCGATCTCGATTCAGGCACTCGTGCATCTCATTTTTAATAAGATTGAATTACAGCGATTCTATGATATCTGCCCGTCTCTCCCTCATGCCGCTGATATGTGTTACTCAGTATGGCAACCCGACAGCGCACTCATTTACTGCACATGCCTGTGTGGCCAGTGCCACTGAGCAGTGTCGGGGTTAGCATTAGCACCAGGCTAGCAATGAACAACCACGGAGTAGCAGCCGAAAAACAAACGAGCGACAATTTTGAAAGGATGTTGAAAGTGAAGGAAGACGACCCTTCACTCGCACGTGACATCAAAACATCCATCCTGCAGTACCTTCAGGAGAAGTACCACGACCCAAAAACGCAGGAGCTGCTCGACATCGCTACGAGTCTGGACCCAAGGTACAAACTGGACTATATCAGCAACAAAGACACCAAAGCCACCATCAAGGCCAGACTGAAGGATGAGATAATTAGCATCATCACTATGGTAACTGTATTATAAATGGCTTAAAATGGCTGGGAAAAATTCATTTAGTTTATCTGAAGGTTAGTGTAAGATTGATCTACCGTATTGGCCTGAATATAGAACGACTCTGATTATAAGACAACCCCTATTTTTCAAATATCATTTTGTGAAAATAAAAAATATGTTAAAGACAATAAGGTCACTCATAAAACAACTTTTTGTTGTACAATTGTTCTAGGAAAACTCACAACAGAGATAACATTTCATGTGATTTAACTCCAAAACTGAAGTTATGGTGTTTGGACCCAACTCAGTTTCAAAGTCTGTCAACTTGGGCTCTCTAAATCCCTATCGGAGAGATGAGGTTGTAAATCTTGGCTTTAAAATGGATCCTTGTTTTAAACTAGAAAGTCAGATTCGCTCTGTGGTGAGGTCTGGTTTATTTCACTTACGGCAACTAGCCAGAGTCAAGCACTTCTTAACACGACAGCACTTTGAAACTGTAATCCACGCCTTTGTAACCACTCGCCTGGATTACTGCAATGCACTGTATTTTGGGGTAAGTGAGACTGCCATTGCTAGACTGCAGCTCGTACAAAATGCAGCTGCACGTCTTTTAACAGGAACTCCTAAATTTGATCACATCACTCCAATTTTATCATCTCTTCATTGGCTACCAGTGCGTTTTGAAGCCCTATGCTCCCTCTCGGTCTCTCAGGTCAGCTGACCAGCTTCGACTGTGTGCCCCTGCAGTATTAAATAAAAAACTGGTTTTTCTTTCTCAAAATCTGAGGCGGTGACTCGGTGAATAAGCAACAAATAAGTAGCCTCAAAGGTTCAATAACTCCATTAATGATGTAAAAAAACTTTATAACCATCAAATTCATCAGATCACAGATCACACACACCATTTGCTTTCTGGTCACTGGTACTTTGGCTCCATCTAGCGGTGCAGATGTGTAACGACAATCTAGTCCACTATTACAGTTTGACCACATTTTGGAGAATACAATTCCTGGAAAAAACATCATCCAATATTCGGGTCATTTATATATGTTTCAGTTTTGATTCTACTGTACTTCATGTCAAGCATGCACTTTGTGTTAGAGAAAGGTTTACATTTATTTATTTATTTTTTGTTATAGCAAAGCTGCAAGCTGTTGTTCAGCACTGAGTGTGACTCTGACTGTGTTCCTGTTAGTCTGTTTAGAAAGACTAAAAAAAAAATTCATGGAAAAATGAAAATCGTGTGAGAATCGTAGATCTAGATTCTTATGGGGAAAAATTGAGATTCACATTTTAGCAAGAATCGTCCAGCCCTACTTTCAATACTGAGGTGGAGCAAAGCACCATGGTCAGTCCACTCTTTTCTTCTCTCCCCACATTTCAATAGCCTCAGATGTCTTCCTCATGAACTCACTGACTGCCAGCTGTTTTCAGAGCAGACAGCCTCTCACTGCCAGTTGCCACCCTCAAGAATGAATTCTTATATCACACAGGTAGTGTGGCCGAGCGGTCCAAGGCACTGGATTTAGGCTCCAGTCTCTCAGGAGATATGGGTTCAAATCCCACCACTGCCAATGAGGTTTCTATGAATTTGTCATGGATGTTTTCAACCACTGCTGAATCGAAGGCTTTTACTAATATGTCAAATTTACCACCCATCTTTAAAAAACTCAGCATAAATGCTGTGGTTCAGGAGTTTTCCTCACTGACTTCATGAGTTCATTCAGTTAATGAAGGACTGTTAATTCTGAAGCTTCATATGAAGGTGGAGCCACATCTGGATCAACATCAGCTGACATTACAGAAGGAACCAGAGAATGAGAGAAGCTGTTTTAACTCTCATGCAGCTATTTTCAAACGCCCTCACGTCCCTCTGCATATGTCAGATGAGTTTTTATTGATTTGAGCTTGGAGAAGCTGGAGTTCGACCCCACAAGGATGGCAATGCTAATTAAAGGGCTCGTCCGGGAATTGAACCCGGGACCTCTCACACCCGAAGTGAGAATCATACTCCTAGACCAACGAGCCGACATGCTCAAGGAGCCAAAAGACTCAACCGATTCTCATAAATCAGGCAGGTGATCCAGACTCCTGACAGCCTGGACAGAGCTCATCCAATGACCACATCCTGACTGAAGGAGATGAAAACATGAGTCATGATGACTTTGTGTTCATGTTGGCAACCAACTACTTTTGGTTTTTAATGAATGAAAGAAGCTCATCCAACAGTTGATAGTATTTAGTTTGTCAGGAGCCTCGATGTTCAGTGGAAATGTTCTTTCAGTTGATGGTATCAGGCAGAGGTTTCCTGACCAGCTGGCTCTGGGTGGAGCCCGGAGAAGCTGCCTGCAGAACTTCAGCCAGAAGCTGCAGAAGCTGCAGACTGCTCTCAACAGGAAGTGGAGTCCTCTTTAACACCAGTCTCACTGTTTGTTTCCCACACAGGAGTGACGTTTCTCAGATTCACTCATTTCTGTCAGAGATTTGAAGTGTTTGGTCACACGGAATCTCGGATTATTTTTTTTTATAATTCTTAAACCAAAATACTGGTAATCCAGAATCTCATGACTGTATGTTCTATAAACTTTATGGTGTTAATAACCAGATGGATCCAGGGAGAATTAACAGATTTATTTTCTGACTCATGATGAGAAAAGAAGTTCTCTGTTGAGGAGTTCCAGCTTCTTTTATCCTCTTCGTGTTCTCATATCCTAACAAACAGACGTCCACTGGTTTCTATTCAGTCACTTTAGAAACAAGTTTGTTGTTAAAGTTCAGCTCCAGCTGTGTTTTCTTCACACATCTGGTTTGTTCCAGTGGTCTCTGTCTCAGTCCGACTGTCAGACACACAGGAGGAGGAGCTGTGAAGGAGTCGCCTCCTTCTCAAGAAATCTCTCTGTTCAGGAGCTGATCGATCAGCGAACATCAGCTTTACTTTACGGCTCTTTGATGAACAGGATGACACCAATGTGAGAGCAGAGCTTCACACTGCTGACATGAGAGCAGCATCAGAAAGGATCCTGACCGTTATCAAGAACACAGAAAGAGGACTGACGTCCACCACCTCACATTATATCTGAGTAGAACCAGAACAAGGGAAGTGTGGTCAGAATGGAGCAGAAACACAGACTGAGCCTGGATCTGGATCCATTCAGAGGACTGCTGGCTCCAGGGTCAGGGGTCAGGGGTCATGTCATCTGTGGAAATGAAGTGTGATGATTCTCTATTAGAAGTTCAGCTTCAAATGTGTATTGAAGCCAGTTTTAGTCCTGCTTTAATGATGTTTCCATGGTAACAGATGAATATAATCTGCAGAAGTCCACTGTGTTCTATCGAGGACAGAGTTTTCCTCCCCCTGGTGCCGGGCCGGTCTCCCCTCCTACTGCTCCTCGAACCTTACAGATTTTTTCTTGGATGCCAAATAGAGTGCAGAAATAAAGAGTCCCAATGCAGATCTCCAACACTGATTACGATTTATTTGTGTGAAGCCTCCAGACAGAATTCTGGTCCTCTGTGTCCCTCGTCTGTCCTCCAGCAGCCCTCACTGACAGAGTCAGAACAAAAAGGTGATGTCTAATCTAATGTGTGTGCATTTATCAAGTCTTCCGTTTGCAGGCGGGGTGACGTCTTCATTCTTCTGGTTCATACATCACTGGAGCTGGTTTGGGCTGGTTGGGCCTCTGCTTCTCATGCTCTGATGTGGATCCGCTGTTCCTCCTGTTGTGCCGTGCCTGATAAGGAGTTGTCTTTCAGCACAGAGATACTCTGAAGTCCTTGCATGAACATTAACACGTGTCTGATTAGACAGACAAGACTACATGAGTTCACAAGCTCTACTTTTCTATAACAGTAAAATAGTAAAGTTCCACAGTTTGTGTTGTCATTGTGTTACCATCACTTTAGTATTGTTTTATTGTGTTAGCATTGCTTCGGTGTTGTGTTACCATGTTAGCATCGCGATGGCATTTTAACATCACATTAACATCCAGTTATCATCGTGTGGCTGTTAGCATTGCGGTAGCTTTGTTATAATCCGGTTGCATTGTGTCAGCAACCTTTAGCTGGTTCCTGATCTAACCACTAATTAAATTCAACACAAAAATGAAATGTGAAAAAGTGCCTTTCACTTGTCAATGATTTACCTTTATTACTTTCTGATTGAGCATTTCAAGAAGCATGGCAACAATGAAACGACGGCAAACACAAGAAGGAACAAAGAAGAAATCAGATCTCTACTGGAGCTACTTGTTAATAAACCTCTCCCACCTGGTGACACACTTCTCCTCATTCCTGCTGTCAGAAACAGAGACCGTCCTTCCTACTGATCACACAGATTCACCGAAGAACCAAAGGACCAGAGTCTAAATCCAGCAGTCAGAGGTTCAGTGAATGTGGTGTTGAAGGTGTAGAGGTGGATCAGAGAGTCAGAGGAGACTCTGAAGAAGGACAGAGAGCCAGCAGGACAGTCCACATACACTGCTACTCTACCAGAGGAGGAGGAGGAGGAGGAGGAGATGGACGTTACTGTCTTATTGTGACAGACGGAGTAACGTCCATCAGAACACTCCAGACTCCAGGACTGATGGTTCCATCCAAACACACATTCAGAGCTTTCTCCTGTCCTCCTGATTCCTCTGTAACTCACTGATATATCAAGATTTCCGCTCCACTCGACCTCCCAGTAACATCGACCACTCAGATCATTTCTGCCCAGCAGCTGATGAGTCGGGTCATCAAATCTATCTGGGTGATCAGGATACGGCTGCTCTTCCTCCACATGTGTCACCGTCCTGTTGTTGTTGGACAGTTTGAGCTTTCTGCTCATTGAGTTTTCATCCAGTTCAAGTTGAGTGAGATCTGATGGAGAGAAAAAGAGAAAAGTCCTGATCAGACACACGTGATAGATTTGTTGTTTGTGGACTTCCTGATTGAGAGAATGTTTAATGAGGACACTTTATGTCAGGCTTCTCTTGTCAGTAATGTTTGAATGAATCCAAAGCTGTGATTGAAAGACAAACAGACAGTGATGAGTCCTACTCACACTTCCTCAGACCAGGTTTGAGCCTCTGCTCTCCACCATGCTCCACCCTGCAGGAAGAAAGACAGTCAGAGGGGTTTTCTCTCCAACATGAGTCCAAACTGCTGTTCAGCATGAAGCAGAGCTCCTCAGTTTGTCTCTGGAGACACAGAAAGAGGCTGAAAGAGCTCTTAGTCCATGTTTGAATGAGTCTGGAGGGAGGGAGGGAGGGAGGGATGGTTGGATGGATGATGGATAAGAGTAAAATTTCTGTATTGCACTTTTCTACAACACAGTTCCAAATGGCTTTCCAGATTAAAGTAAAAAAAAAAAAAAGATACTGAATTGATGTAAAGATCTAAGAAAATGTTTTGAAAAATAAAAAGATCATGAGCTTTGTTTTGAAGGTTTGAAAGACTTGGTGATTCAGAGCTCCAGGACCAGAGAGTTCTATCATCTCAGAGCCGTTGCTGCTGAAGCTCAGTCCTTTGTTTTCAAACAGGAAGTGGAGGCAGTTTGGCTACAAGTCAATGGACCATGTTACTGCCTCCGTCAATCAGCTGCCTCAGATTTTCCAAATCATCTAGCGGGCCAGATGTTGTTGTTCACGGGCCCGTTTTGGCCCGCAGGCCGCCAGCTGCTGACCACTGTTGTATTGGCTTCCTTTCATTCGGTTCCAGATCAATGTTTTTTCTTCAGAGGATTTTGCTTCATGCCAGTCATCTTCAACATATTGACCAGCTGGATCATGTTCCCACTTCTGAATGACCTTGCTGATATCTGATGGATCTTTGCAGCAGAACAGTGAAGAAGAATGAGAAAGAGCATGTCTTGAATCCTTCAAGTACAATCAAAAAAATTCTATATCACTGGAAATAGGAGCATCTGTGGGGAGATTTTTCAACTTTTACAGAGTAACAACACAGACTTGAAGTGCAGTATTCTGAAACTTCTGCTTCTCCCTCGAGGGAGCTCTGGGTGTGTGTTACCTGGCAGGAATTCCGTAAGTCTCTCTCTCTTTCTCTCTCTAGCTGCATGCTGTGTGCCAGTAAAGACCCAGTCAACTTGATTTTCGGTGTCCTGCATTCTCCTTGACTTTTTCCATGGTCACAATGTTCAATGAAGGTTCTTCAAAACATGTTCAGATGCAGTGTAATATTTTTATAGAAGTGGCTGAAAAGGACATCAGTGTGTTGCCCTGGTAAAGCTCTCCTTTATTTCCATAGTTTGGTTCCCCTCTTCCTATCCCTTGCTGTGTAAACTCTCATCAAAACCTGTTTAAGATTTCAAACTGAAACTGTAGCCAGCCTCAGGTTATTCAGGCGAGACAGCAACAGTTATAGAATTTCAAATTAGGTCTCGAGGCAGTTTTAAAGTCATAATTCTAAATCTGGATTTCTTAAATCATGACGAGACCTTTTCTAGATCTGAAGTTACTTTCTTTGATATTCACATGGTAACATCTGCAAATAATCAACCAATGCAGGACATCTGTTCATCTTTATGAGACAAATTCATCCAGCAGATGGGAGGTCATGCCATCTCTCAAGGTCATTCTGAACTGCTCTAACTGAAGGCAGAACATGAAGTCTCCACCATGAGGTGACACCTTGATACCGAGCTAGACAAAGCCTGAGGTGTAACTTTGTAATGGAAAATTCCTAACTGAACTTGTGCTGCCATAATTCTCCAGGAGCACAGCCTCAGATTTGCTTTGTTTCCACATATTGAACCAGTTGACTTCATCATGACAGAGGTTCCAGGACTGAGACATCAGGGTTTGGAAGAAAAAGTGAAATGTCGTCAGCATACAACAGTATCTTATGTGGTCTTGCCTTAAGTAACAGTGTGAATATCCTGACTATTCCTGATTCTTCCAGTGTCTCTGAGGTGAGGACTAAAAGAAGGAGGACATAAGGCGTCCCTGTATTGTTCCTTTACAGCATAGGAAGGGAGAAGAGAACATGACATTGGTCAAGATACAAACTTGTTGAGAATGATAAGAGAGTTTGTTTTATTTTTTATTCTTTTATATCAACTCCTCTCCTAATGCAAACCTGTCCACGACATCCCACATAAACTCTCAATTAACTTTATCACACATCTTTTCCAAATCTAATGATGAAGCTAGTGTCCAGGGTTACAACTGTGAGGAATACTGTTCAACATTTAGGAGCCTTCTCACATGAGAGTATTAAAACCTCCTGATAAATTCTGTGTGATCATCAACTGGAGATAAGTTGAAGAACATCTCAGCCTCCAGGATGAGCTCCTGTTGTGAATTCATACCTGAGAGTCTTCAGTTTGCAGTGTGGATCCTTCGCAGCCTCAGATAGTAGTTTGACTCCTGAGTCTCCTGGATGGTTGTAGCTCAGGTCCAGCTCTCTCAGATGGGAGGACTTGGATCTCACAGCTGAGACCAGAGAAGCACAGCCTTCCTCTGAGACCAGACACCCTGACAGACTGGAGACACAAACATGGCTGCATCAACTCAAGAAGGAAGAAAGAAGATCTTCCACATGATCTGCACCAACATCAACCTGATCAAGCAGCAGCTGGATCCTGACCTGAGAGCTTCCAGTTTACAGTGAGGACTCTCCAGTCCATGAAACAGAAGCTTCACTCCTGAATCCTTCAGGTCGTTGTTACTCAGGTCCAGATGTGTCAGACTGGAGGACTGAGAGTTGATAACTGGGGACAGATCTCCACAGCTTCTCTTTGACAGACCACAGCGGCTCAACCTGAAGAAGAACCAACAACAAAAAACAGATCGATGTTTTTCATGAAGTCAGTTCGACATATCTAACTTGGAGCCATTACACAAACAGAGTGTGTTGGTGTAAGAAAATCAAAAGAGGCTACAATGTTCCAGTGCAATGTTCTTCAGACAAGATAGAGATGTTCTACAAATATGATGACCACTAAGTGGTGGATATTATTTCCCAACTAAAAAATTCCAGAGGAAACTGTTACTTTGTGTCTGCTGACTGCCAACAGCGTAATTTGTGTATTTGTTTGTGTGTGTGTGTGTGTGTGTGTGTGTGTATAACTCCTTCATTTTCACTGTGAGCTCTGAGCTGAGTTCAGCCATGACAGAGAGTCAGCAAGTGTGTCTGTTGCCATGGAGACCAGCTGCACTCAGCAGTCATGACGCTGAATCTGCAGTTTTTCATTCAGTTTGGTTGAAGAAATGTTGTTTCTCAGGAACCGAGAGGTGAAATTGAACCGTTTTTTGTTCACTATGATTGTTCGAAGCTTTCCATGGAATCATCCTGAAATTTTCATGTCTGTAGGATCATCCATACAGCAGGAATCAGTTTGTAAAAATATGGGAACTTGTGAGATTCAGTTAAGAAAATCTCTCTCCAAAATGCAATGGAGCGGATGGGAGAAAATTCTGCACTCTCCTTAAACTAATGCATCTGGAGAGAGAATGGTTTGAGATACACAAAAAATTAAAGCATTGTGATAATTGCAAGGATTATTCCTGTTTTGTGGTGTATCATTTGTTGAGATTGAGACACAAATGTGGGCGGGGTGATGAGATAATTGTTTGAGGGGGTTTAAATCAAGGGTCTTTTGCACTCGAACTGCCACTCTCCCACTCTGGTCCTCTCCAACATACACCCATTATAAACTCCAAAAACAGCTGATATTCTTACCAAACTTTAAAGCTCATAGTTTAAATTTGGTAGAAGATATCGAAATGAGTTTTTCACATCTGGATAGAGGACAAAAATGGCAATATCTTCATATTTTAATGACATCTCTTCGTGAAACTGTGGCGACGCACGATGGACTTGTTGAGGCATTTTTTTTTTCTTTTTTTTTTTCAGTCGGCCTGCTTACATGAGCATAAAATTTCTGTTTTTTTTTTTTTTAGAGTTTTCTCAGGATTTTTTCACTGGAACGCTGACTAAAGTCATAACATATCATTCCTGAATTTCCTGCACGTTTTGATGTGGTTTTTGTTGTGCTACTCCAATTCCTGTGGTCACACGCCAAACTTTTCACATGAGAAGAATTTTATTGAAATTTAACCCTGGATGAGGCCCGAAGAGAATAGTAATATTTGTGCTTTGTCAGGTGCTGGCACAAAGAATAATGTTAGAACCTGAGAGTCTTCAGTGTGGAGTGTGTGGACTCCACTGCAGCAGCAAACAGCAACTTCACTCCTGAATCCTTCAGGTCGTTGTTACTCAGGTCCAGATGTGTCAGACTGGAGGACTGAGAGCTGAGAACTGAAGACAGAGCTTCACAGCTTCCCTCTGACAGACCACAGCCGCTCAACCTGAAGAAGAACCAGCAATCAAAACCAGATCAATGTTCGTCATGGACTCAGTTCTCCAAATCTGACTTCGAGCATCACAAACTCAGTGAGCAGAGGATGTAAACCCGCTACTCTCCAATTGAATTTTGACTCGAAATTTCAATTTGTGGTTTTACTTTCAGGAGAATGCTCAAGGAAACATCAAGATCCTATAATGTTCCACTGACATATTCTCTAGATCTCAGGAGGAGAACAGAGTGGTGGACGTCATTTAACAATCATTATGGAACCTTATTTTCAGAGTACAGTGTGAATCCTCCACTGCAACAAACAGCAGTGAAGGATCCAGTGCTGTGTATCCACAACCAGGAGTTTAATCCTGACCTGAGAGTTTCCAGTTTACAGTGAGGACTCTCCAGTCCAGGACACAGAAGCTTCACTCCTGAATCCTTCAGGCCGTTGTTACTCAGGTCCAGATGTGTCAGACTGGAGGACTGAGAGCTGAGAACTGAGGACAGAGCTTCACAGCTGCTCTCTGACAGACCACATCCACTCAACCTGAAGGTGAACCAACAATGAAAAGCAGTTAAATGTTTGTCATTGGCTCAGTTCTCCATATTAGTTCATGAAGTACATACAGAGCTTTGTTGGAGGCTTTGACCACAGGCAGCAGCCTCTGAAGAGCCTCCTCTGAAGCAAAGTATTTCTTCAGGTCAAATTCCTTCAGATCTTCTTCTGATGACAGTAAGATGAAGACCAGAGCTGACCACTGAGCAAGAGACAGTGTAACTGTGGACAGACTTCCTGACCTCAGAGATTGTTGGATCTCCTCCACCAGAGAACCATCATTCAGTTCATTCAGACAGTGGAACAGATTGATGCTCCTCTCTGCAGACAGACTCTCATTCAGCTTCTTTTTGATGTACTGGACTGTTTTCTGATTGGACTGTGAGCTACTTCCTGTCTGTGTCAGCAGACCTCGAAGGAGACTCTGATTGGTCTCCAGTGAAAGACCCAGGAGGAAGCGGAGAAACAAGTCCAGGTGTCCATTTGGACTCTTCAAGGCCTCGTCCACAGCTCTCTGATGGAGATCGTGGAGCTTAGGTGTCTTCTTCATCACTTTTGGCAACCTGATGGATTGTACCTTTTCCAGCAGGTTGATTCCAGAGTTGATGAAGGTCTGATGGACATGAAGAGCAGCCAGAAACTCCTGAATGCTCAGATGAATGAAACAGAACACAGTGTTGTGGTGGCCCTTCTCCTTTTTCAAGACCTTTGTGAACATTCCTGAGTGTACTGAGGCTGCTTTGAGATCGATGCCACACTCTGTTAGGTCGGACGGATCAAAGATCAGGTTTCCTTTCTGCAGCTGATCAAAAGCCAGTTTTCCCAGAGACTCTATCATCTTCCTGCTCTCTGGACTCCAGGTTTCATCTGAGGCAGGTTCGTCATCATACTTGATGCTGTTCATTTTGACCTGGACCACCAGGTGGTGGATGTACATCTCAGTCAGGGTCTTGGGCAGCTCTCCTCCCTCTCTGATATTCAACTCTTCTTCCAGAACTTCAGCAGTGATCCAGCAGAAGACTGGGATGTGGCACATGATGTGGAGGCTCCTGGAGGTCTTGATGTGGGAGATGATCCGGCTGGCCTGCTCCTCCTCTCTGAACCTCCTCCTGAAGTACTCCTCCTTCTGTTGGTCAGTGAACCCTCGGACCTCTGTCACCCTGTCCACACATTTGGCAGGGATCTGACTGGCTGCTGCAGGTCGTGTGGTGATCCAGAGGCGAGCAGAGGGAAGCAGTTCCCCCTTGACGAGGTTTATCAGCAGAACATCCAGTGAGGTGGGCTCTGTAGCATCAGTCAGGATCTCAGTGCGGTAGAAGTTCAGAGGGAGTCGACACTCATCCAGACCGTCAAAGATGAAGATCACCTGGAATTCTTCAAAACTGTCAATTCCTGCTTTTTGGATTTCAGTGAAGAAGTGATGAACAAGTCCCACCAAGCTGAACTTCTTCTCCTTCAGCACATTCAGCTCTCTGAAGGAGAATGGAAATATGAAGTGGATGTCCTGGTTGTCTTTGTCTTCAGCCCAGTCCAGAGTGAACTTCTGTGTCAGGACAGTTTTCCCAATGCCAGCTACTCCCTTTGTCAGCACTGTTCTGATTGGTTGAGATTTGTCAGGTGAGGCTTTAAAGATGTCTCCTGGTTTGATGCTTCTTTCTTCTCTGACTGGTTTCCTGGATGCTGTTTCAATCTGTATGACCTCATGTTCCTGATTAACCCCTGCAGTCCCTCCCTCTGTGATTTTCAGCTCTGTGTAGATCTGGTTCAGCTGGGTGGATTCTCCTTGCTCAGGGATCCCCTCAAACACACACTGGAACTTGTTCCTCAGCTTGAACTTCAGTTTTTCCTGGCACTTCTTAGGTATTGCTGACAAAAGAACTTTTTGAGGTCCGTCGTTCCCTATTTATTTTTTTCAGAGACAAAAAACAAACAAACAAAAAACTCATTTTGACTCATTCAAATTGCTCTAAAATTAATTTAATTTAACACACACACTTTCTGTACACATCATCGGTAACTGGAAGGTCTTTGCTTTGACATTTGGGTTTGGATTATCAGAAACAATCCACTTAAATTAGGTGGTCCTTAAGATGGTAAATGAAGAATCAAGAATCATTTTCTCATGTGTTTGTTTTCTCTTCAGCTTATTTCACTGTGAATTTCAGACTGGGTGCAAAATGTCATGCAGAAATCTTAAACTGATCTTCAACAATAACTACAAAGACTTTTGATGTTTTGTGTGAAGTCATGTATAATTCTTAGCAAATACAATGCCAGCAAGAGAAAAGATCAAACATTGTAAAAGCAGAGGACAGTTATTGCCATTTCACCTGTCATGATTCATTTCTGTTGCTTCACATTTTGCAAATGTAAGTTACAACATCAAAATTTCATGTTTTCAAGACTTACCTTCAGGTTCTGAGATGTTTTTGTAGTGCTTCTCCCAAATACCCGTCATCTTTATTTTCTCTAAAACCATTTTCGTGACTTCAAGAGTTTGGCTCCTGTACATGTGGATCATCTCATCCACTGTGTGTTTCCTGTCCAATCCCTCCAGTTTGCTCTTTGGGATTGGTTTGAATGCTTCAAGAACCCCGTCGTGCCACAAATACCACTGGAACGTTTCAAAGTCTTCACGTCCCAAATCCTCCAGAATTGCCAGGAGGGTTTCTGGAGTTGTGCTCATCTTTGACCTTCAGAAGAGTCTGATTTTTTTCACTAAACTTTCGCTCTGTTCATAGAGTCCCTGGAAAGACCACGATGAGGTGTTGACATGCTCGATGTTTGACTCTGAAAAACACAAAACAAAAATCCTCATGAGCTCCTTCTCAATCATTCTCTTGTTTCAGGTTAATTTTTATCAAAGTCAACGTCTGATTCTATTCGGGGACTACCACCACAGATTTTATTATATATTCTTGACAACTTTGAGTACAGACCAGGAATCAGAGACCATAGCTGTGTTCGAAACCGCATACTGCCTACTTCATACTTCCATACCCATACTGTCCATACTGCAAACTCCATACCCAGTCCATCAGACAGTATGCAAAGCGTTTACACTACAGCATACTACATAACCCACAATGCATTGCACTCCTCCCCCAGCCGAAATCGACCGGCTAAAGCTGATTTCACTTTAGCTCTAAACTCTTCAAATGTACAACTTTATTGAGATTTTTTTTTTTTTAATTAGGCGACAAAGTGGTGGTTTAGAGCCCGAGTGTGTCGTTTATTTGTCAGAATACCAGCCGTTTATGATTTTGTTGGGACGAATTCGGCGAAATTTAAGCCAGCCACAGTGAGCAACGCACTTCCGGTTATTTTCACCAAAATAAACCCTTTCCTTTTCTCATGCAAAAAAAACCTCAGTGATAAATATTTGCTTTTACTTTGAAAAGAAGAAGCCAACCTTTCAGCAATAAATCTCGCTTAACATCGCCGTTTGGACTGGTGTCCCGTTAACGGAATCGGACCAGGATGCTTTACCGACGGAGAGTTTTTTCGGCTCTTCAACGACGATCGGCTCGCCGTCTTCGGTACATCATGGCCGCTTCCAACATGGACTTGTTTTCAGATGTAAATGTTTTGTTGTTCTTTTTTCTAAACTATTTTCAATGTAAATCCTATCAGAAATCTCTAACATAACATACCTACAAGCACAAAAATTGGAGGGAAAATTATATCTATAACCATACTCAGCTTGCTAAATGTACATCATTAAGAAACAGTCATTGTGAACTGAATAAAGTTTATTAAAATAAATAAATAACAAAATAACCAATAATGTGGAACAAATTGCTGCTGCTGCTCCATGCTCATCAGCTCCCGCTCTCCCGCTGTCTGTGGCGTTGCATCTTGGGTAATTTCAGTATGAGTAGTAAACCCACGATGTACACTCAACATTTCTGGCGAATGCAGTATGCATCCGGGAACTTCTCACATACTCACAAATCGCATACTGCCAGTGTAAACACACTGCATACTCAATAAGTTAGTATGAGTCGTAGGTAATGCGGTTTCGAACACAGCCCATGAGTCAATGACCATGTCAGGACCCTATGGGCCCCGCCCCCTGGCTGGGTCCCATCCTAGTCTGTGTCCCTGTGTGTCATCAACCCCAGCTGTTGTCTACCTCGCCTCATGTTTCCATCGACCAATGGTCTTTCCCTGTGTGCTCATTACCCTCATGCGCTACACCTGTGTCTTCCCCTTTATAAACCTTTCTCAGCTCTCGTGTGGTTGTTGGTTCATCTTGCTTCCTTTGTGTTTCCCCGGTCACCTTGCTCTGGTTCCTTGTGTGCTCTTGTCATGCAGCCTTCTGTGACTCTGCTTTGGGTTCCCATGCCTCTGAACTGCAGTAAACCCTTCAGTACTCCATCCTCATGTGGTCTGTGTTTGGGTCCATCTTCTGGATGTGAGTCAGGGACCTAAAAAAAAAGTCAGACACCAGGAGTCGGAGACAGACACGAGGAGTCAGGGAGCAAGAGTCATGGACCAGGAATCAGGGACCAGGATTCAGAGACCAAGAGTCAGGGAACAGAAGTCAGAGGAACAGGAGCCTCATTTGTCAACTGTGTGTGTGTGTGTGTGTGTGTGTGTGTGTGTGTGTGTGTGTGTGTGTGTGTGTGTGTGTGTGTGTGTGTACACGTTTTTCCATCCTTGTGGGGACCAAATGTCCCCACAAGGATAGGAAATTCCGGCACGATGTGCCTTGTGGGGACATTTCTTGGGTCCCCATGAGGGGAAACTGTGTTTTCTTGACCATGTTGTTGTTACTAAAAACAGTAAAAGTGCAAAAACATTTCTTTAGGGCTACGCTTTGTTTTGGTGTGGGTTAGGGTTCGGGTAAGGGTCAGGGTTAGGAGTTAGACATGAATGGGAGTCAATGGGAGGTCCCCACAAGGATATAAATTCAAAAGTGTGTGTGTGTGTGTGTGTGTGTGTGTGTGTGTGTGTCTGTGTGTGTGTGTGTGTGTGTGTCTGTGTGTGTGTCCATACCTTTGAAGGATAAAAGCATTTTTAGGTCAAAATGAGTGTCACCAACAGTGATACTTTCATCTTGATACTATTTAAAAATGAGTTTAGATTACATTATGAGCTCCTTCTCCATCAATAAATGATTTTTTAAAATATTTTCTGGCTGCAGGTTGTCTTTTCCTTGAATGTTATTTGTCTGTAGTTCCACCACATCCAGAAGATTTGGCATTTTCACAGTAAAACTAATGAATGTGTGTGCTCGACATTTAATAACATGGATATTGTGATCCCTGATGAAAGTTTGGTTTATAAATGTTTAACATGTGACTCACAGGATGACTGTTCATCTATTGTGACCCCAAGAAATCTGATTTTATTGATTCTTTCAGTGTTAGTCCCTCTATCAACACATATCAATGCTGTTTCAAATAAAACATATAAAACCCTTTACAATTAACTAAAAGGTTTAATTCAAGTTGACTGATTCTGAAGCATTTTCGTCTCTGTTATTGATTTCAGATCAGAACCAGAACAGGTGTTGTTGCCAGCTGTCAACCACAAACTGATATTGTTATCAGAGATGTGTCCACATCGTTCATCACTGCTGTTATTTCACAACATCTGTGTGTCTGTTTCCTGTTTCTCACCACGTTGAGTCGGCCGTTCAGCACCAGAAACAAGTCTGAGCCTGGGGAGGGACTTTTAGGAGGGACATTCAGTTCTGTCAGTCAGGGTCCTGTGTCCCGTCTGTCCATCCCTGTCCTCTGTCTGTGTCCTTCAGTCCTGTCCTCTGTCTACGTCTCCTGGTCTGCCACACCTGGTGTGTCCGGTCTTCTTGTTTTCCAGTCGTGTCCCGTCTCTTTGGACTATCCAGGATTTAGTCTTGTCTCTTCAGTTTGTTTGTGTCGGTTCGTCTCATCAGACTCATCAGTCAGACGCAGACTGATGAGCTTAGTTAGTCTTTGACCTCTCTCTCTCTCTCTCTCTCTCTCTCTCTCTCTCTCCCTTCCTGTTGAACTTCCTGTTTCAAGCCTTCATCATGTTACAGTCAATGAAATAGAGACAATCTTTCTCTGTCCTCTCCTTTCTTCTCTTCTGTACCCTCAATATAAATAAGAGCAGAAAGTCTCCTCTGAGTCTGGTTCTGCAGGTTTCTTCCCATCAGATCAGTCTTTCCTGTCCACTGTCTCCTGCTGCTCATGTTGATTTCTTTCTTTTTTTTTTTTTTTTTAATTGAATTCTTTGCTGATAAACAGTGTAGAAATAAAACTACATAAAAACAAAACTGAATAGAAGTTTTGTGTCATTCTGCAGACTTGTGTCCCACTAGTGTGTGTGCATGTCTGTGTGTGTGCACATGTTTGTGTGTGCTTGTGCGTGTGTGCAAACAAGTATGTCTGTGTATTCATGTCTGGGGGTGTCTGTGCAATCATGTGTGAATGTGCACACACGTGTGTGTATGCCCAATTGAGTGTGTGTGCGTGTGTGTGTGGCCTTCCTTTTGTTAACGATACACTCCCATAATTCACGCTCAGTGTTGAACCATCAGATTGTTTCCTGTGTCAAACCTGCTCACCTCCATGAGAAACTGTTCAGGTCTCCACCTCTGCAGAAAGTCAAGCTAAAACCATCAAACAGGCGATAAACACACAACTGAACTGAATAAACAGAAAACAGAACAACAACCTGTGTGTGTGTGTGTGTGTGTGTGTGTGTGTGTGTGTGTGTGTGTGTGTGTGTGTGTGTGTGTGTGTGTGTGTGTGTGTGTGTGTGTGTGTGTGCGTGTGTGTGTCCTTACCTTTGAAGGATCGAAGCATTTTCAGGTCAAAATGAGTTGAATTTTGGTCTCAATGTGAAGTGAAAAGGTGAAAAAGAAGAAAGGAGCAGTCAGCAGGTTGAAATGAGAGGATGAAAAGTCTTCTGCTCTGTTCTGGAAGCTTCTCACCTTCTTTCCTTCATGAGGAAATGTTTTCTCACCCTTCAGAGAAATCACGTGTCCTGCAGAGCGCTGGAGGAAGGAGGGCGGAGAGAGGAACCAGGAAGTAACTTCCTGCACTCACTTCTGCTTCTCACCACAGACCAGAGCAGACGAACACACACATAGTTCACACACCGTCAGCTCTCTCAGCTCAGCCTCTACAGTGTGTTACAGTCTTCACTAATCACTGGCTCTGCTGCAGGCGGTGCTGACCGGAGGTGATTATCTGAGTTTGAGCATCTTAGAGTAGTTTGAGAATTGAGAACGTCTGGTCTGTTTCGAGAAATGAGCCAAAACTGTTGAGAAGCATCTTTGCATTTTGGAGGCTCTGACTGTTTATATGGGAAAGAAATGAAGCTTTGAAACATGAGTGAACAGTTTTGGGAGAGTTTTGGAAAAACTTGGTGTTAGTAAGAGAGGAAGTGACCCATTCAGACGGCCGATCTCATCTCACACACAGAGACGATACAGCTGTGTCTCTGTGGATCTGAGGTGAGAGGAGAAGGGTGCGCTGGCTGTGCTCCTGAAGGCATGTTCAGCTGGAATGTGAACAAAGTCACACGTGTAATGAACAAACTTCACAGTTTTAATTACAAACAAATAAAACACAAGCTTTGAAATGATCACACTTGTGTCTCAGCCTCATGGGGAAAGAGGCTGCTGCTGGAGCCGCCGCTCAGAGGAGGGGGGGGGCGGGGGGTTGGGGGGGGGTACTGGCAGGCAAAGCGCAATGATTTCTGAGGAGTTAAAGCTGCCGCTTTAACGCAGCTTTTCTGCTGTGTCCAGCAGAATTTCAACAATGTGGCTGTTTTGGAGGTCCACATGAAGAAAGGATGAAGTCCGTTCCACTTCGGTCCAGATGATCCTGAGGCTGCGGGGAGATGAAGTTTCAGGCTCTACAGGCTGATCTGCTGATGAGAGGAGGGGATTCAACGGTGAAGAGAGGAGGGAAGATGGTCCATTTGAGCCTCGGCCAGCTGGTTTTGGTTCACGTGTTCCTCCAGAGTGGGACACAAGCTGAGCAGCAGCTCTTGGAGAAAACGTCTGGGTAGATCCGAGGGTCTGCCGTCGATCTGCAGGTTTTAGCCACGGCTCTGCTGAAGTGATGAAGTCAGCCTCCAGTTATCAGCTCGACCAACCAAAGTGCGTTCTGAGGTTCTCTGCTGTGTTTGGAGCGGGTCTCACGAGCGCCATCATGAGGCGGGGCGTTGATATTACACTCATTTTATATGTTAAAGTTTGTAGTTGTTTAACTCCAGTGTTTCCTGAGGGGGGGTCCTTCACACGGGGAGTTTGTTCCAGTTAACTGTGTGTGAGTTCTCCCATCCTGGCTGGCTGGGGGCTCCACGCCTTGGTGTGGGGGGCCGTGTTCAATATTTCAGACAAAAACTCTTCGTGTGTGGTCGAAACCGAGCGCTCCTGAGAGATGAAGCTGAGAACTGTCATGTGGAACAAAATGTAGCCAATCAGGAAGCAGCTTCTCAGTTAACTGGCCACAGACATAGTGCACCCAGGCTCCTCCACCATTTTCCACAGAATTCAAACAATAATAACGTTCAATCTTCCTTGTGAAAAGTGATCCCAGAGTCCTGCTTTCAGTAGTTCCCTGATCAGCCCAACAACATGCTGCCAGTGCCGTGGCACCTTGACTTCTCTGGAGCTTCATCACAGACATGAGGACCGTTCCAAGATGGCCGCCGTATTCCCTGCACCGCAGCAGCCGATGTGGCGTCTCCTGTTTATGTCTGTGGTTACAACTGACCGTGTTACAACTGTCCCCAGTCTCCCTACTGGAATGAAAAGAATGTTCACGGCTCTACGTCACTGAAAAACGGCTCTCCAGAGAGTCAGCTTGAGAAAACCAACACTGACCAGAGCTGAGTTTAACTCTACACACATGTATGTTTGAGTCCACTCTTTAGTTAATTCAACACTGGTGAATTTGCAGTGCAGGAAGTTACCATGCTTCAATTTCAACTACTAATTTAAATTCAACCTGAACTGATTGTTTGGACTGATTAATGTTTTATGTTATGTCCTGAAAACTGCCTTGAAATGTAAAACAACAGAAATTTAAACATGCAATTCAAAGTTTGACTATTCACGATTATCTGTGGAGATTCTCCGATTAATCACAATCAAAAATGTTTTGAGAGCCCCGTTTTCAACATTTCATTCTGAAGAGCTGATCTGTTTCACTCACTTTATCTGATGGGAGGGTCTGATTTAAAAAAAAAAAAAAAAGAAGAAAAACCATGAAGGAGGAGCAGCAGCTCAGTTCAACCAGGGAAGCAGGAAGTGAAGCGCTGACAGTTCAGACTCGACTGACAGCCTGAGAGGAGAAGCAGGTGAGTGCTGCTGCTGCTGTTCTCTTCTGGATCCGGGGTTTCTGGCTCTGTGAAGGGAGCCGTTCCTTTGAAAGAGCCGTTCTGAAGACTGGCTCCTTGATGAACGTCATGTGATCTCTAGTAGAAGGACGAGACGTCGCCCTCAGTCCAGCAGGAGGCCCGCCATCATTTCCTGACATGTGACACCGTTACTGTTGGTGCTGAGTTTCCATGCGGTGGTGTGAAGCTGTTTGTTGGCCAGGACTGAAAGAGAGGTGTTTCTGATAGATATTACATTGTGCTTTACCTTGGACATCGCCCCTAGAAAAGTGTGTCCACATATTCCTAAGACTGAGAAATGTATGCTGTGTGTGTGTTTATGTGTGTGTGTGTATGTTCTCGTATTTCTATCCTTGTTGGGGCCAAATGTCCCCACAAGGATAGCAAAACGTGGAACGACGTGCCTTGTGGGGACCTTTTTCCGGTCCTAAGTAGGAGAAACAGTGTTTTCTTGACCATGTTGTTGTTACTGAAAAAAGTAAAAGTGCAAAAACATTTCTTTAGGGTTAGGCTTTGTTGTGGTGTGGGTTAGGGTTAGGGTAAGGGTCAGGGTTAGGGGCTAGACATGAATGGGAGTCATTGGACGGTCCCCACGAGGATAGAAATACGAGACTGTACGTGTGTGTGTGTGTGTGTGTGTGTGTGTGTGTGTGTGTGTGTGTGTGTGTGTGTGTGTGTGTGTGTGTGTGTGTTCCTTGCTCGCTGCTGACTTCCTGTGTCACTTCCTGCTGCTGCTCGTCACAGTCAGTGCTGAATTCAGACCAATAACAGGTCAGACAGCTTGTCGTCTGGTTGTAACATCAACCAGCAACAAGAGACATGAAGCCAGTCTCCACTGACGAGGAACCAGTTCACCTCCGTCTCCAGACTCTCCTCCTCCTCTACGATTACTAATTACAACTGCAGCAACACATCATCAGCAGGGTAAACTAACCTGTCTCACTACGGTCTGAACCAGCTCACGTTCCCTGTTAGTGGAGAACAATCCACCGCTTGGTGAATTCTGCTTCACAGTGAGAGGAAGAGCCGACATCCAAGGATCAAAAAGCGACGTCGCTATGAACGCTGGGCCGCCACCAGACAGTTCTCCCTGTGGAAACTTTTCTGACTCCTCCTTCTCAAAAGAGACGGTCAAACGAACGAGACGTTCAAACGAACAAGTCGTTCACGAACGTCACACCACCGTCTTCTGGTGTGTGTGTGTGTGTGTGTGTGTGTGTGTGTGTGTGGAGGGGTGCACACAACTTTTCATCTCCGGTTGAGAGAGAGAGAGAGATAGAGCGAGCAAACGGTTCTGCTTGAAGAGGCATGAACAACTATGGAAAGCAAAAGTTTTAAAAGGAAGGAACCTGCAGAACCAGGACCAGAACCAGAACCAGGACCAGGACCAGGACCAGAACCAGAACCAGAACCAGGACCAGGACCAGAACCAGGACCAGGACCAGAGGAGGAGACTTTCTGCTGTTCTGGTGGAGAGGAAAGGTGGAGACCCAGATGACACACATCCTCCATTCTGAAGAGGGAGAAGGGTGTTGTTTCGTCGTGTGTGTGTGTGTGTGTGTGTGTGTGTGTGTGTGTGTGTGTGTGTGTGTGTGTGTGTGTGTGTGTGTGTGTGTGTGTGTGTGTGTGTGTGTGTGTGTGTGTGTGGTAGCGATCGAGTTTCCCTTTAGAAGTTTCTCAAATGAAAACAGCTTTGGTAGAGGTTTCTGTTCACACAGCAGTGGCGCTCAGAGGAAAAGAAAATGGAACTTTATGAAAACACTCTGACTTGGTCTCCGTGGTAACGGGCATAAAGAAGACTTGCCAGAAAGACCCGATCTCTGATTCCTTGTTGACAGAAGAAACGCAGCCGCTGGTCATGATCAGCACTATCATGTCTCCACGACAGGGAACGCAAGTCCTGGTCCTCTCTCTGGTAGTCCTGGTCCTCCTCTCTCTGGTAGTCCTGGTCCTCCTCTCTCTGGTAGTCCTGGTCCTCCTCTCTCTGGTAGTCCTGGTCCTCCTCTCTCTGGTAGTCCTGGTCCGTCCCTCTTTCTTTACAGTGTTTTGTAATTCCTACAGAGTAGTAGTCCAGTTTATCAGCAGACCCAGATCTCCCTTCTTGGGGAGCAGGGTCAGGACAGTCCTCATGCAGCGGCCGCCCTGAACCTGACTCATCAGGACCGAAGGCCCCCATACCCCGCGGTCCTGACCTCGTCCTCGCTGCCCCTCAGGACTCTCTCTGTGAGGACAAACCTGCTGTTGGTGTCCCCCGTCTCCACATCCAGAACACTTCATGCTCCCTGAGTGTGTGTGTGTGTGTGTGTGTGTGTGTGTGTGTGTGTGTGTGTGTGCAGAGGCGGGTCGTGCCAACAGGCAAACCAGGCTTTTGCCTGGGGCCCCGGCTTTTCGGGGGCCCCCCGCAAGGAGTCCCCTGAGAGACCGGGTACCCCAAGTGCTAATACATGTACTGCACAGAAACGACAACAATCGGCATTTATGATGCAATTATGAAACGACGACGTAGCAAACCCCCTTGGGGGGCCCCGCGCAGCTATATCAGCCTTCAGCGCTGTCTGCGTCAATCAGCGGGAGCCGCAAGGTTTATTGTATAATATAATTATTGATAAGCTTTCAAGGACTTCTGTTGGTCCCTGGATCTAATAGAAGAGATTAGGGCTTCTCTAAGTTTTTCAGTATACATATTATAGCTGGGCCGTTAACGGCAGTAACATGCTGCGTTTTCTCAACACCCTTATCGCGCGAGAAAAAAAATGTTGCCGTTAATCTCTGCTTTTCAAAGTTGGGCCTGGGAGCTGGGTCTACACATGCAAGCTATGCAATTCACTTTGATATATTTTAGTGTGGACGCATGCCTGGCCCAGCCTGGCTGAATAATGCTGTGTGTGTGGGGGGGGGACAAGCCGAACCTGTCCTGCGCCGCGAGAGTCTGTCCCGCTTTTAGAGGTGAAACACGGTCCATTCCTCATTATTTGCCATATTGAACTCGGCCGAATTATCAGAAAAATCACGAGGAAAAGGCTGGTATAAGGCACAAACTGAGATCAGGAGCGCAAATATGAAAAAAATGAAAATCAAACTTAAATTACGTGTTTTGCCGGTGCACCATTTCTCCCGCTGGGCATTCTTCAGGCGCTGAAAACACGCAAAACAAAGTAGATTTCCCTTCAACACACAATCTGGCTTAATAAAGCTAAGGATGAGGCACAATTCAGCGTGACTGAATTTATCCTGCCTTCTCTGTCTGAGAGTCGGAGATATGGTGAAGTTTGAGGAAGTGTGCGCTCATGAGAAAATTCCATTTTTCATCTGTTTCTGACTTGGTTGATGACACATGAACACGGAACTGTGTCAAATTACCTGTTGGTTTCCTGTGATGCTGCTGATTATTCATGTCTAATTGAATAAACAGAAACTCGTTCTTGAGGACTTACTTATTTATGTAACACACACACATTTTGAGTGGCCTTGGCAGACTTCAAATGAGCCTTTTTAATCGTGATTAATCACAATTAACTCCAGGATTGGGGTGCGATTACTCGCAATGAAGAAATTTAACCATTGCCCAGCTCTAACACATATCAAATGTCCCAAAAATTGTGTGCAAAAAAACATTTTTTTTTTTTTTTTGGTGTGCCCTGATGGGGTGGGGGCCCGATGAATTTTTTTGCTTGGAGCCCCCAAGGACCCTTGCCCCAAATTTGCCCCGTATTTCTATCCTTGTGGGGGCCAAATGTCCCCACAAGGATAGGAAAACCTGGAACGACGTGCCTTGTGGGGACCTTTTTCCGGTCCTAATGAGGAGAAACAGTGTTTTCTTGACCATGTTGTTGTTACTGAAAAATGTAAAAGTGCAAAAACATTTCTTTAGGGTTAGGCTTTGTTGTGGTGTGGGTTAGGGTTAGGGTAAGGGTCAGGGTTAGGAGTTAGATATGAATGGGAGTCAATGGAAGGTCCCCACAAGGATAGAAATACGAACCTGTGTGTGTGTGTGTGTGTGTGTGTGTGTCAGGGCTGTCCAGTCAGAGTGAAGCTGTCTCTGTCTCCTGGTGTTAATCAGCTCATGTGTGTCCATGAAGAGAGAAGAAGTCCTCGGTGTGTCGCTGCTGTTGGCTGCAGATCTGAGATCTGTCTGAAAGGTTCTGTTAGACATGATGCTGCTGCTTTCTCTCTCAGTGACTGAAGATGAGTGGTGTGGATGAAGAGGAGGACGGACCAGAGTGTGTGGACAGGTGAGAGACGCCAGCTGCTCCTGCAGAGTCCACAGCAACAGCAAGGAGGAGACGAGATGCAGCGCTGCTGTTTCTGTCTGCTCTCAGTGAGCTGCACTCATTCTGAGCTTCAGTCAGAACCTCCTGACCTGTCAGTGACCAACACACCCTGCTGGGAGGGTCTGACCTTTGACCTGTCATGGTTAGCCTCTCTACAACTGTGTTGATGATGGAATGTGTGTGTGTGTGTGTGTGTGTGTGTGTGTGTGTGTGTGTGTGTGTGTGTGTGTGTGTGTGTGTATTCAGACTCACAGCAGAGTCTTCAGGATCCAGCAGGTTGTCTCTGAAGAGTGACCGGTCCAGACGTCGTCCACCACTCTTCAGTGCTGAACCTGGACCTTCAGACACAAAGTAAGAAACTCTTTTCTTTTCTTTTCTTTTCATCACTTCCAGTGTGTCTTGGTTGTGTTGTGGCTGAAATGTGTTCATTACACTTTTGAAAGCGTTGACAGATTTGAATCCAGTAAGAATGGAGACACTTTCTGATGTTTAATGTAAAACTGGGAAAAGTGAGAGAGTGGACTGACCACAGCTCCAGATCCATTTAAAGGAACATTTCCTGAGTGAAAGGGCTCAGAAACCTGATGAGGCCTCGGGTCAGTACTAGTCCAGCCAGCTGAACAGAGACCTGGTGGAGGGTTTCTTCTGTGAACACACAGCAGAGCGGCCGTATAATGAAACTTCACCTCATCAGAGATAAACATGTTTTATTCTGGTCTAAACGTACGGAGCCCCGCAGGTGTCAGGGTGCAGAAAACTTTATTAAGGTGAGGGAAGGCGAGGGAACGCCTTCTATAGTGTGCGCACGGGTTATGAAAGCGTTCCTTCGCTTTATTAAAGCATGCGAACGGCATAAATAAAGCGAGGGCGCACCTCTCTTGATGAGCGCTCGTGATCTGAGATGATGCATGCTGCACGCAAACGCAACATTGACTGGCAAAGGAAACAATAGAAATGATTTATGCTCTTTTGTTTTATTTTCATATTGGGCTAACACACAACAGGTTAGAAATATTGCTTCACTTGCATCCAATGGATTTATATTGAGTGTAAAAGCCGGCACACACTACAAGATGATCGGGCTGAATTTTGCCCCATCTCCTCCTCCCGATGAAGCCGACAAGGTGTCGGGGGTATGCCGTGTGCGGTGTGTTCAGAGAGATTTTTTTCCGGTCGGAACCGCTTGGGAGGCATCGGAAGGGGAGATCGTAGATGATGATCATGTTTAATATTTCCGACCACAAGCCCTGGAGAGGAGCTGATCAGCTGAGAGCCGACCTGTCCACACCCTCGGAATAAACCTCCATGATTGGCTGAACAGCTAAGCTTCACCAAAGTGTTGATGCACTGCTTAAAAAAATCCCCCCTCAGCTGTCAGAGCTGGAGACATGTATATATGTCTGTGAAATATATTCATTTTATATGACAGCGAAACAGAAAAGTCAAAGCTTTCAAACCCAGCAGTGCAGAAAGTTAGTAATTAATCCTCAATATTTGTATCGCTCCTGGATGAACTATATTTCATTCATTCAGATGCAAACCCCGATCTAATACATTCAACTGCAGCTCAGCAAATCCTGCAAAAATTCCAATGTTTTAATTCATCTCCATTATTAACAATCACAGAAGAATGGGAGAAAAAAAAGACTTTCCAAGGACTCTGACACTCAAACAACAAAGCTGATATGAATGAATGTGGGAGTGAGTTCTTCGCTTATTATTAAAAGTGGAGATGAATGTAAACACAGGAATGAAGAGAAACTGCACAAAGTCACGTTTGACTTCGCGAGATTTGAAAGAGTGAGGAGCTGATTCTCTGATGAACAATCTTCCTGTGTTCTGCTCCAGAGCGACTCCACACACCAGGAGATCAGGAGAGGAAGATCTCGTGCGATCTGTCTTCTGTGTTGTCTGAATCGGTGAAGATTGAAAAAATCCTGTAGTGTGTGTACTGGCCGTTAGCCATCTCAAAGGGATTCTGAAAGCACACGTCACTGTGTTGCCTTTGCGTGCAGCATGCGTCATCTCAGATCACAAGCGCTCATCGAGAACATAAAGGTGTGCTCAATTTATTATAGCGTGCCCTCGTTTTATTATAGTGAGGGAACGCTTTATTTATCCCATGCACACGCTTTATTGTCACGAGGTAACGCTTTAATAACCCGTGCGCACACTATAGAGGGCGTTCCCTCGCCTTCCCTCACCTTAATAAAGTTTACTGCACCCTGACACCTGCGGGGCTCCGCATAAACGATCCACTCCTGAACAAAAACCCCATGATTTCAGAAATGTGGTGATTTAAAGAGTGTCTGGTCATCATGTCAGACTGTTACTAACAGCTTCTTGTCCTCTGCTTCACTCTGGAGTCAGAAACAAAAACCCCATCAATCAGCTGAAAGATGGAACTCTTCATAACAGCAGCCTGGAGTTAATGTGGCTGCTGCTTCAATCACCAACTTTACACTCTTTACACACCGATGTGGAGGAAATACGGACAGTAAATTATATTCAAGTACTTTTAAACTGTTAACAGAGTTAAACCATCTGAAATGTCTGAAAGAGCACTTCTCCTTTGAAATGAACTCATGAAAGCCGGACTGTGCTTGATGAAGCTTCTGAAGGGAAAAGAAGCTGATTTTAACTTGAAACATGAAACAAGGCATCACAGCTCAGAACCGAGCCAGCGGCCGCAGAGTCCTTCTAAACAACATGATGATCAGAGAACAGCACAGAAACAACAACACACACACAGCAACATGAACAACAAGGCAGAACCCAGAAACAAACCCTGGAGCAGCGTCCACAGTCCTTTCTGCTGCTTGTCTCCAAGCCGCTGCTACGATATGAAGGACATGTCCTCTCAGAAGTGGACTGTCCGTCACTGACAGCCTGTCCTGTTCTGTCTGACTCTCACAGCGAGAGACGGCGTCCCGCAAACTGATGCTGGAGCATCAACACTAGCGAACAGCTAAGCCAGCAGCTCACTGATGTGGTAGCTAAGCTAACAGTGCTGCTTTTAGGGAGTGAGTCCCTGAAGGCATCACGGCTCGTAGAGCACAGCAGGTTCTTCTCTGACTCAGAGGGTTTCAAACAGGTCCTGGAGGCAGTTTAGGAGGAGCTGGACTCTGACAGGGTCCTGGACCCAGTTCCTGCCTCTGTCAAGCAGGAGCCTCTTCTTCACTATCATCTGACAGCCACATGGCCAGTCTGGGCCTGCAGGCCACGAGTTGCCCACCACTGTTCTATGAAGAAGTGTGTGACTGACTGACCTGACGGGGGGGGGGGGGGGGGGGGGGGGGGGGGGGGGGTCATGACATATGGTCACAGTCACAGTAGCAGCTCAGACAGATTTGATGCAACAACTGATGTTTAACCACAGGAGCATCAGCAGAGTTAAGAGATAACGAGAGCAGAGAGACTGGTGGAGTCCATCACTGAGGGGAGTGTGTGTGTGTGTGTGTGTGTGTGTGTGTGTGTGTGTGTGTGTGTGTGTGTGTGTGTGTGTGTATTCAGACTCACAGCAGAGTCTTCAGGATCCAGCAGGTTGTCTCTGAAGAGTGACCGGTCCAGACGTCGTCCACCACTCTTCAGTGCTGAACCTGGACCTTCAGACACAAAGTAAGAAACTCTTTTCTTTTCTTTTCTTTTCATCACTTCCAGTGTGTCTTGGTTGTGTTGTGGCTGAAATGTGTTCATTACACTTTTGAAAGCGTTGACAGATTTGAATCCAGTAAGAATGGAGACACTTTCTGATGTTTAATGTAAAACTGGGAAAAGTGAGAGAGTGGACTGACCACAGCTCCAGATCCATTTAAAGGAACATTTCCTGAGTGAAAGGGCTCAGAAACCTGATGAGGCCTCGGGTCAGTACTAGTCCAGCCAGCTGAACAGAGACCTGGTGGAGGGTTTCTTCTGTGAACACACAGCAGAGCGGCCGTATAATGAAACTTCACCTCATCAGAGATAAACATGTTTTATTCTGGTCTAAACGTACGGAGCCCCGCAGGTGTCAGGGTGCAGAAAACTTTATTAAGGTGAGGGAAGGCGAGGGAACGCCTTCTGTAGTGTGCGCACGGGTTATTAAAGCGCCATTAAAGGTGGCATTGCACCTCCAGCGTTGGACCCCCTGGTGTGAGGTCATCCACCTGAGACGCCATATTCCCGTTGTTTGTGAGAGTTTGACTGGACACATGTGTTCACCCCGAGGTCTCAACCTGTGTCCTGCCATGGGGCCTCAGTATGATCTCAAACCACATGATTCCCATCATGCACCATCTGTCCATCAAAACATGAGACACATGTTTCATCCCATGAGTTCCCATCACCACAGTGTGTCAGACTGGAGAATTCAGTCTCTGAGACTGAGGTGACAGTACTGGAGCCTCCAGGGAGCTGTGGTACCACACAGCGGACTTTCCCTGTCAGTCGTCATCACGCTCCATCCAGAAATCCTCTGATGATACGGCTGTGGTGGTCTGTGTGAAGGGAGGGGGGGGGGGGGGGGGGGGGGGTACAGGAAGGTCTTCTGGGACTTCAGGTACTGGAGCAGGTGCATTGGACTGTAGCTGAACACGACTCAAACAAAGGAGAAGATGGTGGAGTTTCTCAGGTGGAGGCACAACATGGACCAGTCCAGACTGATGGAGAGTGTATGGAGGTGGTCTCTACCTGGAAATATCTGGGTCCACTTGGATCACAGACTGGACTGGTCAGTCCTGATGCAGCATATAGAACGGTCGGTGCAGACTGGACTTTCTCAGAAGACTGAAATCTGTTGATGTCTGCAAGCTGATGCTGTCCTTTTACTCCCATCACTGGAGTCCTGTGCTGGATGTTCCAGCTGAGGTTTGCTGGAGAAACTGATGAAGGTCAAAGGTCAAAGAGGGGAACCGCTTGAACAAGCTGGTCTGGAGGTGTGTGTCAAGATGGGGGGTCTGTTGGTGAACTGCTGGAGAACAGAATGAGGAGGAGAATGAAGTCCATCCTCATGAACAGCAGCAAAACTCTTTGTCTCACCAGACTCAGTCACACATCCACAAGTTTAATCCCTCCTTCATGAATACAAGTAGAAATTCTCACATCCAAAACTTTGATCACTGTTTCATATGAGTCCAGGATGAAGATACTAGTTTATATGAAAGATGTTGAACATCTTTTGTTTTTCTTCAGCATTTAAACATGTTGCTGATTTTTTGTGTACATGCAAATGATTAGAGCAGTTCATGTGTGATTTCAGAGGAGTGTGTGAGAGTTTAAATGAATTCAGTCCAAAACAGAACCTCTGATTAGTTTATTTGATTTCCTCCAAACCAGAGTGAGAGATGTTGAGCTCCCTTTCAGATTCAGCTCCAGGATTGTGAAGCAGTGTGAGAGTTGAAGCTGGATCTTTGTGTTGTGTTGCTCAGAGTAAATGTTGCTTGGTGTCCACAGAAAGAGGAAGAGGACTGATGTGTGTGAGGAGCAGCCAGAAAGATCCAGAAGCGCCGCTGCACTAAGTAAGAGTGGACATGTGTCTGCTGAGGGACTGGTCTGTCTTCACTGGACTGGTTGTTGTGTTGTAGAGACATGAAAGCTTGTTGTTTGTGTGCAGTGTGATTGTTGTTGTTGTCTGTGAGCAGGTGTGGGTCTGCAGCAGCTTCTAGAAGAACATAAGAAGAGTGTGAGGAGGAGATGTGAACGTGTGACTGAAGGAAGTGATGAAGCAGGAGGAGGAAGCCTCCTCAACAGGATCTACACTGAGCTCCACATCACAGAGGGACTCAGTGAGGAGCTTCAGAGGGAACCTGAGCTGAAGCAGCTGGAGACAGCTTCCAGGAAGGAGAGCCTCCATCACACTGCCATCAGGGTTCAGGACATCTTCAAAGCCTGGGCCCAGCAGCACACACACATCCGAGTGGTTGTGACCAGCGGCGTGGCCGGCAGCGGAAAAACCTTCTCGGTGCACAAGTTCAGTCTGGACTGGGCCGAGGGCCTGGAGAACCAGGATGTCAGTGTGCTGGTGGTGCTCTCCTTCAGGGAGCTGAACCTGCTGGGAGAGCGGCCGTACAGTCTCCTCTCTCTGCTGGCTGTTTTCCATCCCACGCTCCAGAAGCTGACGGCAGAGGAGCTGGCCGTCTGCAAGCTGCTCTTCATCTTTGACGGCCTGGATGAAAGCAGACTTTCTCTGGACTTCGGCGGCGGCCGGCGGCTGCTCGACGTCTCCCGGCAGTCTTCGGTGGGCGAGCTGCTCACTAACCTCATCCGGGGGGATCTGCTGCCCTCGGCTCGGGTCTGGATCACTTCCCGACCGGCGGCGGCCCATCAGATCCCTCCAACATGTGTGGACAGACTGACAGAAGTGCGAGGCTTCACTGACTCCCAGAAGGAGGAGTACTTCAGGAGGAGGCTGAGTGATGAGGAGCTGAGCAGCAGAATCATCTCCCACATCCAGACCTCCAGGAGCCTCCACATCATGTGTGGAATCCCAGTCTTCTGCTGGATCACTGCTACAGTTCTGGAGCACATGTTGAGCAGCAAGCAGAGAGGAGAGCTGCCCCAGACCCTGACTGACATGTACTCCCACTTTGTGCTGCTTCAGACACACAGGAAGAAGCTCAAGTACCATGAAGGACCTGAGACGGGTCCACAGGAGCTGACGGAGGCTGACAGGGAGCTTCTTCTGAAGCTGGGCAGGATGGCCTTGGAACATCTGGACAAAGGAAACATCCTGTTCTACCAAGAAGACCTGGAGCAGTGTGGTCTGGATGTGACTGAGGCCTCGCTGTACTCTGGAATCTGTACTCAGATCTTCAAGAGAGAGTCTGTGATCTTCCAGAAAGCCGTCTACAGCTTCGTCCATCTGAGTGTTCAGGAGTTTCTGGCTGCAGTCTCCATGTTCCACTTTTTCACCAACAGGAAGACAGACGAGCTGGAGACCTTCATTGGAAGGTCTTATAAAACTTTCCCATCTTTGACTGAATTCCTGAAGGCCGTCCTGCAGAAATCCCTCAGCAGTCAGAACGGCCACCTGGACCTGTTTGTCCGCTTCCTTCATGGCCTCTCTTTGAAATCCAACCGGAGACTCTTAAAATGTCTGCTGGGTCGGAAAGTGATCAGTCCAAGAACCATCCAGAGTGCCATCAAGAACCTGAAGGAGATGAAGAGTGAAAAAATGTCTCCTGACAGAAGCATCAACATCTTCCACTGTCTGACGGAGATGAAGGACCTCTCAGTCCATCAGGACATCCAAGAGTTCCTGAAGTCAGAGAACAGATCAGAGAAGAGACTCTCTGAGATCCACTGCTCAGCTCTGGCCTACATGCTGCAGATGTCAGACCAGGTCCTGGAGGAGTTGGACCTGAAGAAGTACAAGACATCAGAGGAGGGACGACGGAGACTGATCCCAGCTGTGAAGAACTGCAGGAAGGCTGAGTGAGTCCACATGTCCTCATGATCAATGTCTCAGTGATGTTTGTAGAAAGTAGTTCCTGTAGTTCCTCTGTGGAGATGATCCTCAATGATCTGTCCTGAAGAATCTTGATCTACAACAAACGATGATCTTGACAGTGGTCTAGTCAGATTGAGGACCAGAAAACATGAAATGGTTATTATTCAGCTGATTATTTTCTTCTAAAACATTTTCAATATATTTATTGTGAGAACATTTCAACAATAGCCCTCAGGCAATTAGAATATTTATAGAATCCTGGTTTGTCAGACTTCTTGTTCTGATTAGATTAATTATGGTCTGCAATTCTTAAAATATATTTGAAGTTTTTAATTGACATTTTTGATGGAAAATAACCAATAATTGATTTGCTCCATGCAAAGGAGGGTTTAGGTAGTCATGGGTTGCGAAGCTATCTTTTGTTTTTTGCCAGTCACCAACCTCTGGTGGTGAAAAATGAAGCCAATGGAGGAGAAATGTTGGTTTCAAGAAGAGCCCAAGTCGCATAGGAAACTATTGTGTTCATGCAGGACTCAATAACCACGACATGCTGCTCCGTGTGTTGCGTTTATTGAACTTCCACACCACACAATTTACGACCTTACCTTACATCACTACTGAAACTCTTAACGACACAGTAACTATGACAACTGCAGTGTAAAACCTTACAAAGTCCAGTTAAGTGGAGGACCAACCGCATGACCATTAACATAGCACCCCCACCCCACCCCCCACTTGATACTGACCCAATCCCCTGCTAAATGTGACAGTCGCTCAGATGGTAGAGCGGGTCGTCTCATGATCGGTAGGGATGGGAATCGAGAACCGATTCTTCTGTGGAACCGGTTCCTCATGTCTCGTTTCCAAGGAATCGTTTGGCTGTCTCCTTAACGATTCCGCTATCGATTCCACTGTGTGCGTGACGACGTATCATGAGCGGAGCGCATGGACTCGCACAGCGCGGCTGTGGTACGTTCTGGCGCTGCAACAGAGCCGCGGACCGAAAACTTTCAGCAGGGATCCTTTTTTCCCTCACACCGGAGCCATGCTGCTTCAATCTAAACAGAAACAAGTCGGTGCCAGATGGAAACTAGTTATGTGTTCCAAAATCTGTGATTTCAAAATATAATTTGCCATAACATTGTTTTTTTGTAATTCTTCTGGTAGAATATATAACAAACAATGCGATCTAATCATTATATGTATTAGAAGAATGAAAAATGTTGTACTTACTCAATGTAGGAAAGTCAAAGACACCAAAATTGCACAAAACAAAGCTCCATGACCGGAGCGGCTGTGTTGCCAGATTGGGCGGGTCTCTGCACAATCAAGCTTCTTTTGAACCCGAGGTGGGTTGATGGAATGGTTACGTGTTTTTTTTAAATGCAAATCCGGTTTTTACGGGTTTAACATGCATTCTCTACAGAGATGGAGGTTTGAACTGCTTTCTATTGTTGGACGGTTTTAATATTATATTTGGGACAGATCTGGCAACCTCCATCAGCTGACAGCAGACACAGTGTGAGTGACAGAGCTGTGGAGCTGGACCAGATATGCAAGGGCATCCAGTGTGAGGCCGGTGTAATTTGGTTTTGAACTTTCCAGCCTGGCGTCAGGAAGAAGCTCCAGAGTTTGGCTGCATTTCACACGAAAAGATGAAACCGGGGCGACTGCACTTTGCAAAGTTTTCATGACATGGATATTTTTTTCTTCTGTTCAGGATGAAGATATTGAAGAGTTAATGCAAACACCCCATTTGTATTATTTCATTTCTCACTCAATGAGAATCGATAAGAGAATTGATAAGGAATCGTATCGATAAGCAGAATCGATCATGGAATCAGAATTGCTAAATTCTTAACAATACCCATCCCTAATGACCGGAAGGTTGGCGGGTCGATCACCGCTCCCACAGGCGTAAGATTGTCGTCGTGTCCTTGGGCAAGACACTTCACCCACCTTGCCTAAGTATAAAAGTAGTGTGAGAGTGAATGGTTGATGGTGGTCGTAGGGGCGGGTGGCACAGATTGGCAGCCTCGCCTCCGTCAGTCTGCCCCAGGGCAGCTGTGGCTACAATAGTACTGCATTTTCTGCACTATAAGGCTCACTGGATTTATAGGCGCACAATGAATGGCTTTTATTAAAAAAATTCATATATGGGGCGCACCGCATTTTAGGGCGCATAGGATGTATAGAACAGTATGAGCAAGATACATATTGGCAGTCTAGGTGGTTATATTCTCGGTTGAAATGTGTGAGTAAAGCGACATATCAAAGCCAGTTTGACTGAGGACCGCTCCTCTTCACGGATATGCAGCTCAGAGCGAGGCCACGACTGGTCTATCTCGCTTGGTCACGCTTTGTACTGTCGAGCTTAGCTGCTTAGCAAGCAGGGGTTGTTTGCTCATGTGATCAGGCTGATTACCGTACTTCTCGCAAAAAAAGTGCATCAGATTATAAGGCGCTCTGTTGGGTTTTGAGAAAATTACCGGCTTTTACGTGCGCCTTATCGTGCAGAAAATACAGTAGCTTACCACCACCCAGTATGGAGAGAATGAATAATGCAATGCAAAGTGTCTTTGAGTGTCCAATAAAGTGCTATATAAAACCAATGCATTATTATTATACTTTCTTTATGCGTCCTTCTTTACATCCCAGAGAGCCGGGTCCAAACAATGGCCCTGAGGCGCTAAAGGGCAGCTGTTAGTTTCCACTTGATTGATAGAACCCTCCGTAGTATGTGTGCTGTTCCAAGGAGGGCTATCTTCTGGACTTCTTGGATGCTGATGTTGCCAGGGATCTTGTCGGTGTATTTCTCTAATCCAGGGGTGGGCATTCCTGGTCCTGGAGGGCCTGGAGTCTAATCAAGACTCATGTCTCAAGTCCAGCAGAAAGCCTGATAATGAGCCTCATTGCAATCAGGTGTGTTGAAGCAGGGAGACATGGAAAACATGCAGGGCTGCGGCCCTCCAGGACCAGGAATGCCCACCCCTGCTCTAATCCCTTCTTCACAAGACCAAGAGCCCCGATGACCACTGGTATTGTTGTGGTCTTTGTTCCCCACATCCTATTGATCTCGATTTCCAAGTCCTTGTATTTTGACAGCTTTTCTGTTACCTTGACAGAGGTTTGCTTTCAGATGGTATGGCCATGTCTATGAGGATGCATTCCTTCTTCATTTTATGCTTGATGATGATATCTGGCCTATTCGCTTTGATCTCTCTGTCTGTCTGGATGGGCATGTCCCATAGGATGGTGATCTCGTTGTTCTCGATGACGGTGTTGGGTTGGTGTTCGTACCACTTATCAGCTGTCTTGATGTTGTATTCCTTGCAGATCTTCCAGTGCAGGTAGGCTGCCACTTTGTCGTGTCGGTGGATATACTCTGTCTTTGCCAGTTCTGGGCAGCCTGAGATGACGTGGTGTAGTCTCTTCATATCTTCCACAGATCCTGCATTGTGGGTCGGTTCCATCCTTGATGATGCGGTGGTGGTAGGATCGTGTGGCCAGACTCTGGTCTTGTGCAGCTATGATGATGATGATGATGATGATGATTATTATTATTATTATTATTATTATTATTATTATTATTTTTTTTTTTTTTTTTTTTATCATTATTAATATTACAAGCAGACCAGTGGTTGCTTTAGTTAACGTCTGTTCATGAGCAATGCGGGCGATACTCCAGTGATGGAATGTTTGGATGCCAGGATGGTCAGGAGGGTTTGGTTGAGAGCATCGCCGAATGTCTTCCCCTCCTGCATACAGGCTCAGATACCATTTTTGAGTGTTTTATTCAGTTTTTCCACCCTGCCATTGCTCTCTGGGTGATACACAGCGTCGTGATGTGCCTGATGGACCACAGAGTGAGAAAATCTGTAAACTCGGCTGATGCAAATTGGGACCCGTTATCTGTTGTGACCGCACCTGGGAGGCCCCAGCGCCCAAACAAGTTGTCCAGGCGGTCTCCCCCTCTCCCTCTCCCCCACTGAGTACTTTTGCTCTGCTGCAGTAAGAGCACGAGAGGCAAAAGTCACCGGGCGCTCCACCCCGTCTTGAGTCTGGGAGAGCACAGCACCCAACGCCACTCCGGAGGCATCACAGGTGACCAACGTGGGCGCAGTCAGGCTGAAATGAGTCAGTGTGGGTGGGGACCTGAGTTGCTGCTTGATGGAGTGCACGGCGTTGTGGCAGGCCGGGGTCCCGGCCCATACGGCCTCCTTCCTGAGCAGGTGGAGCAAAGGAGCTGTTAAGTCAGAGAAATGTGGCATGAACCTGAGATAGTACTTGGCCATTCCCAGGAAAGAAGACAGCTGGGACGGAGACTGTGGGTCTGGGAGAGACAGAATGGCCTCAGTGTGGGACATAATCGGGGTGATGCCCTCCTTCGAGAGCCTGAAGCCCAGGAACTCAACTTCCTCCGCCCCGAACATGCACTTTTCAGCGTTCAATGTGACCTCATGCTGTTCGAAATGCTGAAAGACTCGCACCAGGCAGGCATCATGCAGTGTGGCGGAGAGTGCGTGCACAACCACGTCATCCAGGTAGATGGAGACACCCTGGATACCAGCCAGTGTGAGTGACATTATCTTCTGAAAACAGCTCGGGACTGATGTGAGTCCAAATGCCATGCGTTTGGACCTAAATACCCCAACATGCATGACAAACGCATGAGATTCATGCTAGCTTGTGACAGGGGAACCTGTAGGTAGCTGTTCCATAAGCACAGTTGGGGTCCGTTACTCAAAAAAGTAAAGAGTTACCCGTTACTAGTTACTTCTGAAAAAAGTAGTGCCTTACACTACTTGATTACTCCATGGAAATAGTGACGAAGTTACACTACTCGTTACTGCATAGTGCTCTGCGGAGCTGTGCTCCCTTATATCCTTCTGCGGAGCACTGCGCATGCGCAGATCTGTGTGTATCAAAATGTTTTTTTTTAACGGATTGAAAAGAAAACACGTCTTTTAAAATGTTTTATAACCATTCGGATTTACTTCACGTGCTAATACGCCGTCCCCTGGACCACTGGAAGGAGTATTTTGTCCATTGGCGTAGTCCGGCTCTGATCGACTTCTAGCTAAGCTTCAAGCTAAGCTACTACGATGCTAACAGCTGGGAACCAGAGACAGGTATTTATGAGCTTGTCTAACTTTGTCAATGATAGGGAAAGGGCGTAGGGTCCCTAATCTTCGGAGTATTCATTTAAAAGTGGCATTTACAGTAGGAGGGAGTGCAGTGTTGTCAGTGGGACACAAATTTATATAAGGCAACCAATTTTACTTTGACGGTTCCATCAGCCCTGACCCGGAAGAGATAGCGAGCAGTTGCTCATATGGCCACCGTTCCATCTACTGGTGGTAATAAAAAAAAAAATTCCGCTTAAATGATAATATTTTGCTTGCTCTATTTGCAGTTATTGTAAAAGTAACGATCGTAGCGTTTCATTTGTAACACTAGTTTAACTACCAATCTAGAAGGAGTAGTGCCGTTACACTACTCGTTCCCATCAAAAGTAATTTAACTACTTGTAACGCTCGTTACTTGTCGTTACATACCCAACTCTGTCCATAAGTCCATCTTACTAAAAACAGTAGAGCTGTGGAAATGACTGGTGAGCTCCTCAGGTGTGGGCAGAGGATATTTGTCCAGGACGATGGCTCTGTTCATATCTGTGTCTTCCACAAAGAGTCGCAGTTCGTCCCCTTCCTCTTGGCCATCACCAGGTTTGACACCCATGGCGAGGCGTTGAGAGACTCGACGATGTCTGCCTCCACCAGGCGCTGCAACTCAGTCTCCACTGCATCCCAGAGGGCCAGGGGAATGCACCGCAGAGGCTGGATGACAGGGCGGATTGACTGGTCGACCATAGGCTGGTGTACATATCCTGTCATGCAGCCCAGCCCGTTACACAACTGTGGGTAGCCGTCAGGCCAGGAGGTGGCAACATGTAAGACGTGCTGGTCTCTGGCATCACTCACTGTGAAACCCAAGCCAAGGAACAAGTCTCGGCCCATAATGTTCGCTCCCTTCTAGGTGATACAGAACTTGATGTTCGGCGCACATTGTTGGCCATATCTGACCAGGAAGTGAGCCACACCCAGGGTGGAGATGGGAGAATGACTGTAGCCCAACAGGGGAGTAACTGCTGCTTCCAGAGGCACCTGACTGAAGAAGCAGTCATATATGTGTTTGTTCAGGATTGACACTTTTGCCCCTGTGTCCATGAGCAGCGGGATTAGAGCTGTGCCCACACTGCATGTACAAAGCTTGAAGGCAGGCTGTGAGGTCTGAACAGCGTTTATGGGAACAGCAGCAGCATCATGCGATGCAGGAGAGGAGCGACAACAGTGTGCAAAATGGTTCAACTTGATACAGTTGGGACAACGTTTTCCCCAAGCAGGGCATGACTGATCTCTGGCTGCATGTTGAGAGGAGCCACAGTTGCTACAGCTCCTGCCCCCGCTCTGCCTGGGCCCCGTGTCCACTCTCTGTACATCCAAACTGTCACTCGCGCCGTCGTGAAGCTCCGCTGTCTCTGTATCATGGATTGATGGTGGGGATGAGGTCATTGTGTTGTGCGCTGAGCAGCTGAATTTGTGCGCCTCCTTTATAGCTGTTTCCAATAGAGATGCGCGGATGGCTTATTTTTCCATCCGCAACCACTTCTTAAAATCTCCATCCGCCCGCTATCCGCAAGCACGAACGATTTTTATCAATTTTCAAAACCGAACCCGCCCGGCATCCGCAGAATAGTTTTAGGTCTATCAAAGATGCCTCGGCTGTTGGTATTGGCCAGGTCACAGAAAGGGAGCAGGTGCGCAGCAGAGCATGGAGGAACATGGAGAAGCGTGCACCGGCCTGGGAAACGGGGAAGGGGGGCTCGAGGTGATGACAGATGAGGGTCTGTCACCGATGAGGAGTCATCTGGGAACGGGGAGAGTCTGGCGAGGCCCCAACGTCCAGCAGCCAGAGAGGGACCCCAGGATCACCTCAGACCTCCACACAGCGGCAGATCCACCGCCTGCATGCGGCGCGTCTCACCTGCCGGCCGACACTTGTGTTCTGCTTCTGCAGCGAGACGCTGATCGCCCTTGAAAAGGAAAAGCTGCGTTGTACTCTGAACGATGAGTGCAATTAATTATATCTTTCCAGTAAGCTGATAAGAAAACTGGAGCGTCTATGATGAGCCAGTGTCTTTGTTCGTGTAAAAAGAGCAACATCGTCGCTTTCAAGATTATGAGGAAAAAAAAATCAACCTTCAGTCGCCGTGTTTGAACCTGCAGAGTGCAGACAATTTAAAAACCATACCGTTCTTGACCGACATGACGACATGAAGTCGCCTGAAGCAACTCCGAAAACAATGTAGCCATTTGCGCAGCAATATTTATTTATTTATTTATTTATTTATTTATTTATTTATTTATTTATTTATTAAGGGATAGTAAGGCATGGAAAGAAGATTACTTTCACCGCTGAACTTTATTGATATCAGGTGCCAAATCTATCAACCAATAATATAAATGAAATAGGCTTGAGAATAAACGGGCCAAACAAAACAAACATGGCCCATGGCCAACAGTTACTTGTGCTTTGGCAAACACTTGAAATAAATCGGGCTAATACAGAAAAAAAAAACCCAAAAACAAACAACTGGCTACCAATGAACAGCATAGAATAGGAGATGCGGCTCAGACTCTATCACAGTTTCAGATCTTAATAATTAAGTCCAGTTATTAAGGCAGTGTAGGCCATTTTAGAAATTAATAAACAATAGGTTAAATAAAGTAGGCCTATATAAACTGCTTAGCTCGATACTACTCGCTATCGATCATGCACCCGGCGTAAACTTAAATTCAGAACATAAACAACGCACAGCAGGCTATGTTTAGAAAAGAGCAAACAACAAACATTCAATTCAATTCAGCTTTATTTATGAAGTGCCAATTACAACATAGTCATTTCTAAACACTTTTACAGTGAAAAACTAACAGATCCACATGAGCAGCATAAGCAACTGTGGAAAGGAAAAACTCCCTTTTAACAGGAAGAAACCTGCAGAACCAGGCTCAGAGGTGGAGGCTTTCTGCTGTTCCGGTTGGGGTGAGGGGACAGAAAAAGAAGGAGATAGGACAGACAGTTTCTTGTATCTGTTCAGTTGGCCGATGTGGAGTTTATATCCAAATAGCTCAGCTTAGTGAGAGACACGCGAGACTTCTCCATTTGAATGGGTGCTTTATTAAAACCATCCCCCCGGAACAATTCTCCTCATCAAAGGTTCCTACGTCCCTATTATCATAACACTACATCCCCCTTTCTGAGTTAAGACTAAACATTAAAGGAGATGGATGCTGACAGTGTACGAAACATTTTTCCTGTCCGAAGCAAATACCACTTCTCTCAACATGTGATTTTTTTTTACTTATAGACAAACTTTGAACAGGATAAACAATAGCTCTCTCTCACTTAAAGATATCAGACCAACAATGTGATAACTAACTCACTAAGGATGCTGTCAGAAACTGGCTCGGGCACACTGGTGGTAGTGGGCCAGATAACTGTGATAAACGTTCACTTGTGGAAACAAGCACCAAAATTGGCACACATGCTCCTTGGGTATTGATTTTTTGATAAAACCCGTTAGCCACCTAAAATTTCATGATGGCGGACATCATTTAATATACAGTAACATTGCATTTTGCAATAAAATTGCATAGACCTATCCTGTTTGAATGATTATGGTGTCAAATCATACATTTATCACTATGTAGAATCCAAATTTGGACCCATGGAGTTACTCACAGGCTTCCTTGTACCATATATCGGTCCCAGAATCCTAATATTCTGTTAAATTAGAGGTCCACCTTAGTATGTGCAGCATCTTTCTGTACAAGGCTTCCAAGCTGGACATGACATGATGCAGTGTGTGCATGGTGGTGGTTGTTGGGGGCGGGGGGTGAGGAGTTGGTGTTGTGGTGGTGGTGGTGGTGGTGGTGGGGTGTTAACAAAGTGGATGCCAAAGCACAGCCAGGGCACACCGGTGGCACCGCTGCTGTGAAACTCAGCATGGGGTTCAGTACCAGCTGAATAATTTGTTTGTTGTAGCTAAATAATGACTTTAGTGTCCCAAATGGTGTCTAACTAGCCCTGCATCAGTTAGCTAGTGTTGATTACATGTAGTTTAACATAGATGTTTAGTTAGCCAGCCGTGCCTGAATTGACAGGGTATGCCAGTGCAGGAGAGCCGAGCCAAGGGTAAGGGGGCTAACATGTCTTGTTCATGGACTTACCCGGATGGTGTACAGATCGCACGGGACTTAAATGATACTGGATGAACGATCGGGCTAGGTGTAGGTCATATATTTTTCTTCCTGAACCGAGTCGTATCCCATACCTTATTGTGCATGATTGTGTATTGTGCAAGATGGTAAAAGAATAACCCCTCGGCCTTGATTCGCTGAATACAGATCATTATTGTACTGTGATACCTTGATTACCATTCACCAAGATGGCAAATACAGATCCAGGATGGTCTAAATTCCAGACTGACTGGAGCAAGTGTTGTCATTGCCAAAAGAACAATGGTGAAGAGCTCAAGTCACTACATGCACAACAACCACAACAACATGATGGCTACACTATGATTGCGACAAATATTCCCCTCTTTCACGCAATTAATGATATGCCTATTTCTCTGGATCCAGCCAGACGTGATGATGGTGGTGGCATTGAAGAAACTCTAAGGAGCAACAGTATCACCAAAGTTGTCACCTTATGTTCAACAATACTAAACTGGAGAGAGCCAGAAAAAGAAGAGCAGATAGTGCTCAGCCAGTGGAATGTCAGACCAAACTGCGTTGAACTCGCCTTAAAGGCCAAATGTGTTTCATTTGTGACAAAGAAGCTCCATCCTCTGAACTCACAAGACAGGTTATGACTATGAATCTCAGTGAGAGAGTAAATGAATGTGCAAAAACTTTAAATGACGGAAAACTTCTTGCAAGACTCTTGCAAGAAGAACTTTTGGCAACGACAGCCCTGCGATCTGTACACCATCCAGGTAAGTCCATGAACAAGCCATGTTAGCCCCCTTACCCTTGGTTCAGCTCTCCCGCGCTGGCACACCCTGTCAATTCAGGCACGGCTGGTTAACTAAACATCTATGTTAAACTACATGTAATCAACACTAGCTAACTGATGCAGGGCTAGTTAGACAACATTTGGGACACTAAAGTCATTATTTAGCCACAAAAAACAAATTATTCAGCTGATACTGAACTCCATGCTGAGTTTCACAGCAGCGGTGCCACCGGTGTGCCCTGGCTGTGCTTTGGCATCCGCTCTGTTCAAGGAATACGCCGAAGATTTTGGACCCACGCCCTATCCCTATCATTTTTATAGTGAGGCAAGATCATACATACCTTTATTGTCTCTCTGTGTCCAGCCGCTGGCTCCCAGATGTTAGCATCATAGTTAGCTTAGCTCAATAGCTGGAGGTGAAGAGACAGAGTTGGACTGATGAAAGTGGACGAAAGATCAGAAGATCTCTAAGGGGACGGGTCTTTTCAGCCAGATGGGGTAAAAATTTCCCCAAGTGATTTGTCCTGCCCAGGAATCGTCTCACTTCACTGACATTACTGGGCTCAGGCATGGCTTTCACAGCGCTCACTTTATCCGGGTCTGCACTGACCCCAGATGCCTCAATCACTTGCCCCAAAAACTTGATCTTGCTCTTTGAGAACTCACATTTGTCATTGAGTGTGACGCCTGCTTCCTGTAGTTGAAATAGCGTTTTTCTTAGCCTCTCGTCATGTTCTTTCTGTGTTGATCCCCAAATGAGCACATCATCCATTTGACACAAAACACCTTCCACACCCTCAAGTATGCGTGACATGCGCTTCTGGAAGTGTTCGGGTGCTGAGGAGATCCCAAAACACAGACGGTTGTAACAATACCGTCCAAATGGGGTTATGAATGTGGTCAGTCGAGAAGAGTCCTTGGACAGGGGGATCTGCCAAAATCCAGCATTAGCATCAAGCTTGGATAACACTTTTGCACCTGCCACTGCCAACTGTCCTAAAGTGTGTTCAACTGATGGGAGAGGGTGTTTCCCTCTCATAACAGATTTGTTGAGTTTGGTGAGGTCAGTGCATATTCTCACTCTGCCTGTGCGTTTCGGCACCACCACCATAGGAGCGCACCAGTCTGTGGGTTCCTCCACCTTCGAGATGACTCCTTGCTGCTCCATGCGTTCCAGCTCCTCTTTAACCTTTGGTAGGAGTGGGAGAGAAATGTGTTGTGGTGTTGAGCGGGAAAAGGGCTTTGCATCTGGTTTCAGTACAATGCTGTATTCGCCATCCATTTTTCCCAGTCCTGAGAAAAGTTTTGGAAACTCCCTTTTCACACTCTCTTTTGAGTCCAGACTGAAGTTATTCAGTCTGGCAACCAGCTGCAGGGTCATGGCAGCCAGCCCGCTTAGCAGTGGTGTGCGAAGACCATCAACCACATAAACATCCTCTTTTGTGGTCCGATTGTTCTTGCTGAGGGTGGCTGTGAACTTGCCTGTCACCTTTAGAGGTGTGCCTCCTGGTCCACACAGAACCTTTGTTGCACGGATCAGTTTGTTGAACTGGCTTTGGTCATACAGGTTCGCTGGGATTGCTGTCACATCTGCCCCAGTATCAGTGTTGAACACTGTACTGTAACTGTCCACCATGATGTCTGTCATCCATTTCCTTTCAGCTGCATCATCTGACAGGGAGCCTAAAAATGCAATGTCCTCATCGCTGTCTGCAGTCATTATGGCGACACTGGCTTCTCTCATGTTTTTGGCTCGGCAGACTCTGGCATAATGTCCCTTTTTTCTGCAGTGGTTACACTCTGCCTCTCTTGCTGGGCACTGTTGCGGTGAGTGCCCCCAAGTGTCTCCACACTTTTTGCACTGGGTAGGTTTTCCCTGCTGCATCTTCTTAAAAACAGAGCTGCCTCGACCCTTGGTCTGTTTGGGACGTGCACCACCTTGCTGCTGTGCGTGCACTCTGTCAAGCTGAGCATTCACAATTTCAGTTTTACAGTTGGTTTGAAGCATTTCTTGTTGCTTTTTCACCTGCTCGCTTTGTCGAGCTCTGGTAATGGCGTTTTCTAATGTCAACTCCGGACCCATTTGTAATTGCTCTGATTTGTCTCTCAGGCCCACAACCAGTCTGTGTCTCACCATCTCATCATGGAAAGCACCATAGCCGCAGTGCTCCGCCAGACCATGTAGTGCAATGTGGAAGCTATCTGCCGACTCTCCCGGTTCTTGCTGTCTCATGTTAAACTTTGCTCTCTCAAAAATCACATTTTGGCGGGCCACAAAGTGAGCATCCAGTTTTGCTTTGACAGTTTCATATTCACTCGCTTCCTGTGGGCTGAGATGGAGGGAAACCAGTATGTCCTCTGCTTCCTCTCCCATGCAGTAGATTAAAGCATTGACTTGATTCTCATCCGCCTGCGTCTCCAGACCAGATGCAACTCGATATCTGTCGAAGCGTTTAATCCACGTTGCCCAGTCATCTGCTTTAAAGGAGAACCTTCCTGGAGGAGCGACCTGGAACTGGCTCATGCTGCAGCCTCCCATTAGCCCGTTAGCCTCCTGCGGCTAACTCGCGAGTCGTCTTCTTGCACGAAAAAAAAATCTCTGCCGAAACTGTGCGACACCGTGCAGCCGCGTCGGTGTGCGCCTAACTAAACTTCATTTATTAACTTCTGACACCATGTTCAGTTGGCCGATGTGGAGTTTATATCCAAATAGCTCAGCTCAGTGAGAGACACACGAGACTTCTCCATTTGAATGGGTGCTTTATTAAAACCATCCCCCCGGAACAATTCTCCTCATCAAAGGTTCCTACGTCCCTATTATCATAACACTACAGTATCTGCATACAATTCAAATATAAACACAGGGTATATAGGTTACAAGAGGAACAATCATCGATATGTAGCAATACAATGAAATTACATTGAAACGAGAGAAGGATCAGAACTGGGAGCCGGTTCCACATGGTAGGAACCCGGGGTTCAGTAAAACCTTACATCCACTGGGTCCGGGTTACCTCGATTAATCAGTGGAGCAGCGCTTTTAATTGATGCCCAATTAGAACTGATTGCACCCATTGAATCCAGGCTGTCTCAATGGATCAGCCGCGATTGATTTTCTGCCTGCGATCCCTCAATCACAGCTCTAGTCCACCTAAGAGACAGCCTCTTCGTCCAGGGTTTTGGTGTTCTGACTTTTTGGTCTCCCACAGTGGAAAGAGAGAGAGGGGGAGAGATCATTTTATTTCCATTGAAGTGGACACAGGTTCACACATTTATGCAATAAATCCACGACTCATTTTCCCAACATCACCTTACAGAACAGTTACATAATAGTTGAGAGAGAGAGAGAGAGAGAGAGAGAGAGAGAGAGAGAGAGAGAGAGAGAGAGAGAGAGAGAGAGAGAGGGAAAGAGAGAGAGCAAGCAGGTGCGACCCCAAGCTGTAAGCTTCATTGAATAGAAAGGTCTTCAGCCTTGTCTTAAAGCAGAGACTGTGTCAGCCTCCCTCACAGACACTGGGAGCTGGTTCCACATAACAGGAGCCTGATAGCTAAAGGCTCTACTTCCTGTTCTACTTTCAGAGAACCGAGGAACCTCCAGCAGACCAGCACTCTGAGAACGAAGCGTTCTCCTGGGACAGTATGGGACTAACAGCTGTTTAAGATATGACGGTTCCTGGTTGTTCAGGGCTTCATAGGTTAAGAGGAGGATTTTGAATTCTATTCTAGATTTAACAGGAAGACAGTGAAGAGAAGCTAATATTGGGGTGATGTGATCTCTCCTGGTTCTTGTGAGAACTCTTGCTGCAGCATTTTGAACCAGTTGGAGACTTATTGGCAGTTCTTGGGGCCCCCTGATAACAAGGAGTTACAGTAGTCTACTCTGGAGGAACAAATGATGGATTCATTTCTCAGCATCGCTTTGAGTCAACATGTTCCTGATTTTAGAAATATTACGCAGGTGAAAGAAGGAGGTCCTACATTTACACATTCATTTAACATCATTTGGAACATAACATACATCGTCACTGACTGCTCCATCACCATGAACGCATCAGCAGCTGAACGCAGGAGCAGGAAGGAAGTGCGGACGTCTTCAACAATAAGAGCGCCCACTTCAACATAAAAGCACACACACGCAGTCAATCGCAGCTTGACGAATTCTTAACATCGGCACAACGAAACAAGTGAACACCGGCCCTTGTGGCCCTAGCACCAGACCGGCCCACCGGGAATTGTCCCGGTTGTCCCGATTAGCCACTCCGGGCCTGCCCACCACCCTCCACCCCCACCTCCACCCCGACCAGCCCCTGCACAATTATGACAAAACAAACAAAAAAAAGCTGAATAAACACCACATGTGAAATACAGTTGGTTTTTTTAATGGTGACTTTCCTTTCTGATAAACTCTGGATTTACACTCCATCTCGAGGTGTTTGGTGATCTGGTGCCACTTCAGATGGAATTGATGACCTTGGTTTGCCAGTTATTCACTGTGAAAGATGTGTTCAGCTCGGACTTTGTTCATTGCTTCTGTGAAGCCATAATCTACTAATCTATTAAGAACTGTGTTGTGGCCCTTCCTGGGCAGTACCTCCTTCCAGCTGGGGTCCTCTACCAGAGGCCTGGGAGCTGGAGGGTTCTGCTGGATCTACCAGAGGCCTGGGAGCTGGAGGGTTCTGCTGGATCTACCAGAGGCCTGGGAGCTGGAGGGTTCTGCTGGATCTACCAGAGGCCTGGGAGCTGGAGGGTTCTGCAGGATCTACCAGAGGCCTGGGAGCTGGAGGGTTCTGCTGGATCTTAGCTGTTCCTAGCACTGTGCTCTTCTGGACAGAGATCTCAGATGTTGTTCCTGGTATTTCCTGGAGCCAGGCATCCAGCTTGGGGGTTCCTGCCCCTAGTGCCTCCATCACTGCTGGCATCACTGCTGCCTTCACAGCCTACATCTTCTCCAGCTGTTCTTGTTCCTTCGTTTTGATGTTCTGTCACTGGGGATTGCTACATCCATCACTACTGCTCTCTTCTCATGGTTCTGCTGGTTCTCCTCCACCACTATGTCAGGCTGATCGGCCATCACCAGTTAGCTAGTCTGAATGTTGAAGTCCGACAGGATCTTGGCTTGGTTGTTCTCCACCACTTTAGGGGTGTTCTCCATCGAGACTCTGGGTTCTCCACTCCGTACTCACCACAGATGTTTCTCTATACTCTGCCTCAGCCTGGTTATGGCGTTCCCTGTATGCCTTTCCTGCCAGCATCTTGCCCCCTGCTGTCAGTCCTGCCTTTTCCAGCCACTGCTATGTTCTCTCTGTGTCAGCCACTTATTCAAATTGTCGGTGGAACATGCCATGTAGGGGTTTGTCTTTCCATGGTCCCTCCTCTGGCTCCTCTTTCTCACTGGGTTCCACTGTCTGAGGCGTTCACTGAGCAGGTTGTCATTGGGGCCATTTTCTGGATGATGTTTCCTCCTGGATGGTGGCGTTGACCTCTGACCCTCACCAGTCCTCGGCCTCCCTCTCTGCGCTTCGTGTTCAGCCTCAGGACGCTGGCTTTGGGGTGGAACCCTCCTGCATTGTGAGGAATTTCCTTGTCTTGAAGTCGGTAGCTTGCATCTCTTCCAGTGTCCAGGATATTATACCAGCTGGGTAATCTGATTACTGGTGGGGCAGACATGTTAATGGCCTGGATTTGACTCTTGCCATTCAGCTGACTGTTCAGGACCTGTCTGCCCCTCTGGAGATATTTGGCTGTGGCTGACCTCCTTGATGCCTCATCCTGGTTCCATAGCCTGTAGTATCCCTGGTTTCTGGAGCTGTCTTCCACATCTCTGATGTTGCCATCGGGCAGGTCAACCCCTTCAGCAGTGATCATCTTCCCTCTCCTCGATACCATCCGCCCACACTCACCTAGTCCCAATGACATCCAGAATGACATCCCAGTGACTGGTTAGCTCAACGTGTTACAGCGCTGGCTTTGGGAAGAGGGACCAGGACCAGGTGGGCCCTCAGGTAAGGCCCCTTGCACTGAATGCCGAAACCTCAGCATGAGTGCGACTGGAAGAAAAAGAGGAGTATGGACAAAAACATGTATATATATGTATTTATGACGGCACTGCCTTCAACTGAGTCACTGCTCCAGATCACCGAGATCCTTCCTCTGGAGATCAGCTGCTCCTGAACGCACATGTTTTCTGACGATGGATGAAATGTTGCGCGCAAACCAGTGGATTAGTGGAGGCTGGTTGATGATGGTTAATTCCTGGTTCATGATGGTTAACTCCTGGTTCACTGGACACACAACATGCTGGTTATTTCTTCGGGGTCGATCCCTCAGACTGACTTTCAGAGACCAGGTGAGGCTTGCTAGTCTCCATCAGCCTCAGCAGTAACTCCAGTGGGGCTGGAGCTACAATGAAACACATCACTGAGTGAGACCAGGAGGACAGAGGAGACTACTGAGACCTGGGCCTCCAGGTCCAGTCTGGGTCTAATGGGGGACAGGTCCAGTCTGGGTCTAATGGGGGTCGGGTCCAGTCTGGGTCTAATGGGGGTCTGTTCCAGTCTGGGTCTAATGGGGGTCGGGTCCAGTCTGGGTCTAATGGGGGTCGGGTCCAGAATGGGTCTAATGGGGGTCCGGTCCAGTATGGGTCTAATGGGGGTCAGGTCCAGTCGGGGTCTAATGGGGGTCGGGTCCAGTCTGGGTCTAATGGGGGTCGGGTCCAGAATGGGTCTGATGGGGGTCAGGTCCAGTCGGGGTCTAATGGGGGTCCGGTCCAGTCTGGGTCTAATGGGGGTCGGGTCCAGTCTGGGTCTAATGGGGGTCAGGTCCAGTCTGGGTCTAATGGGGGTCAGGTCCAGTCTGGGTCTAATGGGGGTCGGGTCCAGTCTGGGTCTAATGGGGGTCGGGTCCAGTCTGGGTCTAATGGGGGTCGGGTCCAGTCGGGGTCTAATGGGGGTCGGGTCCAGTCTGGGTCGAATGGGGGTCAGGTCCAGTCTGGGTCTAATGGGGGTCCGGTCCAGTATGGGTCTAATGGGGGTCGGGTCCAGTCGGGGTCTAATGGGGGTCGGGTCCAGTCTGGGTCTAATGGGGGTCCGGTCCAGTATGGGTCTAATGGGGGTCATATCCAGTCGGGGTCTAATGGAGGTCAGGTCCAGTCTGGGTCTAATGGGGGTCGGGTCCAGTCTGGGTCTAATGGGGGTCGGGTCCAGTCTGGGTCTAATGGGGGTCGGGTCCAGTCTGGGTCGAATGGGGGTCAGGTCCAGTCTGGGTCTAATGGGGGTCCGGTCCAGTATGGGTCTAATGGGGGTCGGGTCCAGTCGGGGTCTAATGGGGGTCGGGTCCAGTCTGGGTCTAATGGGGGTCCGGTCCAGTACGGGTCTAATGGGGGTCGGGTCCAGTCTGGGTCTAATGGGGGTCGGGTCCAGTCTGGGTCTAATGGGGGTCGGGTCCAGTCTGGGTCTAATGGGGGTCTGTTCCAGTCTGGGTCTAATGGGGGTCGGGTCCAGTCTGGGTCTAATGGGGGTCGGGTCCAGAATGGGTCTAATGGGGGTCCGGTCCAGTCTGGGTCTAATGGGGGTCAGGTCCAGTCGGGGTCTAATGGGGGTCGGGTCCAGTCTGGGTCTAATGGGGGTAAAGTCCAGAATGGGTCTAATGGGGGTCAGGTCCAGTCGGGGTCTAATGGGGGTCCGGTCCAGTCTGGGTCTAATGGGGGTCGGGTCCAGTCTGGGTCTAATGGGGGTCAGGTCCAGTCTGGGTCTAATGGGGGTCGGGTCCAGTCTGGGTCTAATGGGGGTCGGGTCCAGTCTGGGTCTAATGGGGGTCGGGTCCAGTCTGGGTCTAATGGGGGTCAGGTCCAGTCTGGGTCTAATGGGGGTCGGGTCCAGTCTGGGTCTAATGGGGGTCGGGTCCAGTCTGGGTCTAATGGGGGTCGGGTCCAGTCTGGGTCGAATGGGGGTCAGGTCCAGTCTGGGTCTAATGGGGGTCCGGTCCAGTATGGGTCTAATGGGGGTCGGGTCCAGTCGGGGTCTAATGGGGGTCGGGTCCAGTCTGGGTCTAATGGGGGTCCGGTCCAGTATGGGTCTAATGGGGGTCATATCCAGTCGGGGTCTAATGGAGGTCAGGTCCAGTCTGGGTCTAATGGGGGTCGGGTCCAGTCTGGGTCTAATGGGGGTCGGGTCCAGTCTGGGTCTAATGGGGGTCGGGTCCAGTCTGGGTCGAATGGGGGTCAGGTCCAGTCTGGGTCTAATGGGGGTCCGGTCCAGTATGGGTCTAATGGGGGTCGGGTCCAGTCGGGGTCTAATGGGGGTCGGGTCCAGTCTGGGTCTAATGGGGGTCGGGTCCAGTCTGGGTCTAATGGGGGTCGGGTCCAGAATGGGTCTAATGGGGGTCAGGTCCAGTCGGGGTCTAATGGGGGTCCGGTCCAGTCTGGGTCTAATGGGGTTCGGGTCCAGTCTGGGTCTAATGGGGGTCGGGTCCAGTCTGGGTCTAATGGGGGTCAGGTCCAGTCTGGGTCTAATGGGGGTCGGGTCCAGTCTGGGTCTAATGGGGGTCGGGTCCAGTCTGGGTCTAATGGGGGTCGGGTCCAGTCTGGGTCTAATGGGGGTCGGGTCCAGTCTGGGTCGAATGGGGGTCAGGTCCAGTCTGGGTCTAATGGGGGTCCGGTCCAGTATGGGTCTAATGGGGGTCGGGTCCAGTCGGGGTCTAATGGGGGTCGGGTCCAGTCTGGGTCTAATGGGGGTCCGGTCCAGTATGGGTCTAATGGGGGTCAGGACCAGTCGGGGTCTAATGGGGGTCGGGTCCAGTCTGGGTCTAATAAGGGTCAGGTCAAGTCTGGGTCTAATGGAGGTCGGGTCCAGTCTGGGTCTAATGGGGGTCGGGTCCAGTACGGGTCTAATGGGGGTCGGGTCCAGTCTGGGTCTAATGGGGGTCGGGTCCAGTCTGGGTCTAATGGGGGTCGGGTCCAGTCTGGGTCTAATGGGGGTCGGGTCCAGTCTGGGTCTAATGGGGGTCGGGTCCAGAATGGGTCTAATGGGGATCGGGTCCAGTCGGGGTCTAATGGGGGTCCGGTCCAGTCTGGGTCTAATGGGGGTCGGGTCCAGTCTGGGTCTAATGGGGGTCGGGTCCAGTCTGGGTCTAATGGGGGTCAGGTCCAGTCTGGGTCTAATGGGGGTCGGGTCCAGTCTGGGTCTAATGGGGGTCGGGTCCAGTCTGGGTCTAATGCGGGTCAGGTCTAGTCGGGGTCTAATGGGGGTCCGGTCCAGTCTGGGTCTAATGGGGGTCGGGTCCAGTCTGGGTCAAATGGGGGTCGGGTCCAGTCTGGGTCTAATGGGGGTCGGGTCCAGTCGGGGTCTAATGGGGGTCGGGTCCTGTCTGGGTCTAATGGGGGTCAGATCCAGTCGGGGTCTAATGGGGGTCGGGTCCCGTCTGGGTCTAATGGGGGTCAGGTCCAGTCGGGGTCTAATGGGGGTCAGGTCCAGTCTGGGTCTAATGGGGGTCAGATCCAGTCGGGGTCTAATGGGGGTCGGGTCCAGTCTGGGTCTAATGGGGGTCAGATCCAGTCGGGGTCTAATGGGGGTCAGGTCCAGTCGGGGTCTAATGGGGGTCAGGTCCAGTCTGGGTCTAATGGGGGTCGGGTCCAGTCTGGGTCTAATGGGGGTCGGGTCCAGTCTGGGGCTAATGGGGGTCAGGTCCAGTCGGGGTCTAATGGGGGTCGGGTCCAGTCTGGGTCTAATGGGGGTCCGGTCCAGTCGGGGTCTAATGGGGGTCGGGTCCAGTCTGGGTCTAATGGGGGTCAGGTCCAGTCTGGGTCTAATAGGGGTCGGGTCCAGTCTGGGTCTAATGGGGGTCAGGTCCAGTCTGGGTCTAATGGGGGTCCGGTCCAGTATGGGTCTGATGGGGGTCAGGTCAAGTCTGGGTCTAATGGGGGTCGGGTCCAGTCTGGGTCTAATGGGGGTCGGGTACAGTCTGGGTCTAATGGGGGTCAGATCCAGTCGGGGTCTAATGGGGGTCGGGTCCAGTCTGGGTCTAATGGGGGTCCGGTCCAGTATGGGTCTAATGGGGGTCAGGTCCAGTCGGGGTCTAATGGGGGTCGGGTCCAGTCTGGGTGTAATGGGGGTCAGGTCCAGTCTGGGTCTAATGGGGGTCCGGTCCAGTATGGGTCTGATGGGGGTCAGGTCAAGTCTGGGTCTAATGCGGGTCAGGTCCAGTCTGGGTCTAAGGGGGGTCGGGTCCAGTCTGGGTCTAATGGGGGTCAGGTCCAGTCGGGGTCTAATGGGGGTCGGGTCCCATCTGGGTCTAATGGGGGTCAGGTCCAGTCGGGGTCTAATGGGGGTCAGGTCCAGTCTGGGTCTAATGGGGGTCAGATCCAGTCGGGGTCTAATGGGGGTCGGGTCCAGTCTGGGTCTAATGGGGGTCAGATCCAGTCGGGGTCTAATGGGGGTCGGGTCCAGTCTGGGTCTAATGGGGGTCAGATCCAGTCGGGGTCTAATGGGGGTCAGGTCCAGTCTGGGTCTAATGGGGGTCGGGTCCAGTCTGGGTCTAATGGGGGTCGGGTCCAGTCTGGGTCTAATGGGGGTCAGGTCCAGTCGGGGTCTAATGGGGGTCCGGTCCAGTATGGGTCTAATGGGGGTCGGGTCCAGTCGGGGTCTAATAGGGGTCGGGTCCAGTCTGGGTCTAATGGGGGTCCGGTCCAGTACGGGTCTAATGGGGGTCGGGTCCAGTCTGGGTCTAATGGGGGTCGGGTCCAGTCTGGGTCTAATGGGGGTCGGGTCCAGTCTGGGTCTAATGGGGGTCGGGTCCAGTCTGGGTCTAATGGGGGTCTGTTCCAGTCTGGGTCTAATGGGGGTCGGGTCCAGTCTGGGTCTAATGGGGGTCGGGTCCAGAATGGGTCTAATGGGGGTCAGGTCCAGTCGGGGTCTAATGGGGGTCAGGTCCAGTCGGGGTCTAATGAGGGTCGGGTCCAGTCGAGGTCTAATGGCGGTCGGGTCCAGTCTGGGATTTAATGGGGGTCAGATCCAGTCGGGGTCTAATGGGGGTCAGGTCCAGTCTGGGTCTAATGGGGGTCAGGTCCAGTCGGGGTCTAATGGGGGTCGGGTCCAGTCTGGGTCTAATGGGGGTCTGTTCCAGTCTGGGTCTAATGGGGGTCGGGTCCAGAATGGGTCTAATGGGGGTCAGGTCCAGTCGGGGTCTAATGGGGGTCCGGTCCAGTCTGGGTCTAATGGGGGTCAGGTCCAGTCTGGGTCTAATGGGGGTCGGGTCCAGTCTCGGTCTAATGGGGGTCCGGTCCTGTATGGGTCTAATGAGGGTCAGGTCCAGTCGGGGTCTAATGAGGGTCGGGTCCAGTCGAGGCCTAATGGCGGTCGGGTCCAGTCTGGGTCTAATGGGGGTCAGATCCAGTCGGGGTCTAATGGGGGTCGGGTCCAGTCTGGGTCTAATGGGGGTCAGGTCCAGTCGGGGTCTAATGGGGGTCGGGTCCAGTCTGGGTCTAATGGGGGTCTGTTCCAGTCTGGGTCTAATGGGGGTCGGGTCCAGAATGGGTCTAATGGGGGTCAGGTCCAGTCGGGGTCTAATGGGGGTCCGGTCCAGTCTGGGTCTAATGGGGGTCAGGTCCAGTCTGGGTCTAATGGGGGTCGGGTCCAGTCTGGGTCTAATGGGGGTCCGGTCCTGTATGGGTCTAATGGGGGTCAGGTCCAGTCGGGGTCTAATGAGGGTCGGGTCCAGTCGAGGTCTAATGGCGGTCGGGTCCAGTCTGGGTCTAATGGGGGTCGGGTCCAGTCTGGGTCTAATGGGGGTCGGGTCCAGTCTGGGTCTAATGGGGGTCAGGTCCAGTCGTGGTCTAATGGGGGTCGGGTCCAGTCTGGGTCTAATGGGGGTCGGGTCCAGTATGGGTCTAATGGGGGTCAGGTCCAGTCTGGGTCTAATGGGGGTCGGGTCCAGTCTGGGTCTAATGGGGGTCCGGTCCAGTCTGGGTCTAATGGGGGTCAGGTCCAGTCTGGATCTAATGGGGGTCAGATCCAGTCGGGGTCTAATGGGGGTCGGGTCCAGTCTGGGTCTAATGGGGGTCAGATCCAGCCGGGGTGTAATGGGGGTCAGGTCCAGTCGGGGTCTACTGGCGGTCACGTCCAGTCTTGGTCTAATGGGGGTTGGGTCCAGTCTGGGTCTGATGGGGGTCGGGTCCAGTGTGGGTCTAATGGGGTTCGGGTCCAGTCTGGGTCTAATGGGGGTCAGGTAGTCTACAGACTGACTGGAGGCTTGATGACTCCAGTCAGTCTGCTCACCATGGTCTGGAGCAGACTAAACCCTGAACCTGGTCCTGGTCTGGAGCAGACTGAATCCTGGTAACCGAGGTCGAGGACACAGTTTTAGCTCGACAGCAGAGTTCTGAGAGACAATATCACGAAATCCGAGAATGAAATCGATCAATGCTGCTCTCTAATCAATTTAAAATGCTCTTGAATGTTGAGAGGGATTTCATTCCAGAGGATTATACCCTGATCTTGGTTTTGTGCAACAGGTCCCACCTGTATACACACACACACACACACACACACACACAGACACACACACTCATACACACACACCTCTCATTTTTGTGGCGTCCTAAAGGGAGACATGGCTCTTCACTGAGCATCATGGAAAACGCCACCACTGGGGTCGTCCACCCCGGCAGAGGTCAGAGGTCAGGACTGGTTTTACTCTGAACTGGATTATTTGAAGAAAGAAGATCAGAATCTAGACTGTTGATTCAACACAGAACGACTTTTCAAAATAAGAGACGTCTGAGGCCTGACCTGCAAACAGCAACATGGAGAAGAGCTGAGAACTCAGTGTTTTCTCCTCCAGGTTCTCCTCCAGGTTCTCCTCCAGGTTCTCCTCCAGGTTCTCCTCCAGGTTCTCCTCCAGGTTCTCCTCCAGGTCAACATGAAGCCAAAGTGAAGAAGTGAAGCTCTGATGTCCAATAGTCCATCAAAGTGTCCTCTCTCATAGCGTCCTGTCCTCTCTGGTCTCATTACAGTCTTTCTGGCTGTGGACTCTCTGATCCTCACTGTGAAGCGATCTCCTCAGCTCTGACCTCTGACCCCTCCCATCTGAAACATCTGGACCTGAGTAGGAACTATCTGACGGATTCCTCAGTGAAGATTGTGTGTTCTGGACTGGAGAGTCCAAACTGTAACCTGGAGACTCTGAGGTCAGTTCACTGTCTGAAGGGAGAATCTGTTGGAGGCAAAGGACTGAGAGGAGATCAGGAGGATTCCAGATGTAGTGTGGACAGAGAGTGGACTGAGCTCTGCAGCATGTTGATGAGAGCTCTTCTCCTCCTGGAAGCTTCAGCTGTTTGGACTTTACATTTCTAAACTCTTCCAGTCTGAACCTTCTTCAGCTCTCAGTCACTTCAACATCAAACTCTGTCCTCTAATCTCACTTCTTTCTCTCTTTATTCAGGTTGGAGGACTGCAGTTTGTCAGAGATCAGCTGTTCTTCTCTGGCCTCAGCTCTGAAGTCCAACCCCTCCCTCCAGAAACATCTGGAACATCTGGACCTGAGCAGGAACCCTCTGCAGGATTCAGCAGTTTCTCAGCTGTGTGGTTTTCTGCAGAGTCCACTCTGTGGTCTGCAGACTCTGAGGTCAGTTGACTGTCTGTTCCTGTTGTAGAAGGAGAAATGTTTGTCAGCAGCTGTGATCTGAGACTCTGATCCTGCAGTGAGAGAGTGGACTGAGCTCAGCAGCAGCTGACTGCTGTCAGACTTGTGGTTCTCCAGACCGTTCTTGGTCTCCAAACCAGCTTTCTGTGGTCTGGGTCTGGACAGTCTGTGGTCTGGGGTCTCTGGGTCTGGCAGTGTCTGGGACTGGCTGAGCGGTCTGGAAGGGATTTGTAAGTCTCTGGCTGGTGGTAAATTTCTCAGCTGGGCTTCATCATTCTTCAGTTTCAGTGTTCATGTTGCAGCTCTTCCAGCAGGACGACCAGCAGGATCGTCTTTTCAACTGAAGTTTGATTTTCAGGCCAAGTTGCCAACATTTCAGCGGAAACCTTTCTCCCTGGTTGCTCCTCTCCTCAACCAGCCTGTGATGTGCTGCTGTGCTGCTGCTCTCCAGGAAGGTTGACGGCAGCTGGACCTCAGTGAGGCCTTCAAGACTATTGGAAATTCCAACGTTTACAGAAATAAAGAAATGACAGAGGAAGAAAATGTGGAGTGTGTGAACCTTATAGAATATAAAACATATTGAACCATGTTGTTTTTACTTTTTACAACTGGGCAAAAGAAATAATTAGTAGTTACTGGATGTAACTCCAGTTCTACGAGTAAGTGCGTGCCCGCCTACGGGCTTCGCTAGTGGCACACCTCCAATCTCTGTCCAATCCACTGAGACTATACAAAGCTCGACGCACCAATCCGCCGCACGCGATGGCGCAGCGCCACGCCCCACACCGAGGGTACATAACCTCGGAAGGCGCTAAGCAAACCCTTCTTCTGACGTAGCAAAAACAAGGGAAGCAGACAGCTGGGCCAGCAGGTAGGCGGGCACGCACTTACTCGTAGAACTGGAGTTACATCCAGTAACTACTAATTCTACTTCGTAAGTGCTTAGCCCGCCTACGGGCTTCGCTAGTGGTACTCACCAAGGCGAAGGCCGTAGGTCAATGAATGTACTCCCAGCTGGCCTGCTGACGGGATTGGTGCGTAAGACGGAAGTAAACAAACCGTATGTCCAGAACGGCCGTAGAACTCCCGAAGGACGAGGCGGGCACCTAGCGACGAAGTGCGGCCCACGACGTACGAAGCATCGCCACAGCGACACACACACACACGCCGGCCGGGAAACCACAGCGGCAGGCGGTGAAGTGGGGGACCCCTGGCCCGCGTTCCACACACGGGGAGCAGCAGCGAACCCAAAAACGGCAAGCGGCAGAACTCCTGCCCCTGCAACACCGTAAACAACATCCGCAGACCGCGGCAGAGCCGAGTGGCAGGCGGGGAACCCCTGGTCCGCGAGCCCACCCGGGACGCGGCAGCCAGGCCAGAAGGACCGAAACGGTTAGACGACCGAACTCCTGTTCTCGCCAAAAACCGACATGGCCACAGAGTCAGTGCACATATCCAACAGATACGAACGCACGAAGGTGGACGCAGAGGCCCAGGAGGCAGCCTGGCAGATGTCACTCACCGTGACCCCTCTGCACAGGGCCGCAGAGGCAGCCACATGTCGTGTGGAATGAGCACGAATCACTGCTGGTGGCGAGAGATTCTGTGCCTCGTAGGCAGCTGCAATAGCGCCCCCCACCCAGTGGGCGAGACGCTGAGAGGTCAGCGGGGAACCACGCGCCCGGGCTCCAAACCTCACAAACAGCTGGTCCGTGGTGCGAAAGCCAGCTGTGCGCTGGATATAAAGACGCAGAGCCCTGACCGGGCACAGTGACCGCAGGCGTGGGTCGTCCCCAGACGAACCAGGCATGGAGTCAAGCGTCCTGATCCGGATCACTCGCGACCGGAAGTCCGAAGTGATCACCTTGGGATGAAAGGCCGGGTTAGGCCAGAGGTGCACGAGTCCCCCATCCTGGCTGAACACCATGCAGGATGGGTGGACAGACAATGCACAGAGATCCCAACTCTCTTGGCAGATGCTAGCGCCAACAAGATGGCGGCCTTAAAGGAGAGGAAGCGGTCCTCCGCCTGCTCCAAATGCTCGAAAGGGGGTCCCTTAAGGCCCTCCAACACCACATGGAGGTCCCATGGAGAGACCACATGCCTGGGGGGCGGTCGCAACTGACACGCCCCGCGCAGAAAACGCTTCACAAGCGGGTGGCTGCGTGCAGAAAAGCAGCCGAAACCGCCGTGGCCCGCTGTGATGGCCGATGCAAACACCGCCAGGGTGGATGCAGCGCGACCGCTGTCCAGCAGGGCCTGGAGGAACTCCAAAACTCCACCAATGGTGCAGGAGACCGGGTCCAAGCCCCTCTCCGAGCACCACGACGTGAAGAGCTTCCACCGAGACCTGTAGGCCTTGACAGTAGAGGGGGCCCTGGCACTCTGGATGGTGGACACCACCGCTGGGGGGAGGTCTAGTTCCACCAGCCTCACCCGCTCAGTCTCCAAGCCAGGAGCCTCCCGCCCAGGAAGGGGCGGGACCGAAGGGCGCCCCCTGCCTGCTGCAGTGCGTCGGGCCCGTCGGGAATCGGCCACGGGTCCCCGACTGCCAAGTGAACCAGGTCCGGGAACCACCGCGCACTCGGGGTGTCCGGAGCCACCACGATCACGTGAAGATTGTGCAACCTCACCCTGCGCAGCAGCGGGGTCAAGAGGTGGACTGGAGGGAACGCGTACAGGATGCCCCGACGGCCAGCTCCTGTGTGCGAAGGCGTCTACCCCTAGAGGGGGGGCGTCTGACGACCTGAGCGAGAACCAGAGTGGGCACTGTGTGTTCTCTGCACTGGCGAAAAGGTCTGCCACTGGGCATCCGAACCTGCGCCAGAGTCGGGCTGCGACCCACGGGGACAGGCCCCATTCATCGTGGAGTGGGCCTCCCCGGGACATTCTGTCTGCACCGACGTTGAGGACTCCGGGCACGTGACGCGCTCTGAGAGACGCGAGGTGCCGGTCCGCCCACCGGAGGATCTCCGCCGCTATGCGATGAAGAGGGGGAGACCGGGTCCCCCCCTGCCTGTTCAGGTACGCGACCACCGTAGTGTTGTCCGTCCTGATGAGCACATGGCTGTCCTTCAGCCTGGCTTGGAAATGGAGCAGGACCCTCTGCACCGCCGTCATTTCCAGCACATTGATGTGAGTGGGAGTCAAATCCCAAGCACCGCCCACCGCGTGGTGGTCTAGGGTGCCTCCCCATCCCGCGAGAGACGCATCGGTGAACACTTCGACGTGATGCGACACGCAGCCCAGGGGAACTGCTTGCATTAGGAGAGCAGGATCCATCCAATAAAGGAGATCCTGGCGTGCTTGGGGCGGGATCGGGAACCATTTGCATCTGTCCCACTTCCCCACGCAGCGGAGGCGTGCAAACCACCATTGCAGCCTGCGCATGTGTAGAAGGCCCAGCCGGACCACTGAGTGGGCCGCAGCCATTAAACCCAGGACGGTCCTGACCAGACGAACCCCGACCAGGGGTGTGGTCACTGCAGACCTCAGGGTCGAGAGAAGGGAGGTCCGTCTCTCCTTGGAGAGGCGGGCAGTCATAGAGAGCGAGTCCAGCTCCAACCCCAGATAAACCATGCTCTGAGCTGGGGTGAGCACGCTCTTGTGTTGGTTCACCATGAACCCCAGGAGCTCGATGTGGTGCAGGACCTGGGTCGTGTGCAGCACAGCCTCCTGATGAGAGGACACCATTATGAGCCAGTCGTCGATGTAAGTGAGGATCCTCAGACCACGACAACGGAGGGGCTCCAACGCTGCTTCGACACACTTGGTAAGTGTGCGAGGGGCGAGAGAGTAGCCGAAGGGGAGCTGGTTGTATTGAAAATACCTGGTCCCCATGGCAAAGCGGAGGAAGGCTCTGTGCCTTCTGAGAAGGGGGATGTGGAAGTAGGTGTCCATCAGGTCGATCGAAGTCATCCAGTCCCCAGGTCGAATGCTCTCCAGGAGGTGTTTGACCGTCAGCATGCGGAACCTCCTGGTGGCTATGTGAGTGTTGAGGACCCTCAGGTCCAGAATGGGTCTTACACCCCCGCTTTTCTTGGGGACCAAGAAGTAGGGGGAATAAAAACCCGAGTGCGCCTCTGTCGCGCTCAGCTCCATGACCGCAACCCGGCGGAGGAGTGAGGCTACTTCTGCCTCGAGAGCGGCCGTCCCCGCAGGGCATGCAAGCCGCGTACGAAGGATGCCATTGAAGAGAGGCGGACGACAGGCGAACTGCAGGGCATAAGCGTTTCTCAGTGTCCTGAACAGCCAGGGAGAAAGCTGTCCCAACATAACACGCCACGTGTGGAACCAGAGCGTGAGTGGCTGTACCACGGCCAGTGGGGACGGCCCACCCGTCCTCCCGGCCTCGGGAGACGGGGGGCCCCCGGCGAAGGGCTGTGGAGCAGGCGTCCCCTGAATGAGAGCGGGCGGCCGTCAGGGGGCCGCGGACCGGCGCGATCCTGGAGTTTTCCAGGTCGCTGTCCTTGGTGCTAATGTCGGAACCTTCCGGATCGCTGGCCGTGATGCTGAAGCCAGAGCCGGGACGCTCAATAGCGGGAGCCCGGGACGGCAGAGCTCCGCTGCTCCGAGGCTCCGCCGTGACAACACACGGGGAAGCCGAGGGAGCGCTGCCGGGAGCAACACGAATAAGGCCGGGATCGGGGCGCTTTACGGCGGACACCCGGGCCGGCGTGAGTCCGCCGCTCGGCGGAAAAACTCCGCTGGGAGCGGCATGAGTGGCGACGGGGCTGGGGCGCTGCATGTCGGCAGCCCGGGGCGTAACGGCGGACAAACGCTGCTGAGAGCGCTATGGGTGCGGCCGGGGCCGGGATACCCCTCGGCGGGGATCCGGGCCGGGCCGGAGCCGTCGCTCTGACGCTTCGAAATGCTCACTCGAGCCGAAGCCGGTGGAGAGTGCAGCCTGGAGCGTTTGCGGGGCGCTTGCGTGACGCACACAGCGGGAAAGCTAGCGGCTCCAGCGCGCTGCTATGCCCCGCGTCCGCAGCCGCATTGCGGCCAGAGCGCGAAGAAAGCGCCGGTGAAGAGGCGGTTCCGTGCGCATTCCGCTCACCATCCTCAGCCGCCTTATCGCGGAGCGGGAGGAGGGAGGGAGAAGGGCCCAGCCGGGTTTTGCACTTTTCGATCATGCTAACACGGGGGAGAGGAGGGACTGCTGCTCTTTGGAAGACGTAACGGGCCTGACGGCCTTTATTTGCATGTTTGCTGGCAGGTGCGGGTCGAGCGGACGGGGCGCTCCGTGTCTCGGGAGCGCGGGACCGTCTGGGCTGATCGGCGCCCCGGGAGGATCGGCGGGAAGACGGTCCGGTCTGTCCAGGTGCCGAGGTGCTCCAAGGAGCAGGACGCCGCTGGTCCGCGGAGCGACGGCGCAGCGGCGGCAGCTCACGGCGGGGCTGGAGGTGCGGGGCGAGCTGCTGCGAGCCTCGTGCTGCTGCCTCCAGGCGCTCGATGATCACCTGTATATCGAGCCCAAAAAGAGAAGAGGCAGATAAAGAAGCTCAGATAAAGAAGACAGACCAAGCCACAGGTGCCTCATGGTGAGCTGTGCGTTGGCCATGACGCGGCCTCCACTGACGGCGATGGCTCTGCACATGCGCATCAGGACTTCAGCCGTATTTTGGACTTCCACAATGTCTTCAGGGGAAAGCTGGGACTTCTCGTGGCAGATCTTGTCCACAGAGCCCAGGAGGAAGGTCATGTTATTGGCTAGGGCGAACGTCAGGTTGCCGCTAGCGTAGCCACGATCCAGAAAGCTCGCCATGCGCCTGTCCCTTTCCGATGGCAGCACGGGCTTTCTGCCGGGCCAGGCGGAGGATCCGGGGAGGAGGCACAGCCGAACGGAGTCCTCCTGCTGCACGTGAGCTTGAAACGACGGCACGGCGGGACATAACACCGCAGTCCGGGACCGAGCCCGTGACTGGGTTGCCAGCCCGAGTGCAAAATCATGCTGTACCGGCTCCGGAGGCTGCGGCGGCAGCGCGAGGCCGGTGCGCTCGGCGGCTGAAGTGAAGAGCCCCGCGAGGTGCTCCACAGGCTCGCGGGGAAGACGGGATGCGGTGGAGGCGGAGTCGAACCGAGTCGAACTCCCTGACACAGACACGCTGCTGTGGCTGCTGCTGCTGCTGACGCTGCCGCGAATCTCGGCCCAGTCGTAGGCGGCGGCGGGCGCAGCGGTCTCCTCGGCGTCGTTGCGCCCATGAAGGCTGCTCGCCGCTGGCTCTCTTCGAGCGGCAGCGCGAGGCAGGCCGGGCAGGAGGTCCGCTGGCAGTGATGCTGCCAGCCAAGGCAGAGGAAGCAGAGCTCGTGACAGTCCTGCACGATGAGCGGAATGCCGCAGGAGCGGCAGGAGAACGGCCCGACGCCCGATGGCGACTGGTCCTGGGCCGGCGAATCCATTCAAGTCGAATCTTGATCCGTAGAAAGAGGCTTCTAAGTCTCATGGAGATGCTGAGAAAGAAGAAGGGTTTGCTTAGCGCCTTCCGAGGTTATGTACCCTCGGTGTGGGGCGTGGCGCTGCGCCATCGCGTGCGGGGGATTGGTGCGTCGAGCTTTGTATAGTCTCAGTGGATTGGACAGAGATTGGAGGTGTGCCACTAGCGAAGCCCGTAGGCGGGCTAAGCACTTACGAAGTAGAACTTTAAATGTATATAATTGTCCACATCTCTCACTCTTATATCATGTGAATTCATCTCCAGATTTGGGAAAGAAACTCTAAAATTAGTTAGTTGTAGTTACCAGTTACTTCTTCAAAAAGTAACAGAGTTACAATATTTTAAATATAATTACTGTGCAAAGTAACTATTGCATTACTTTAAAAAACAAATGTGTTTACATATGTGAAAGAATCTGGATCCCCTCTTAACGGAACGTTAACATGCATGTTCATTATAAAACTGAATTCATGATGAATGAAATAAATGGACACGACAGAATAAATGACAAACAGGAAACACTGCATTAATATAAATCATTCAAACATTTCTGTGTGATAATATGAGACAAGACACCAGAAAAGGTCATTACTAACTGTAGATAGCATTTCTACATCTACTGACATAGATGTATGTCAATAGATGTTTGTCCACAGATGTCTGAACTTCTATTTAAAAATGATCTTTGAAAAATCAGAGCTCTATGGCTGTATCTCTATCTGCTCTAGTGATCACGGCTATATGGCTGATGGTTGACCTTCAACTCTCCCTAAACCTTCAGTCATTAACTGTCGCTGGTTGGTTTGATTTCATGTCATTCATTTACATGGTTAATCAGTGATTGGTGAATCTCTGCTAAGCCCCGCCTCCTCCAGGTAACTGTTCCAGAACCATCAGCTGTTGATCTGCTCTCTGACTGCAGATGATTTGTAGAAAATGAAGCTCAGACATTTTTATTACGCAAGATGGATAAAAACTTGTTCTGGTCTGGGTCTGGAGCTCAGCTGGTCTTGATACTCTATGAAATGGAAGTCTCTTGGTCTTGGTCTATGCGGTCTTGACTACAAGTCTAACTGGTGTGTGTGGACATGAGGAGGAGTGTGAATGTTGTGTGTGATGAAGATCCACAACAACAGAACAGCTCATTGATCAGGACTCAGTAATGTGGAGCTGCTCATTTCTCCATCAATACATCTGATTGGTTCCTCCTCATTGATTCTGCTGCTTTCTCTCTTTATTCAGGTTGGAGGACTGCAGTTTGTCAGAGATCAGCTGTTCTTCTGTGGCCTCAGCTCTGAAGTCCAACCCCTCCCTCCAGAAACATCTGGAACATCTGGACCTGAGCAGTAACCCTCTGCAGGATTCAGGAGTTTCTCAGCTGTGTGGTTTTCTGCAGAGTCCACTCTGTGGTCTGCAGACTCTGAGGTCAGACTCCATGTTTGAGTGTGTTTCAGTAAAGTAGTGTTGACACTAAAGGTCAGACATCAGGCTGATCTGAGAGTGATCCACACTGAGGATCTCCAGGAGAAACGGAGCTTCTTCTCCGCTCTTTAGTCCTGTGACTGTGGCAGAGCCGTGTGCAGCTCCACATTTCAAAGCTTGCTAGAAGAAGAAAGGAGCTGCAGTGGATCATTGACTGTGAACCTCTGACACGCTCCATGTTGACCTTCAGCTTTCAAAGCAGCGTAGCGGCTGGGCTCTTCACTCCTCCATGGCAGAACTAAACAGCTGACTGAGCTTCACAGGGTTCCAGTGTGGATTGGAGGATGAAGAGTTGTGAAAGTGTCCAGTCAGTCCAGTGAGGTCTGGATGGGATGTGGTTTCAGAGTTCAGTCAGAGGAGGAGGGGAGTGAACAGGCTGCAGAGCTTCTACCAGACCATGTGGGGGCAGCACTTGTTCTCAGGCTCCTGGCCTTGATTGGGAGCTCGCCATCAGGAATTTGATCTCATTGCAGAACACCTGGCTGCACGGACCAAACTATTCCACTGAGAAAGTTCAAGTCAGCATGAAGCTAAGCTAACGCCAAGCTAACAGCTGAAAGACAAATGACTTCAAAACACATTGACACCATGTTAACACATCAGCATGTTAGCATTAGCATGTCATCACTTTAGCATGTCAGCATTAGTATATCAGCCTATTAGCATGTTTGCGTTAGCACTAGCATTAGTATTTGCATGTCAGCACATCAGCATGTCAGCATATTAGCATGGTAGCATCAGCATGTCTTTGCATTAGTGTGTCAGAGAATCAGCATGTTAGCATCAGAGTGTCAGGATATTAGCATGTTAGCTTAAGCACATCAGGGCATTTGCATGTTAGCATACATTAAGTATGTCAGCATTAGCATATCAGCACATTAGCATAGTGACATGAACATGTGGGCACATTAGAATTTTAGCATTAGTTGGGGAGAGTGGGGTAAGTCGTGCCAATTTTTACTTAAAGTGCCTTTTACACAAGGGGATAACAGGAATGCCTGCAACTAAAATATGTTCATATAGTTCAGGATGTTGTTAATCCCTGGGAGGAATCACTTTGGATCTTAAATAAACTGTGTGAGAAATATAGCTTTGGAAGAAAAAGTGGTTTTGTGGCACAACTTACCCCAAGTTTGGGGTAAGTTGTGCCACTAACTGACGTAAAAAAGATCATTTTAATATCAAAAATGATCATGCTAGATACAAACAAGACAAATTCAATACAAAAGCACTTGTTCAATGCTTATTTAAAGTTTGAACATCATCAAAGGCCAGTTTGCTTCAACAAGGCCCAGAGCCACATGAACACATGCTAAGAACAAAATCAAAAATCCAAAATGAGCACCTGACCAGTGTTGTTTTTAGCAGCCTATTTTGATTCAGTTTTAGTCTTAGTCTTTTGGACGAAATGCTCTTAAGTTTTAGTCACATTTTAGTCATTTCTACACTTCATAGTTTTAGTCCAGTTTTAGTCTTTAAAAAAGCTTTAAAAGGAAAAAGACAAAGGAAATTGTAAACCAAACAAACACAATAAAATATACTTAAATGTCACAAAACCAACAGAACACATTGATGCCTTTTGAATATTAAATAATAAACTGGACTAGTTTGATACTTTGCAAACTCAGTGCGGTGCTGATATGAGCTCTGCAGACAGAATGAGAGGACTAAAGGATTTTGCTGCTACTTTCAAGCTATTTTTATAATGTCCAGACTGATATAAAGGCTGAGATCTTTTATTAAAACTGGTCTGTTATGTTTCTGTTCCTGATTTGAACTGGTCAGAGTAACTGCCTGTTCTTACTTTTGGAGGAGCGATAAAACCAATGTTAAGATGGTTATTCGGAAAATACGACCATTGAAACAACTGAAATAAACAAAATTAATTCCTTGGATTCCCCTGATGGTATGAAACACTTGGAAGTCTTCAAAACTGAAATGACAAACAGAACTTGAGTTTGATCATCTTTGTGCGTATTCCTGACCTGAATTTTCTCTATAAAACAAAAGTGAAAATACATTTCTTCAAAATAAGACAACACCTGAATTATTTAAAAAAAAAAAAAAAAAAAAAAAAAAAAAAAAAAGACAAAGTAAAGATTTATTAGGTACTTGGGGGAAAAAAAACATCTTTACTAATCGATGGTGGGCTCCTATTGCAGTTTCACAGTAAGAACAAACAGTCAAACAGTTGGATCAGATCCTCCGTCTCCACTACCAGGTGCTCTGTTTTATTTTCTGCTGGATTCTGATTAAAGTTCATCCATAAATCACTGTGTTGTTTCCTCCTGCTAAGCCCTGGCGAAAGTTGCTCCACGCCCTCTAGTGGCCGGTGCAGGCAGTGCAGGCTGGCCAAACAGGAAGCAGTTCGTAAATTGCTGATATTTTCAGAGTAAAGCAGCCGATCTGCGTGAACAAGCTGGGAGAATCGCATTTGTTTTAATTTATTTTGAAAGTCAAAATACAGACATTTTCATCTCGTCTCGTTAACGAAAACAACAGATACGTCTCGTCACATTTCCATCTTTAAAGAGATATTTTTTAGCTCGTCACGTCTCGTTTTAGTCACGGAAAAAAGAGGCGTTGATGAAATATTTTCGTCGTCGTCATCGTTAACGAAAACAACACTGCACCTGACTGCATCTGCATCTGAATATCTTCACAGATTGGACCTACTACTGGACGTTCCACTTGTCAGTGCTGCAGTGGAATATGAACTTGTGCTCCCTTCTGGCTCTGTCACCACGCTTTTATGGTGGGGGAAATTTTTTAAGCACATCACCTCGAGGGATGACTCCTTCATCATTCTCTCTAAATGTGAAGATGGACTTTCCATCAACAGGCCTCATAACTTTGCTTCAGAAACTTTGAAAAGTTGGAGCCCTGTCTGTCTTCCTTTTGTATCTGCGTGACATGATGGATTTTGATCTGACATTAAGAATGACTCATAGTTTTAGTGATCAAATGGAAGAATAAGATGTACAACGACAATAAAATACAATAAAGTCATATATAGTAACCAATCATAAGTTGGTCCTTTTGCACAAATTACCCCAGATCCACCATTTTGAAAAAAATGCATCCCCCAGCTGTTCTGAGCTGGAATCATGTTAACTGTATAGACTCATGATGTAGCTTAATAATAAATAATAATAAAACATGTGTGAAATGTTTTCACAGTTCTCTATAATTGTTCAAACACAGCAATCAAAAACCCTTAACCATGGAAATTTTACTTTGGAGGGCAAAAAAATGTTTTTTGAACTTAAATGTGAACTGCATATATTATTTTATATGATGTCCTGTGATGTATGATTTAAAACTTGTTAATAGTTAAAAAGGGGTAGGAATCTCTAAAAAGTTTTTTACTTCTTCCTACTCCTTTTTTTTCGAACTATGCTGTTATGTTGTTGTTGTTTTTTTTCTTTTTCTTTGATTTGCATTTACTTTCTTTTTTATCTTTTTTTCTTTCTTCACTTTATATATGTTCGAAAAAATAAATTCATTCATTCATTCATTCATTCATTCATTCATTCATTCATTCATAAATGTGCTTACCTCTCCCTTTTTTGCAAGATGAGCGGAATGGACGCCTCTTCAAAAATACGTGGTCACATGACCAAACACTACTGTGGTTTTCTAAATAATAGGGGTTGCACTACTTGCCCCTTGGCACTAATTACCCCGCTCTCCCCTATAATAGTACGTTAGCATGTTAGCATGAGCATATCAGGAGAGTAAAGTGTTAGCATTAGCATGTCAGCATATTATGGGATGTCACAAATCACACTGTTGTGTGACTTTGTGTGTGTGTGTGTGTGTGTGTGTGCAAACTCTGTCCTCTAATCTCACTTCTTTCTCTCTTTATTCAGGTTGAGGGGCTGCAGTTTGTCAGAGATCAGCTGTTCTTCTGTGGCCTCAGCTCTGAAGTCCAACCCCTCCCTCCAGAAACATCTGGAACATCTGGACCTGAGCAGGAACCCTCTGCAGGATTCAGGAGTTTCTCAGCTGTGTGGTTTTCTGCAGAGTCCACTCTGTGGTCTGCAGACTCTGAGGTCAGACTCCATGTTTGAGTGTGTTTCAGTAAAGTAGTGTTGACACTAAAGGTCAGACATCAGGCTGATCTGAGAGTGATCCACACTGAGGATCTCCAGGAGAAACGGAGCTTCTTCTCTGCTCTTTAGTCCTGTGACTGTGGCAGAGCCGTGTGCAGCTCCACATTTCAAAGCTTGCTAGAAGAAGAAAGGAGCTGCAGTGGATCATTGACTGTGAACCTCTGACACGCTCCATGTTGACCTTCAGCTTTCAAAGCAGCGTAGCGGCTGGGCTCTTCACTCCTCCATGGCAGAACTAAACAGCTGACTGAGCTTCACAGGGTTCCAGTGTGGATTGGAGGATGAAGAGTTGTGAAAGTGTCCAGTCAGTCCAGTGAGGTCTGGATGGGATGTGGTTTCAGAGTTCAGTCAGAGGAGGAGGAGAGTGAACAGGCTGCAGAGCTTCTACCAGACCATGTGGGGGCAGCACTTGTTCTCAGGCTCCTGGCCTTGATTGGGAGCTCGCCATCAGGAATTTGATCTCATTGCAGAACACCTGGCTGCACGGACCAAACTATTCCACTGAGAAAGTTCAAGTCAGCATGAAGCTAAGCTAACGCCAAGCTAACAGCTGGAAGACAAATGGCTTCAAAACACATTGACACAATGTTAACACATTAGCATGTTAGCATATTAGCATGTTAACGCATTAGCCTGTAGGCATTAGCATGTTAGCATTAGTATGTCAGCATTAGTATATCAGCCTATTAGCATGTCAGCATATCAGCATGTCAGTAGATTAGCATTTTAGCATTAGCATGTCAGCATTCGTATATCAGCCTATTAGCATGTGTGTGTTAGTGTTAGCATTTGCATATCAGCACATTAGCATGTTGGCATTAGCATGTCAGTATATTAGCATTTTAGCATTAGCAGCAAAGTAGCATGTTAGCATTAGCATTTTAGCATTAGTATATTAGCCTATTAGTATGTTTGTGTTAGCATTAGCATATTAGCACATTAGCATGTTAGCATAAGCGTGTCATCATATTAGCATGTGAGTACATTAGCATTTGATCACAATAGCATGTGTGTCAGCACGCAGCATATTAGTATGTTAGCATGTCAGGTTATTGGCATGTTGAAATTAGCTTGTCAGCCAATTAGTAAGCTAGCATATGCATGTCAAAACAACATGTTAGCATTAGCATGTCAGCACATTAGCATGTAGTCATTAGCATGTCAGTACATTAGCATTTCAGCATTAGCATGTCAGCAAATTAGCATGTTAGCATTAGTATATCAGCCTATTAGCATGTTTGCATTAGCATTATCATTATCATATCAGCATATTAGCATGTAGTCATTAGCATGTCAGTACATTAGCACTTTAGCATTAGCATGTCAGCATGTTAACACATTAGCATGTCAGCATTCGTATATCAGCCCATTAGCATGTTTGAGTTAGCATTAGCATCAGCATATCAGCACATGAGCATGCCAGCATATTAGCATGGTAGCATCAGCATGTCTTTGCATTAGTGTGTCAGGGAATCAGCATGTTAGCATCAGAGTGTCAGGATATTAGCATGTTAGCTTAAGCACATCAGGGCATTTGCATGTTAGCATAAGAATGTCAGCACATTAGTATATCAGCATTAGCATGTCAGCATATTAGCATAGTGACATTAACATGTGGGCACATTAGAATTTTAGCATTAGTATATCAGTACATTAGCATGTTAGCATGAGCATATCAGGAGAGACACATGTTAGCATTAGCATGTCAGCATATTAGCATGAGTGTGACAGAACATTACCATAAGACTTTGGTTTATTAGCATAGGCATGTCGGCATATTAGCATGTTTGCATTAACATATAGGAACATTAGCATGTTATGAGTATTTCTGGACATTAGCATGTTAGCATTAGCATGTCAGGACATGAACATGTTGGCACATGTTAGCATATGAGCATGTTAGAATGAGCATGTTGCGACATTACCATGCTATCATTAGCATGTCAGCACATTAGCATGTTAGCATAACTTTGTTACGATATTAGCATGGTTGCATCAGTATGTTGGGAAATTAGCATGGCAGGATTAGCATGTAAACATGTTAGCATAAGCATGTCAGGATATTAGCTTGTTGGCATTAACGTGTCAGCTCATTATGGGATGTCACAAGTCACATTGTTGTTGTGTGACGTGTGTGTGTGTGTGTGTGTGTGTGTGTGTGTGTGTGTGTGTGTGTGTTTGTGTGTGTGTGTGTGTGTTTGTGTGTGTGTGTGTTTGTCTGTGTGTGTGTGTGTTTGTGTGTGTGTGTGTTTGTCTGTGTGTGTGTTTGTGTGTGTGTGTGTGTGTGTGTGTGTGTGTGTTTGTCTGTGTGTGTGTTTGTGTGTGTGTGTGTGTGTGTGTGTGTGTGTGTGTGTGTGTGTGTGTGTGTGTGTGTGTGTGTGTGTGTTTGTCTGTGTGTGTGTGTGTGTGTGTGTGTGTGTGTTCTGGACTGGAGAGTCCAAACTGTAACCTGGAGACTCTGAGGTCAGTTCACTGTCTGAAGGGAGAATCTGTTGGAGGCAAAGGACTGAGAGGAGATCAGGAGGATTCCAGATGTAGTGTGGACAGAGAGTGGACTGAGCTCTGCAGCATGTTGATGAGAGCTCTTCTCCTCCTGGAGGCTTCAGCTGTTTGGACTTTACATTTCTAAACTCTTCCAGTCTGAACCTTCTTCAGCTCTCAGTCACTTCAACATCAAACTCTGTCCTCTAATCTCACTTCTTTCTCTCTTTATTCAGGTTATTTAACTGCAGTTTGTCAGAGATCAGCTGTTCTTCTCTGGCCTCAGCTCTGAAGTCCAACCCCTCCCTCCAGAAACATCTGGAACACCTGGACCTGAGCTGGAACCCTCTGCAGGATTCAGCAGTTTCTCAGCTGTGTGGTTTTCTGCAGAGTCCACTCTGTGGTCTGCAGACTCTGAGGTCAGTTGACTGTCTGTTCCTGTTGTAGAAGGAGAAATGTTTGTCAGCAGCTGTGATCTGAGACTCTGATCCTGCAGTGAGAGAGTGGACTGAGCTCAGCAGCAGCTGACTGCTGTGTGTGGACATGAGGAGGAGTGTGAATGTTGTGTGTGATGAAGATCCACAACAACAGAACAGCTCATTGATCAGGACTCAGTAATGTGGTGCTGCTCATTTCTCCATCAATACATCTGATTGGTTCCTCCTCATTGATTCTGCTGCTTTCTCTCTTTATTCAGGTTGAGGGGCTGCAGTTTGTCAGAGATAAGCTGTTCTTCTCTGGCCTCAGCTCTGAAGTCCAACCCCTCCCTCCTGAAGGAGCTGGACCTGGATTACAACCAGCTGCGGTCTCCAGATGTGCAGCAGCTGGTTGCTCTCCAGCAGAGTCCAGACTGCAGCCTGCAGACTCTGAGGTCAGTAGATGGTTGGAGTGAGTCCATGCTGCTTTCAGCAGGTTTGGACTAAACACAGTCAGTGTGAGAACAAAGATCCAGTGTTTGACTCTCAGTGAGGCTGTGAGAGGAGAACGCTGAGCAGCTTCAGGATTGGACAGCAGAGGACACACAGTCAGCCAATCAGAGGAGCCACAGGCTTGTTGTGTTGGTCTGACAGTGGTGGTCCTTCATGAGCTCTGAGCTGCTGACTGCTGCTCTGAACAGGACTGAAGTCCTCACTGCTTCACACACTCTGACCACCACCTCTCATCTCTCTGCAGGTGGAAGAACTGAGAGCAGAGAGGAGGCTGTGAGTCCTGAAGATCTACTGAGAGCAGAGCTTCTTCCAGCACTGAGTGACAGAGGAAGCAGCAGAAGAGCTGCTGAGTGTCAGTGGTGCAGTGTGAAGAGCTGTGAGAGTCCAGCATGGAACCATGGAGCATCAGTAGATCTTCAGCGTTCAGCCCTGCTGCTCTCCCTCATTTCACCATCCTGAAGGAGATTTATCCAAAGAACCACTCAGAAAACGTTTTCAGATCAACAACATCTGCTGCTTCTGTGAGACTGGTGGAGAAACAACTGTCCAGATGTTCTTCTCATGCTCTCAGATACAATCTGCTTTGATTTTCAAAGTGATTCCAGACTAAATCTCTTCATTTCTGAGTCATGTGACAGAAAACAGGAGAACTTTTGGACTGACTGCAGAAGAAAAATGATGAATTGTTCAGTCATGTAATTCTCTGCTTGGTGAAGTTTTTTATTCCTCTCAGTCACATTTTAAAGTCAATCCTCAACTTTCAATGATTTCTAATTGTTTAGCAGCTCAGTAAAAATGATCAAACTACTAAGACACAGATCTTAGACACAATCTTTGAAACAGTCCAGATTCATTTGTCCTCTTTGTTCATAAAAACTCTATTTTGATCAATATTTAGTGAAGCTGGTTTCTTGTTTCTTCTGTTTTCTTCTCATCTTCTCTGAAGCTTAAACTCCTGATTGAAGTCTTGATGTCAGCTGATAGTCAGAGAACTCTTTTCCTGTTTGAGAGCTTTGTTTCATTGGTTTAGAAGGAAACACAGAGAATTCCCTCCTGACTGGATTGATTTGGGAACATGTTCAATGCTTGTTCTAATAAAGTCTGTTGAACTGTTTCTTGTTCCGTCCTCTTTCCACCACCACGCTGCTCACAGCCTCTGAAAACACAACTTTGAGAAAACTGCTGCCACTGGTCTCCATGGAAACGGGAGGAAACAGCCGCAGTCAGCAGTTCTTTGGCCTCACAGCAGTAAAGAGAGTTTTCCAGTTGTCATCAGGACTCCACAGGTGGAGCAGCAGTGAACCAACAGAGCAGGAAACAGAGTTTCCAGTCAGGCTAGTTTCTCTTTAGTTGATGGTTTATTTGTTGAAAAGCAGAGGATGAAAATGTGGCTCTTCCTGGACTCTCCTGGATCTTCTCTTGGTGGTCTGTCTGCTGCTCTGCTCCTACTTTCTTCCTGATCTGTTTCCTGCTCTGTTGACAGCTGTGTTGACAACATGAGTTCAAACGTTCATGACCACATTCCGGTCACTTTATGCTCGCTTCCTTTCATGTCTGTTCTACCAAAAGTCCAAGTGACTATGAACTGATACATTCTGCGTTGAGGGTAAGTCATATTTTTATTAAGCATGCTTGTGAAATTGAATGAGGTGGTGAGTGGTGGTTTTTACTTATGATTTGATGTGAGTGCTTCCTCTGCTCAGACATTTATTGTTATTCTGATTACAAACTAACACTCAATAAGTTCAGTCCTCTCGACGTAAAAGTTAACAAGTCAAGCAGATGAGCAGAAGAGGTTAAGGTTGAATGTTGTGTGAATTGGACTAACATTTGTGTAAACACTGTAAATGACAATGTATCAGTAATATGAAGTAACTGAGTCTTCCTCTCTACAGCTGCTCAATCTGCGGCCAGAGTTTCTGCTCAGGCCGCCTCTGCTGCCCTGGAATCAGGAGACGGTACAAATAAAGCACTCTACAAAAGCTCAGTGCATATTTTATATTCACAAAGTCAAGATTTACAGTGAAATACTCACATCTGTCCTCTCTCCTCAGCTGTGGCTCCTCTGCAGACCCCTGTCCCTCTTCCACCGGAGCTGAAGGTTCTCCTTCCAGACTCCAGAGACTCCTCTGCTCCAGGTCTGATTGTGGAACACATTTGTTCTTAAATCCTACCACACACTTTCTATGTTGTATGTGTTTATTCTTTGTTTCAGAAACTCTCTCCACCCCTGGTGCTCCTCCTGCAGCCCATTCATCCCACAGCAGAGCCTCTGAGGATCAGACCCCCGAGGTGTGAAATGTTCTTCCAGATGCAGCTCATGAAACTACAGGGGTCAGAAAGAGACATCAGACACTTCAGAAATCAAATGCTTTCCTCATTTAGAGTTTACAACTTAAAACTAATTATAGTTTTTGCTGAAGTATTTATTCTTTTCAGCATCATGGCAGAACACTGCTAGGACATTGTTCTCTGTGTTAGCAGCTGTATTATACTGTGCCAACATGTTTTTTCAGTATAACATGTACAGATAGTGTAGTCTCACATTAACATTAACACTTGCAATCATAACAGTGGTTCGTTAACATCAGAAGTTTTACAATAGTTTTTGTAGTATGTAAAACATATTACCAACATTTTGAGGGTTTACATTTTTACTGTTGGGAACTCTTTATGTTCACAGACAACAAACAACATATTTAATGAATTATTTTTTTCTTTTCATGTAGCCTCTCCATCCATCCAGCCTCCAGTCCAGCCTGCAGCAGCAGTCATCAGGCCTCCTCCTCCTCCTCCTCCTCCTCCTCCTCCTCTTCCTCCTCCTCTGCTCCCTCAGGCAGACCAGGAGCTCAGCCAGTGGAATGTCTCTCACCAGCAGAAGACCTGGATGAAGCTGGAGCTGGAAGCCATGGGACTCTGGCCTGGATCCCGCACTGTCAGCAACCCCATGAGAACCTTCTCCCTGTGGCGCCTCCCTCCTCAGCCCCAGCTCGTTGGCAGCATTGGGGATTTGCCCTCTCCCAAGTATTTTCAGCTCCATCCCTTCTTCATCTGGAAGCCGGAGAGTGACTACCTGATGGCACGGCTGAGGAACCGTTCCCCCTTGCCCTGCTCTGGAGACTGTGCCCAGCCCTGTGTGGTGTCTGCCGCTGTGGGGAGACCTCGGGTGATCGTGAGCCTCATAGGACAGTAGTGGTGTCTTCAGATATTCAACGATTCGTTCAAAGGGGCCTGATTCGACTGCCAATCATACAATCGAAGCATTGCAAAATGTGGTTATGAAACGAGGACCATTCCATTCCAGCTGTATGGGGGTGCTGAATGACTGGTTTTACATAGAATTGCTTGTTTTTTCCAAATAAACATGATATAAATCCTATTTGATATACATGTTAGCCTATCAAATACACTGTGGAAAAATGTACTTAACTTGTAGTTTTATTCAATATTCTATCTATTTAGTGTTTGTGAATGAACCTCCATGGTAAGTGGCACAATCCCATTTTGCGCAGAGCTCCATCACAGAGCAGCATCTCGGTGGTGATTTGGCTTAAAGGGGCTGTATCCTGCTTTTTTAGCCAGTACAAACCCTAGAAATGGCATTAACATGGTAATAGTTTATTTTTGGCGCTAAGGTACAGTAATTTTGTGTGAAATAAAAGATTTTCTGGGGCTAATTCTGAAACCCGGAAGAGAAAACGCTCCGTTTCACTGAAATCCCGCCTCTCCCCCTGTGGACTTTGACTGACAGCTACTTCAGCCAATCAGAGCTTCAAAACAAATACACTGGCTAGCTTTAGCTCTTTAGCTCTAGCTTCTCTACACGCAAAGACACGCGGAAACGTCTTTTCCTGTAAGAAACTCACCAAGCGCAGACTCTTCAGACTCTTGCTCTTGCTTCACTGTTGCTTTCAGATGATGGTTAAAGTTTATATCCATAAGCAGAGTTAGAAAAAAGCAGCAACGCTGATTGCCGAGGGCCTGTGGGAGGGGGGCTCAGGGGAACCGTCTTCTCCGTGTGACGTGACCGTGGAAAACAGAGTGTTTTCACGGGTGCGGGAGGGGCTGCCTCTCTGACCAGCACAAACACCAGGAAAGCTCAAACACGCAGGCACGAAGGACAAAAACGCTTTGGGGGTGTTTTTAGTGAGTACATAACTATATAACAAGGTGAAAACATACAAAAAGTGAATTTTGCATGATACAGCCCCTTTAACTTTAAAAGACTCACATTGTCGGAAAAAAAACTTCAGAACAAGTCAAAGATGATCCAAAAAAAGTCAAATGCAAGTTGTGCTTGCAGCTCCTTTCTTATCGCTCCACAACAACTGACATGGCTTTCCACCTTAAACGGGTAAGTAGTCAGATAATTGGGCTAAGAAAAGATGTTTCTGTCACTCATTTTGAACGCTGACTTTTATTTCCTGTAATTGTAATATTTTAGGTTATATTATTTTTGTGTTTATCTAAAAGGCTGATTCTATTTAATTTAGTGTTGTTGTTTTTTTTTTGTTTTTTTTTGCATGGATGTTGTGATTCGCAACGGACCGACACAGCACAATTAAGCCTATTTCATTTAATTTGAGCAGATAATGTGAAAAATTGTTTATTGTTGTTTAAATTTGAGCTTATCCGCAGAGCTTATAGACATAAATAAATCACATGCTTTAGCCCGTTTGTTAGAAGAGGGTTTGGTTCTGGTCATTTGAACTACGGTACTTCATTTGTTTGATGTTTAGAGTTACCGACACTTTGTTCCAGTCTGTGTTTCAGCTGTGTAGGAAAAAAAATAAATGTTGTTTTACCTGACTGTGCTGTTTTGTTTTGTTTTGTTTTGTTTTTGTTATTATTATTACTGCAACATTCTGCTGTAGCCTGTATTCAGATGATTCTAAAAAAGAAAGAAAGAAAAAAAAAAGATGATAGATTCGACTATCAGTCAACGATCAGCAGGATCGGATGAATCAGATTCGACTATGTAAATTCCTAGTTGGGGACACCTCTATGGGACAGTACGACCTGCTGTCCTCCAGGCTGCTCTGCAAGAGGTGTGGTCAGAGGTGGTACGCTGACAACCCTCTCTGGCTGGAAGATTCACCAACCTGCTGCCAGCACTGCTGACCTATCAGAAGGCCATCTGCAAGTCAGTCCTGGATGAGCTGAGGCGCACTGGGAAGTCCCCCACAGACATGGCCGACCAGGTGACAGAGATGCTCCACCAACCTGGCCGATCTCCTCTGCTGCCAGAATGTGATGGCTGGTGAGGCAGGGTCTTACGGGCAGAGAACCATCACCCAGTTTCCGCGGCAGGGAAGCACTCTGGAGCCGGTACAGTGATTCTGATGGCTGGAATGGGGGGGGGTCTGTGTCCTCCCACTACCTCACTGACTGCCTCCTGCATGAGTTCCAGCACCGGAAGGACACTATTCAGAGACTGCTGCTATAACCCGAAGGAATTCGTAGAGATCAAACCAATGCTCATGCATTCATCTCATCGAGATCTAAAAATCACAGATTGACACCCCTGACCTAAATCCAACAGGAAGTCCGTGATTTCCCTTTCCATGAAAAATTTGGCTCAAAATCACTGCTCCGGTTCATGTTAAGTGTAGTAACCAATAGTCACCACACGATGGAGATTACTGTTTGTGAGCAGCATTATCGCTTGTTCAAACACCACTTCTAGAAAGTAAAATCTTCATCAAAATCACTCCTGAGGAAAACATTATCTTGTCTGGGAACGCCACTTAAAGAATCCTCTGTCTGCCTACATGAGCGATCTCCTCACGGCTGCATGTTCACCTGTCAAGCTGTGAGCAGGTCATGAGGTCATATTAACCAATTCTACCATGTAGATTGAACGGTCTTTTCACGATGTCTGCACAAATCTCAAACTGGGAAAAATGAACCCCTCACCAGACTGTACACATCACACTGAACAGGACACATGCTTTCACATTCTAAATTAAAGCTGTCATCTTTCTTTCTTTAGACTTGAAAATGTGGAGAGTCATTTTGAATTTAACTGTGAGCAGCTGTGGCTCAGTTGACAGAGTGGTCATCTCACGATCAGCAGGGTGTTGGTTTAACTTCCGTCTTGTCCAGCCCCAAAGTTTAAGTGTCCTTGAGCAAGACGCTGAGCTCCAAGCTGCTCCCAGTGGATGGATTGAGCTCCTTGCATGGCAGACACATCCACTGGTGTGTGAATGTGATCAACTGTGTGAAGCGCTTTGGCTCTGCTGAAGCAGTGTAGAAAGCATTATAAAAGCGTTGTCCGTGGGCTTTATGGGGATTCTATTGTTACTCTCCATCAGTGGTTCCCTACTCTGTCTCAGGGAATGTTGAGAACTTTTGTTCTACAAGGTTTGTCAGCATTTTTCATTGATATAGATTAAGATACATACATACAGCACTTCATACACACTGAGAAATAGTTCTCACCTCAGTAATGCCTCCATAGATGTGAATGTTGCGTCACTTCCTCTGTTCCTGGTCACACGTTCATGTTGTTTGATCCATCGGAACCAAAACATCCCAGTTCAGACTGTGACTGGGATTCAGCAGCTCTGATGATGTTTCTGAACACCAGACCTGGTCCTGCAGAGCAGCTTCAGCCTGTTCCATCTCTCCCAGGTCCAGAACTGAAGTCAGCTCCACTCTTCCAGTGAAGAAGCTTGTTAGCTTGAACTCGTCCTGCTGCACGTCTGCAGTCATGTAGACTCATTCTAGACTCAGTCATGTCCTCTTGAAAAGATTGAAAAATGATCTGTCTAAAGTTGCACAAATAGTATCTGATAGAGATTGGGCAACAAGACTTCCTCTTTCACTGTTGTGGAGTGACGTCCAGTCTGGAAGAGACGCAGTGTGCTGCTCTTCATACTTATTTAATTAAAATGATCTGTTTCAACATTCATCACAGTCAGGATACCGTCAAGACTGGTTCTTTAAGAAATCTATACTGAAAATAAGAATGATAAGTTTTCACTAATGTAGACTGTAGACTGGCAGACAGCATGCGGTGTGGCTTTAAATCAAGTGCTTCAGAAACAGCATGTTCTATCATGACACACAATATGAGACCAATTCAGAGAATTCATGGTGGAGCCGCTTCATCTCACAGCAGGGCTTTTTCTGCTTCTGTCCAGTAGGCAAACACTGTTTCATGGCTCAGATGAGGATTAAAGAGAAAAAATAAAATACATAGTCTAAAGGGCAGACTCGGGGAAAAAACATGAATAATTTAACATCTTCAACACACAAAGGTCATTTGAACCAGACAACAACTGTCAACCACCATCAACATGAAGATGCCACAGTCGGTGCCATATGGCTGTCCTGGAAAACCCTGTAATGTCCAAGAAAGTAGTTACTTAAGTCATTTTGACACAGCAATGGTGGAGAAAAAAACTTCCAATCAGAAGGACATGTTCCATCAGATGGCACATAACCAGTTGTGCAAAAATACTAAACTCATTTACTTCAGCAGAAGAACTACACTGTGAGCAGACTCCACTGAAAGAAAACGTCCAGAATGAAAAACTGAGGAGCAAATGTGAAAAACTAGATACTTCTGTACTTCAGCTTTTAACGAAATACTTTATTTCCAGTAAAATAACACTGTCCTTTACAGTATTTTACCACAACTTGTTGAAGTTGTACTATTTTGAACGACGTTATAAACTACAGCAAAGCATCATGTTGAACCAAGTGTGACTAAAACCTTCATGAACTGAGAAGAGAAGAGAACTTAACGCTGTCCGTGGTGCTGAAGTCTTAACTCACTACAGTTACCAGGTACATCAGACTTCAGCCTCTTCACCTGAATTTGTCCCTTGAAGGGCAATTTAGTTTGCAGCAGATCACATGAAAGTCATATTTAAAAAGACAAATACTGTGTGAAAAAGAGATGTGCACACATATTTTTATTGTGAGCAAATGTACTGTCCATGGTACTGAAGAATCAATTAGCAGGCACACTGTGTGAAAGACCAGGGCATAAATGGATACACACACTTACACACACATCAACACACAGATCCATGTACCGCCACTTCACTTTTGGCTACCTGTTGATTTTGAGTGTTGGGGACTTTTTTTGTGACACAGAGCCAAAGATGAGGATTGAAGATGCTGATGTTGCACAAGGTTTTATCTTCGGACTGCAAAGGATACAGATAAATCAGCTGACTGAGAGCAAGGCTGACACTCTCTCCGAACTCCAGCCTTCTCCACCATGGCTTCACTCAACCCAGTTTATCGATGATAGCCTCCAGAATAACATCTGTTGGTCTACAGATGTGAGTCCTCTCAACTCGAGGCAAGGCAGCGTGTCCTCCTCACAGTGTCCCATGGAACTTTAAGTGAAAATATTATAAAAATATTGGTTTTCCATCTGGACCTGGTCCAAAATTCTCTTGACATGAAAGCATACAGTCAAAGGTTTCACAATTCACAAGGCTTCACAAAACTTACACAACTCCAAACAGCTTGACAACATGATAATATACATGCATGGAAGGATTAAATGTCAGTGACTAAATGTACAGAACAAAACAACATATTTTCACAGCTGCATGTTATCCCTCAACTATCCTCTGCCTTGTTTGTCCCTCCTGGGTTTCTGTAACCCCCCCCCCCCCCCCCCCCCCCCCCACAGTCCTGATTCACACAGCTGAGTACAGGAAAACCTTTTCATAGAAAAAAAACAATGAAATAATGAGAAATAAAAAATAAACCTCTGAGACAAAATTCAAAAACACTCAACAAAACGACAATAAATGTAAATTGAAAGCAATAATTATTATAATACATTTCAAACTCTGTTACACTTACAGAAAAGTTCAAGTAAGCTGATTACTGAAGCACTGAAACAGGCACTGGCATTTCTGGCAATTCATGTTATAAAATCACAAAACTCATTGATTGTGCAGTGGTGGGTGAAAAGTAAAGGTATTTATTAGGGATGTCCTAATCCTGATCCCAGCATTGGTCACTCCAATACTGGCCTATTTTGCTGAACTCCTACTTGCCAAATACTCGCCCATGACAGCACCTGATACCTGCAACACAGCAACCAGCGTGAAGCAGCTGTTGCAGCGTGACGCTTCCACATGTGGTCGATGTGGAAGAGGGGAGAGCTGGAGCAAGAGCTGGAGCAAGTGGATCTGGTGTTTGTTTAGAGCAGGGGTGGGGAACCCTGGTCCTGGAGGGCCGCAGCCCTGCATGTTTTCCATGTCTCCCTGCTTCAACACAGCTGATTGCAATGAGGCTCGTTATCTGGCTTTCTGCTGGACTTGGCCATGAATCTTGATTCGATTCAGGTGTGTTGAAGCAGGGAGACATGGAAAACATGCAGGTTTGCGGCCCTCCAGGACCAGGGTTCCCCACCCCTGGTTTAGAGGATTAAATAATGTCAGGAGTTTTCCCAATGCGTCGACTGGCTGCATGTCGGTGTGTTTTCCTTTTCCACGCTGCTGTTCAGCGGGTTTCACAGCCGTCTGACTTTTTAAAATCTTCTTTCAGGCCAGCAGCGTGTGGGGAGGACAATAAGACTGGTTTGTTTTGATTAACACCCCAACAGTCCTGTCAGTCACACAGACAGCGTGTGTGGAGGAGGGGGTGTGTCGCATGTGCGTCTGTATGCTACCTGTGTGTGTGTGTGTGTGTGTGTGTGTGGTGAGGAGCATCATCCAAAAATGTTTACCAGGCAACCTTACATCGTAGTTGAGGGGTAATGTATTGGTATTTCTTTCAAGCACATCACTTGTGAACTTTCCAAAATCATCATTAAAATGCATTTCTGTATTTCCTTTTAAAAGGTGAAGATATCAGCTGTTCTGGTGCTTCAGAAGTTGAGCCCAGTACTAGAGCATCTACCATGTGTCAGTATGACCAACAGGCTATGACTAATGATCAGTGTTATTAAAGGACAATTTAGTTCAAACAATAGTAGCTGTTGGATTTCATATTTATTATTCCCTGTTGCCTGAAGTATTTGGGCAGAGCATATTGACTGACAACATAAGCTGGTATCTAAATAGTTTGTTTCTCACTTGAACATAACACCAGGGCATTATTTCAGGAGTGGTCTTGTGGAAATATTTGATTGATTTTATGCTATCAGCTCATGCATAGATCACCCAGGCTAAACTTGAAATCTGTGGCAGTGATGTCATGTTTGTTAAGGGAACATGTGCTAAAAAAAAAAAAAAAAATCATTTTAATTTGTTGTATATTAATTACTGAAATCGTTACTTAATATCTTCTAGGACTCAAATATCAGTACTCATACTTGTAATCAGTCAGCAAAAAAGTGGTATCAGGACATCCTAAGCATTTACTACAGATCTCTCACAAAACACTCTTTTCTGTCAGACTTGATGACAGTCTTTCAGAAATGTATTTCCAGTTGTTCACTCTCAACACAAGCCCTGAGATGCTTTGTCTTTTTAGGGTAGTTTCAGATCGGCAGACAAATATGGATCTAATTGACAAAAAACATCAATCAATATTTTACAAGCTGAGTGTCCCTTCTTCAACATCATGTCAATCAGTTCCTCTGATATGTCTCTGTCTTGCTGTTTGGCTTGGATCTGACCTTTTTCGTTGTAGTTTATGACCCCCCTTTGCAGAAGGATGTCCAGCAGATCCTTCACTACAGAGCTGGACACTCTGTCAATGAAGCCTTTCCGTATGGAGAACAGCTTCTTTTCCACTGATGCCACATCTGGTATTCCTGAATCATCTGGGGGATGAGCCAGAAAATGTTTTCCATTCAGTAATCTTCACTTTGATAAAAGCAGACCGAGAGATTGATTTCACTGACAGAAACTTTGCTCTTTGTATCAATGGAGAAGCTGCTGGATTGGGAAACTGTTTCAAACATGCTCATCTTCTTTACAAATATGAATAAAAAGCTATTTCTGGAAATAGGTTATTTGATTTGTTCAGTGAGTAATGTCAACATTTTGATAAAGTCATAAATCAATCAACAAAGCCATAAATCAATAGTTTATTTTTAAAAGGAGAGTACATTCAAATGAAAATATTCTTTCATTTATTTTCCTGACCGCTTGTCCTTCTCATGCTGGGCTGGAGCCAATGCCAGCTTCATATGGGCGAGGACGAGGGCGGGGTACAGCCTGGACAGTTCACCAGTCGGTCTCAGGGCCGACACACACAGACAAACAACCAGACACTCTCACATTCACACCTCGGGGCAATTTAGAATCCCCAGTTAACCTGACATTAGGGGTGGGCGATGTGGCAAAAATGTCATAACAATTTTTTAAAATCAATATCACGATCACGATTTTGTCTCGATTCTTTTTTATATTGATTTTTCTAGACTAATTTGTAAGTTTGACCATTTTTTCCCCCAATGTTAAACATATAAAACATATAAAATGTATTTAAACATGTAAAACCCGAAAAGAAAAAAAAGACAATTTAAGCTAATGAGATTGGCTTTAATTTAAATAGTACAGTTTTTTTTTAATCAAAATGTGTAATGAACACAAACATAAAAAGTGATGAACAGCAATATAGTGCACTTTCGTAACACAAAAACTAAACACACCAAATAGATTATTAAAAAGGGTCAATAAAAATGCAAAGTTATCTGGTTATCTCTTAAAGGGCAACAGTTTAGAACAAAAACAATTTAACTTTAATATCTATAACCTGAGTGAATAATACAGCTGCTTGAGAATAATTCATTGTTCAGAGATCTAAGCTTTTATCTCCTTTTAAAATGAGGTAAAAGATAATGAACAATACAGTACACTTTTGTAACACAAAAAACTAAACATCAAATAGCAGTTTTAATGGGATACAGTTTTAATAGTTGCGCTATATGACCACTAGAGGGCTCTGTCTCCCTTGAAATACAGCCCCTCATAATCCCATTAAATCAAAGACGTTCCACTAGTCATTAGACTAAAGGGCCGTTTCAGCTGTTAACTTGATGGTATGTTCACTAAGTGTCTTTTCACATTTCTGTGATTTGTTGTATATAAAATCCCTCATGCTAGCTTGTGAACTGCTAGCGGTAGCTCGCTAGCTAGCGTTAGCATCAGTGCTTGCTTCAGCTCTCTCTCTCCAGCTTTTCGGGGTGTTTCTATGGCGGCTGGTCTCTTGTAGATCCCGTACTGCTGCTGTAAACCAGCTCTGCCTGACACAGCCTCCACCCAGCAGCAGCTCCAGTTAGAGAAGCTGTCACACCATACTCCGCTCGTTATTAGCTGCATTTGCGTCTCCGAGTTAACTTGAACGCAGCGCTGGCTGTGGCTGCGGTTGTTTTTTGTTTTTGTTTTTTTAATCACCGTTAATGTTGCTCCGCATGTATCTAGTATGTATGTGGATAACTGCACTAGAGGGAATATTTAGTTAATATTATCTGAAGCTTTCAGGTAACATCATCACTCCAAAAAAAAATTATATATAGGTGAAAAAAGAACGAGGAGGAGAACGTGCCCTATAGACAATTTAACGATCTTTCTGATTTATGAGATGTCCCGATGTTATAATCCTTAACGATCTTATATCGTCATATCGCACACCCCTAGCTGACATGCATGTTTTTGGACCGTGAGAGGAAGCCAGAGCACCTGAAGGGCACCCACGCACACTCAGGGAGAACATGCAAACTCTTTTTTCACCCCTGTTGATAGAGTCGTACATTTGACCACTGTGTTGTCGTATTGGAAAACGGTATAGTGGAGCTGTTTTCAGCACTGTCTCACATCAAAGAGACTCCTGGATCGGTCATGCTGTCTGACTGCAGTTTGCTTGTACTGCCTGCTCCTTCTCGGAATTTCTGAAGAAGTAACCTGACCTGCCGATGACTGTCAAGATGGTGCTGGTGTACACAACTGGCCTCTGCTGCTCTTGGTTTGTGGTTGTAACACTTGGAACTCTACAGAGTGAGTCTCTCCTCTTGCCTGATCGCCTCTGCTCAAGGTGAGCGTCTCCTGGCGACCTGTTCCAGGACACTTCAAGGACTGACCGCCAGCCTGCTTCCAGGATTAACTGATGCATCGTCCACATTCAGCATTCTGTGCTATGCATGCACAGAGATTTGTGGCATCAAAAGTGGAAATTAGCGCATTGTGTCGATAGCTATGAATTAAACAAAGTCTTGATGGGGGGGCTGTTGTTCAGTGGGGAGAGCAGTTGACTTGCAATCGGGAGGTTGTTAGTTTGATTCCTGTCTCCCCCTGTATGCATGTCAAAGTGTCCTTGGGCAAGACACTCAACCCCAAATTGCCCCCAGTGGATGGACTGAGAGCCTTGCATGGCGGCCGGCATCACTGATGTGTGGATGGGTAGATGTGTTAATGCAGAGTAAAGCGCTTTGGGCTCAGCTAATGCAGAGGAAAAGCGCCATATAAGTGTAGACCATTTGATGCAAAGAATTTTACTTTGTGGGATTTTGATCATCACGTTATTCGAGGAATCATTTCAACCCTATTTTTCATGAGGAAATCAAGGTCCTCAAGCTGAGGTCCAGAGTCAACTTCTCAGTCACTGATGATTTGGGAGGCAGGTCTTCTGCTCTTGATGGTTTGCTATATTTCACTTCACTTCATGCTTCTCTCTGTTGATGAGCTTTTTATCACTGTGTTTGGCTGGTCTGCGTACTCATTTGACCTCAGCCCCACCGTGAATCTCTGTGGTATTGTCAAGAAGAAGAAGGAAAGGCTCAGTAATGAGATGGAAGTGGCTATGAGAGCAACCTGTTCCTCCTGTCTATATTTATACCTGTGCCTTTTATAAAATTCTTTTGTCTGTTTGCACCTCCACCAAAACAAATCCCTCGTATAGAATACTGTACCTGGCAATAAACCCGTTTCTCATTCTGATTCTAAATAACTCCTCATCATCATCACCACGGGCTGGTTGCCTCCATGCTCCACAACACAGATGCAGTAATACATACTGAGTTCTGTACATGGATGCGTCTTTTCACTATACAGTAATTTTGATGTTAAAATCTTTTTTTTTTTTCAGTTTTATCTGAGATTCACTATCAGATTTTTTTTTTGTTGTTTTAAATCCAAAAATTTAAATAAAGTTTTCACACTTAACCTCAAGGTCTTGCCATGTAGAACCAACTTCCAGTTTCAGCTACAGAGGCTGTCTTCTCTCCTTTCTCATTCGACATGTTTCACGACTACGTGTCATTAATCACTGTGGCACTTCTAGTCTATGAACTCTCTCCCTATTGAAAATAAGATCCTCACAAAATCTCTCACACTAATCTCTCTAAAAAGCATAGCTCACCTGTGGTATCAGCTGTGATGGGTTCATTGTCGGGAGGTAGAACCGAGACGAGCTGAGAGCTCAAGGCCGATCTAATACCTGAACCAGAAGAGAAGGGAAGGAGCAAGCTTACTGCAAAATATTTGCCAGAATTCATCCTTTGTTAAAAGAATACTCCGAAGATTTTGGACCCACGCCCTATCCCGATCATTTACAAAGTGAGATAAGCTCATAAATACCTTTTTTGTGTCCGTTCGTCCAGTGCCTGGCTAACAGCTGTTAGCATCGTAGTTAGCTTAGCTCAACTACGGCAGGTGAAGTGGAGACAGAGCCAGACTGAGAAAGTGGACAAAATCCTCCTTCCAGTGGTCCAGGGGACGGCGTATTAGCACGTGAAGTGAATCCGAATGGTTATAAAACATTTTAAAAGACGTGTTTTCTTTTCAATCCCTTAAAATTGTGTTTTGATACACATAGATCTGCACAAGCATAGTGCGCTGCGGAAGGATATACCAGGCGCACAGCGGCTGAGTCTACGCTTCTACTGCTGTGCTCCGGTATATCCTTCCGCGGAGCACTGCGCATGTGCAGGTTTGTGTGGATCAAAACGTTATTTTAACGGATTGAAAAGAAAACACGTCTTTTAAAATGCTTTATAACCATTCGGATTTACTTTAATTTTTTTAATTTAATTTTATTTCGGCCATAAAGCATACATGTCATAAGTTATGGATGCATACATATAGATATACACTTACATGCATAGACATACACAGACATATTTATGTGCACATACATACATACACTTGAACGCACATACACATGTATACACAGTATCATCAGTACTTCACGTGCTAATACGCCATCCCCTGGACCACTGGAAGGAGTATTTTGTCCACTTTCTCAGTCTGGCTCTGTCTCCTCTTCACCTGCGGTAGTTGAGCTAAGCTAACTACGATGCTAACAGCTGGGAGCCCGCGGCTGGACGAATGGACACAAAAAAGGTATTTATGAGCTTATCTCACTTTGTAAATGATAGGGATAGGGCGTGGGTCCAAAATCTTCGGAGTATTCCTTTAAAAAGTGAGAGAATCTATAGGCTAACTAGAATTTGGCACTCAGAGAGTGCAGACCTCCGCCACAGGTGAAATCAGTCACCAACAACAATAAGAACAGCATATATAAATATCAGTAAACAGATGTAAACAAACCCTGTCATCAATTTAATACGTAGTACTGAGGCCCTCTGCTGGATAGATACAGTACTAAACTGGTCAAATGAAAGTTGTCACCCTAACGGCCCGAACGCACTGGACACGGAAGCGCCTTGCACGCGCTTCTGATCGCCTCCCATGTTAACCTATCTGATTGGCCGCACACAACGCGCAGGGGGGCGTCGCGGCTCGCGCTGCCCGCTCCGCTTCGTTCTATTTTTCACGTGAACCGCGAGCGGCGAGAGCGCCATTTGTCAAGCTGGATCAAGCAGATCGGACCAGACAGGAAGTTGGAAACAGAAAAGACAAGAGAATCCGGTCAATTTTCAAAATAAAATAAATGAAATGACGATTAGTTACGGTGTTGCTCGTCCGTCTGTCACTTGGGTCTAATGACAAGAGAAATGGACACACACACAAACAGACATGTGCACGTACGCACCCAATCAAACACACACACACACACACACAGCGACAGAGATTCGCGTGATGCAGAAAAAAAGAGGACAGGAGGAGAAAGTCACAGGCCACCAAAACACACACATCCATCCTGCAGAGCGAGACAGAGGGAACAAATGTGAAAACCGAGAGCAGACGGAGCCAGCCGAGTGCAGTCGATGTGTGACCAGCGCAGAGAGCGCAGGCAGCAGATACGCCTCCAGTGTGAACAGCCAAGCGCCGGCGCGGAGACATTGGTGGCACGCGCGGCGCTTCCGCGTCCAGTGCGTTCCTGGCGTAACGTAACTCAGCAATAAAAAAAACAACACAATGACGGACATGCAGAGATGCATAACAAAGGAAACGAACAGTCCAACATAGGGTGAAATCACTTACAGACGAAGCTCTGATCAAGTTTTGAAGAGAAGCCAACTTGTGGCGATATTGTCGTGCTGCTGCGTGACTGGTCCGTCCGTGAAAGAGGTCCGACTAGGAACTAAAGCTAAAGTTCCACTGGGCGGTAAACCCTATCGGTCAATGATAAAGAATCCTTAAAAAATTTGTGATGATCCGGATCATCACCAAAATTTAATGGATTCTAAATTATCCCAAGACCCACCTTTCCACAAAGTTTCATTGCAATCCGTCCATTACTTTTTTTGTGATCTTGCTAACAAACCAACCAACCAACCAACAAACGGACGTGATTCCATAACCTCCTGGCGAAGATAATAATGTTTGTGTACCTTGTGCTCACGCAAGAAATCAAATGGAATTTAATTAAAAAGGGTTTCTATTGGCCCTGAGTCATCAGGAGACTCTGCAATGTACAGCTGAGCATCATCAGAGTAACGATGGAAAGTGATAAACAGCTGAGTATCACCAGCGTAACTATGGAAACTGATGTCGTGTCTCCTGATGACGTCCCCAAGAGGAAGCATGTAGAGGTTAAAAAGAATGGGACCTCAAATTGAGTCTTGGGGAACCCCACACCTAATTTCATGGGTTCTTGAGGACAAAACATCAGCCTGTGAGGTAAGAGCTAAACTAGTGAAGAACAGCACCAGAGAAGCCCACCATATAAAATGAAAATGCTAACATGAGTTTTCACTTGAAAAGTCATCATTTAAATGGGGCTTTAGGCAAACAAGTGTTTGGAAGTAGCGACACAGTCTCACCTTCTTTAGGAGTGAGGTCTGCATGATATTCCCACACAGATTCTGCTTGCTGTGTGCGGACTGTGACAGTGGCCTCTGTTTTATCCAGGCTGAACCGCATCTCGAACGTTGGGTGGTAATTCGGTCCACAGTGGAGGTCAAACGGCACACTCTGTAAATAAATGATCATAATTTCACTTTTTATGCTTTTCAAAAGTGAAATAACTGACACGCTATAAAATAACTAGGTTCGAAGCTTTTTCAGCTTTACTGATGTCTTTAAAAACTTAAGGCTTTAGTATTCAGAGGTAGCTGTGATCTATCGGCTGCAGTGTAGATACTCACCTGGGGCTGGACTAACTTTGCCTCGGGACACTGCAGAGTGTAAGTGTGATCTTCAATGAGGCAACAGGAGGAAGTGGCCTCAATGTGGAATGCATTTTGCTGCTGTTGTTTCACCTTTAGTAGAAAAGCAATGCAGCTTGATTAGCCAAGTCATGTTGGTCAAGATACTACTGAAGTGTGATTGCAACCCTACATCTGGTGAGTTGAAGAAAGAATATTTAAGCATTTTGGAGCTAATGGTTTAGCATTATGAAAACTAAAAATGCAATGCTATTAAGTCACTTAAAAAAAAAGATACCATTTTTTTTGTCCTTATTTCTGATGTACTTTTATGCTGTGAAGCAAAATGTCACATCACAAATGGATAAGTTCAATAAATAAGTAGGCTGATTTTATTGTGAATCATGTTTGTAACAAGTTCAGACAGCAGGTTGACAAGTGTGAACCGTGACGTCTTACCTCGACCAGTGGGATGTTCTTTGGCAGCAGGAAGACGTTGACTTTTTGGCTGCTCTCAGTCCAGGTTGGACGGTGGAACAGCAGCACCTGGCTACTTATCGGTCTTTTAATTTTTAGGACTCTGCAAATTTTTTTCACCAAGCCAAAGTCAGAAAAATTACTGACGTCTACAACAACATGAGTTTCATTTATCTCCAGTGGTTCAAGGATGCTGATTCCTTCATCACTCATGTGGACTGCAGACAGGCCAGTGGGAAGTGTGACTGCAAATAAAAGGAAACTTTAAATCCACATCATGCCATCCAGGTCATTCAAATACTTCAGTGAAACCGAGACATACTTACTGGGGTTCGGCTCACAGTGCAGGAGGTGCAGCTGTGACACAGCATTGGCAGGACCCTGGATCTTAAACAGTGGACCTGCAGGGACTTTTCCAGCTGCTTGGAGGAGTTCTTCATCCCACTGGATGATCTTGTACAGCAGCTCTCCCCCTCGAGTCATTGTGAAGCCAATTCCAGTCAGCTTACACAGGAACACACCCGGACAAAGGCCTCTGAACCTGCGCAGTGCCAGTCAAGGGTTAAATGTGCTTTGAACATGTCGTTTTAACATCACAGCATGGATGACATGTACACATGCAGAATGTAGACTTCTTTCATCTGATTATTGCAGATGTACAACACACAGCACACAAAGTGGAATTCTTGACATCTTTACATGAGGGAAAAAAAAAGTACTGTCACTGGGATATAACACTGTCAACAATCAACTTCCACTGACAGCACCCACAGAAAACAGGCATGTTAATGGATGACAATCTTTTAACAAAGTAAACTTTTTAAATTACACACTATTTAAGGTTTTATTTTGGCAAATGTTCCTCGAACACTTTCTCATCATTCTCAATCCTTACGATCCACCCCCTTCCTTCTCTCCTGCCTGGTTCATCTACCCTCCTTTTGTAATACATCACATCCATTCAGAGCTGAGAGGCCACCTGGAGGAATGTGGAGGACCTCAGCTTGGTAATTAATCCAACGATACTTTGTATTGCCTCAATCCAACCAGAACGACCTGATCCTTCCATTTTAATGTTAGCACACTGACAACACACTTGATCACTATGTAAGGCTGAAGTTGAACATCTTGCACTAAGGAAACATCTTTTGAAGGAGTGCTGGAGCCAATCCTAGCTGCTTTGGGTGAGGGCGGGGTCCACCCTGCACAGTTCACCAGTCTGCAGGACCAGTGAGGCGGTTCTGTTTGAGTTAGTTTGTTGGTGGTTAGTCTGCCACCTTCTGATAGGAAAAAGCCATGACTGTTCAGCTGGTCTTTCACGTGACTGTAATTACCCTTGGAGCATGGGGTGGAGTGAAATTACTGAAGCAACATGGGCTTTCTTGTGTAAATTTGTCTCAGTATATTTTATCTGATTACATGAGTGTTATTACTGAATGTTCACTGAATGTTGGAAGTTCTTGTGGAATGTTTCATTTCTGTGGTTTATATGCTAATAACCATGCTAATACTAGCTTGTAATGACTGAGATATCATTGGGACTTTTTCACAACATGATTTAGGATTCTATTGAGAGCGGTGTTTGCCAGTTTCATAAAAGAAATGTGTTTTTGCTGCGTTTGCATGAATCAGCGTAGTTTCTGTAAATACTTGTAAATTGATGCTTATCTAAAAGTTTGTGGGTTTTATACTTTGCATCCAGTTGATGTCACTGTTGAATAGATCAGTGACTCAGTATGCATGTATTCTGGTAAATCCAATTAGTGTTTGGTGTAATTCCTGTTTTGATTTAAGATGCTGAATGTAGTCAGTAATATTATATTTCTGTGATTATTCCTGTCTTGTAGGAAGACCACAAACACCCACTCCCACCCGCTCAGTTACAAAGAGAGCTAAATGTCTGTAATACTGCGGCTTTCTAGTAGAAGTTAAGTCAGAATTCAGAGCATTAGTTGCATGCCCTGACCAACACCCAGAGGTGAGTGACACCAGTTCACCAGTGTTAGTCTATGAATCCTCAGCTACAATGATTTTGTGGCCCAGCAGTCAGGTTGGGCCCCCCTGGGTGATTTGGAAAGCCTTTAGGGGCCCACTGAGAAGGTTTCAGTTTTTCTCCATATTGACATATTTCCTCAACCTTGGCCCCTGCTGGATTATGCTGTTGGATCCATTGCTGCTGTCTTTTTGGTGTCAGAGCTGGGACCTGGATTCTCTCAGTCTTGTTTCAGTGGGGTCTGGATTTTGTGCATGTGTGCTTGTTGTGTCCCTTCCCAGCCCCTAGGCCTGTGGTTGAATCGGTCAATGAGGCCTTTCTCTGGCGTTCCTGTTTCTGGGTTCGCCATTTGAGCTACTTGTCCACATAACGGCCTGGTGACAGCATCTCATGCATGTTTATCCAGTAAGTGTTCCTTCTCCTTTTACTTTTAAGACATCCACAGTTTTTTAAGGTTTTTTTTCTTTTTGTGTCCTGATCCAATATTATACCTGATTTTTTGTCTGTCTGCTGCATTCTATATTTTCTTCTATTTTGTTTCACACATTATTGTTACTTTTGCTCGTGAAAAAAAGTATAAATAATGTTAAATGATACACCAAAGAGAAAGCAGAATGAAATACTCTGATTACCTGTATGAAATCCCTCCATGCTCATATGATATGCTTGGCTCAAAGTGGAATGGGCCCTGAAATAAAATAAACAAATAAATAAATAAATAACATTAAAAAAAATATTTTATTCTGTACTTGATGCGTGAGTGGAAATGCAGTCTGAGAGGGCCCTGCTTGAAACTGTCATTTTTATTGAAAGCAGCTGGTTGCAGCCACAACTAGATGCTCGGTGCATCCTGGTATTAATGCAATCAGAAATACACTGATGCACAATAGTTGTTTGACAGGCTCTTAGGCTAAAGGCTTCAACAGACCTGCATCTGGTGATTCTGTTCCCCCAAGCACCTATCAAAGCCCATAATGAGCCTGTCATTGCAGTCAGGTGTTCTGGAACAAGGAAGGAGAGAGAACATGCAACAACAGGGCTCCAGGAACAGGTTGGACTCCCTGGCTTTAGATAATCCAGGGACTTGGAGCATGTCAGACAAGGATAGTTGTTGTTGATGTGGTTATATATGGTATATTTCTCAAGCTGTGTTGTATTAATAGATTCAGAGGTTCATCTCTGTGTGTGTGGAGTTGGGCTGCAGTGAGGGTGAATGATGGACTCCACTACTCTGAGTGAGACTGATGGACAGGGTGCCTGTGCAGAAGGTCATGTTGTGCTCAAGTTGTTTGACTCTGGCAGCAGTAAGAAATGTGCTGTATTCTCGAGGACAGCCTGACGTCAGATGTGCATCGCTTCCTTGACGACCGAATGCCACCTTCTTGCAAAAGTGTTGATAAAACATGAGAGACCATAGAGACTGGCGACGCTACGCCACTTTAGGCTCCGATTAACTTTGCATAACGAACACAGACTTATTTCATTTGATTGTGAGATGTTATTCTTCAGAATATGAAAAGTCTACCAGTGCCTGCTTTGGCGAGATAGCGTACGAAGCTCTCTCTCCCTGTAGGGCCAGAAAACTGCCCAAATCTACATCCAGCAGATTCATGGGAAAACAATCTGAATGCATGGCCCAGGCTTGAGTGTCCAGACATTTACAACTACCTAATCAATTCCCCAGTATGTGTGACGTACAGTATGTTCTGCACTCACTTACCTTTTTTTTTTGTGCATATTCTTGGGCTATAATGTTAAAAATCTAAGCACAAGCTTTCATGGTGTCTTGTCTGCTCCATTAAAACACAAACTCCAACCTCTTCAGACTATTGCCAAACATTATGAACCATCTATTTTTGTAAAGTTTTCCACCAAAATAAACGTTTACGATTAAGGCCGCCATAGTTTTGTGGAGTTTTGTGTACACCTCTTCCAATCACCTGGAGCCATTTATTCCATCTTTCTGGCTCAGTTGCTCACTGGGTATCTAGTAAAATGGGAGCTCGCTCCTCCTTGCACTGTTCTTGGTGTAACTGATGACACCACAGTATTTGGGCATGTTTACGCCGCAGAAATACAAGGGACACGGCAAAGTAGATGAAGTAGGTGCTGTATTTGACCCTCCGTCGTGGGTCCGTCCTCGACAATTGGCCTATTGTGATTAGGACAGATGGGAGTCACTGGGCTAAGCTCTGTCTCATTTATTTATTTTTTAAGCTCTCTCTTACAGAGTGTAATGACTGATCATTCATTATTTCTTCATCATTTATACCTGCATGTCTGAGTGATAGTTGTAGAAATTGGAGGCTTCCCCATGTGACACTAGACAGAGGCAGGTTAAACTATGAACAGGACATGGTCCTCCACAAAGACAACTGTGAAGTGCTTTATGAAAATGAAATGATTAGATTAAAGACAAATGGGGCTGTCAGAGCTTCACGATACCTTGTCTTTCTCTGAGCACTCGAGGTCGGTGTTTTCACTGAATGGCTCCGCTGTGAGTTGAGGATCATCTGAACAAAATGATTTTAAATGAATAGTATTGACATGGTTCACACAGGGCTTATATACACAAGTCAGAGGAGCAGGCATGAGACAGATTATCGATGGTAATACTTGAACGGTTTAGTACACAGTTCATCAGTTAAACTGGCAAACACACAAACACACAAGATGAGCAAGAAAAAGACAAAAAAAAAAAAAAAAAAAGACCAAACACATCAAAGAAAAGACATGACTCCCAAATATGCAAAGGTCTGGAATGAGACACATAAAAGAAAAATCAGTGTCAGTTTTGCAGCTGGCAACACATTCAAGGAGCAGGAGCTGCAAACACTCTGAGAGCAGAGCGACAAGGCACCGGAAATGATGAGGATATGGTAGCCAAAACAGACACTCCAGTGACAAACATGTCTATCTTTACAATACAACAGTAATAATGTGACCAAGTGACAGTATGACCAAATAATGACAAGATTACTACAAAACTAGGTGCAAGCTGAATGCCTTAATCATGAATAACTATTTTTTGTAATTTCTCTGAGGTTCAGTTGAATGTGTAGCTACACAGATTATACAGTATACACACAGTATACACACATTATACACATTATACAGTATACACACATTGGCAGACATCAGCGACCAGTACATAAGAGTACACTTGCCATCAGATGGTTGTGGTGGTGATGACAATGTGAATGATGGTGAGGCAGGGTGGGGATCTGGTGGGGATTTGGCAGGCCCCTCCCTTTCTAACCTAGAAAATTGAAGAAGTAAAAGTGAATAATGTGTTGAGGAATAAATGATTTTCTTGTGTACATTGCATTTTATTCTAATATTCATTTCTGGTTTGATCATTGTTCCTCTCTCTCAGGGTTACTTTGCCCTCATTATTCACTACACCCTTGCAGGAGCGTTTGCTCTGCTTTGCTCAGACTAGATGGCGCCGTTATCAGCTTGTTGTGTAAGTATCTGGTCTGAACCCCGACTGAGGGAGAAGACCGAGAGGATCACCCTGTGAGACACTTTCCTTTGTTCCTCCCTGTCCCGAGAGAGTCTTGCATAAAACACTTTCAGACATTTGTTGATTTTGCAGAAATGATTCATTTCGAAAATAAATGAATTTCCACAACAAATGTAGGAAGTTTTGTAGTCCATCACACTGACATCATTGTGCTGATGCAACTTTTTGAAAGGGACAAAATGATTTCCAACTTTTACCTGCTTGCTGATATTCAGTATGAATGCCAGTATTTATTAAACAACACAAAGCATCTTTAATGCTTCATTATGTAAACAGCAGGCAAAGCCCATGTGTAGTCATGAGCCGCCTCCACACAGCCACAGGTTTGACATTATACACACCTCTAACAGTACACACAGCCCATAGATAGACATCATCCATGCATATTGTAGACTGTGGACTGAGGGCCTGAGCCTCCTGTGTGCTATCACATGCTCCAGCTCACAGTTAATCAGTGTATCGGTCATTCTCTAATCATGTTCAGCATGTAACATCAGTGGTGTGTGAGTGTATGTATTGACAATAACTTGATTTTCTATAATTGGAGCCCTTTGACCTGCTTGTGCCACCGTGGCCATCTTCCTTGTTTGTTCATGTCTTAAAAAATGTTAAACATATAAGAAGGACCACAGTCCTTTTCAAAATTAAAAAAAAAAAAAAAAAAAAATCTCCTTGCATTTCAACATGCAGAAGTCTTCTCACAAGAGAGATCTAAAACCTCCCCCTGATAAATTCTGTCTGATCATCAACTGGAGACAATGTGAAGAACATCTTGGCCTCCAGGATGAGCTCCTGTTGTGAGTTCATACCTGAGAGTCTCCAGTGAGCACTGTGGATCCTCCACTGCAGCAAACAGCTTCTCCACTCCTGAGTCTCCTGGATGGTTGTCGCTCAGGTCCAGCTCTCTCAGACGGGAGGACTTGGATCTCACAGCTGAGACCAGAGAAGCACAGCCTTCCTCTGAGACCAGACACCCTGACAGACTGGAGGCACAAACATGGCTGCATCAAGTCAAGAAGGAAGAAGGAAGATCCTCCACATGATCAAGCAGCAGCTGGATCCTGACCTGAGAACTTCCAGTTTACAGTGAGGACTCTCCAGTCCAGAAGACAGTAGCTTCACTCCTGAGTCCTTCAGGTTGTTGTCACTCAGGTCCAGATGTGTCAGACTGGAGGACTGAGAGCTGAGAGCTGAGGACAGAGATCCACAGCTTGTCTCTGACAGACCACAGCAGCTCAACCTGAAGGAGAAGCAACAATGAAAACCACATCAACGTTTGTCATGGACTCAGTTCTACATCTCTGACTTGGAGCATCACAAACATACTGGCCCTCACTTATCAAACGGTCGTACGGCGGCATACAGCCATCGTACGACCAGGTGAAAGATGGGTTTGGCATTTGTCAATATGATCGTGACTGTATGAAAGATTAAATCTCACCACAGTCTGATATCGTGCACGCAAGTTTGAGTCAAAGCAAAACCTGGCGGAGCGTGAAAATAATTATAAAGCAAACCTTAAACAGATAGAAAAGGACATCTATGTTGCATTAGCACAAATGGAACTGGAGTAAAGTTTTTTCTATTCCATATTAGTTTTTGTCTTTTGTCTGCTTTCTATCACGTATATGCATAACATAATCCAGATGTGTGTGTGTCTTCTGATATTTCAGTGCACTGATGTCTCTGTCTTTAACATGCATTTAATACAGCTTTTGTCTCTGAACTTTCAAACACATTCTCTATGATTATAATAAACAGTTATACTTAAATAAGTGTTGACTCATGAAACATCTTACTAGTTTGCGAAAGTAATTCTTAGTTATGAGTCATGCTGGAATGTTTAAAATCAGTGTTGTTCTGACGTTATGTTTTTTTTTTAATGAAGACATCAATTTTGGTGGTTTATTACATAATGCACCAAATTATTACATTTTCTTCAAAAACATTTTAATACCCGCATTTTGTAATAATTGGTGCAATATGTAACAACTTATTACAAAATGTGGCAAACTTTATTACATATTGCATCAAGAATTTTATTACAAAATGTGGCAAATTATTACAAAATGCGGCGTTATTACATAATGATGTGAAAATTTATTACATTATTACATAGTGCGGCGTTATTACATAATGCGGCGCTACACGTGTAGCGCTACACGCATGTCTTTGTGTGTGGGGAAGCTAGAGCTAATGAGCTAATGCTAACCCTTAGAGAAGCGAACGCATTTTGATGACGTATTGTTTTGAAGCGCTGATTGGCTGAAGTACGCTGTCAGTCAAAGGAGTAACTAACGCCCCCTGTAAGAAGTTTCTATGGCTCCTATCCAGACAGGCCCAACTCCAAATCCAAATGTGGATGAGGAGTGGGCGGGTCTGGTTTACCAGGCTAGATGGCATCCCCTCTAAAATAAAAACGATTAAAATCATCCCCCTGTAAAAATGCCATCCCCCCTTTCCATCCCTTCACTTTTTACAGTAAATGTAAAAAACCAATTAAAAATAACGCAGTTGTTTTTTGTTATTGGTTGATGCTTGATGCCAGAGGGAGCTGGACAAGCAGCAGCACTGAGCGACATCACTGCAACATCTGGCCAAACTAGCAGCTGGACAACGAGATGTCAAGGAATATTTTAAAAAGACGAGATTTACAGGTGAGCTATAAATCAAGACTCAGGAATCTCAGTCAATACTTTTTATTAATCTATACAAGTCGCCAGACTTGCCACAGGCTGCATGCTCAATAACAACACAGCTAGTTTTCCATAATCGCCGTGCAGCCTCCAAAGTAGCTGTGATTAACTCACGTTAACGTTAATCCAGCTGGGTAGCTTGATAAAACACAGGACTTGCCATTCAGTCACGTTAAATTTGGGTTTATGAGTGTGGCAAATGTGGAATAGATATTTACTGTGAGACGAGAATTTGTCTGAAATATTTTCCCAGTATTAATGATGAAATATTCCTCATGTGGCTGATATTATTTCCACCAATAGGACTCGTCAGGCAACAAAAATAAGTGGAGATGTTAGCTAAAATTATGAAGTTCAAGGCAGGTGACATTAAAGGTTATCTCCAAAGGGTTTTCCCCCTTCTGGGGCCTTTTGCTGGCCTGTCATTTAATATTAAAGACAGTGAATGTGCTAAATGTGATTTTAATCTACAGCTGTTATCCAAAAGCAAGTTCATGTGCTTTTAATCATTTGTGAAGCTTAATAGCATGACATGCCAGCTCAGTCTACCAAACCCTATAATGTTGTTTTCTTCTCATAAAGGAAAGCCATGGCCAGGAAGCCTGAGCGTCGAGAGGAGGAGAAGAAACAGGTTTAATTATTAAACCTTTTGGGTTTTGATCAGGATTATGTTAAATGGGAATTCCCACTAATTGGCTGTTTTTTCTACACAATAATTGAAAATCTGAAGGCTGTCAGTCATCTTTCAATGTAATTAAGTAATTTGTCATGTAGAAACTGATTATAACAAAATTTTCATGACTGTCAAAATGACCGATTACAACAAAAAAAAAAGTCTAGTAAAACCTGTAGTTTACACATTTATCTTTTTCAATTCATATGTTGGCCTACTAGTATATAGCGCATTATCTCTGGAAATAAGCAAAATTAATCTGTTTGATTTTGTTGTTTTTGTAGTGGAAACACGGATGTCAGGCATTGTGCCCCTGCGACCTTGTCGGGGTGATGGGGTCCTGTTCTGTGTTTGTCTGCCCTCATGTTCTCCTGCCTGGTCACCTGCCTGCTCCTCTTGTTCTCCTGTCTGGTCTTCTGTCTCTTTAACTCTCTAATGTGCCTCGCCTGTCCTGCCCTGTATTTAAGTCCTGCTCTCCTGGTGTGTCTTGTCGGCTCCTTGTGGGTCTGTCTGCGTGCGTCCGTGTCCCTGCCTGCACCTCAGCCCTGTTTGCCTTTTGTTCTTGAGTTTCCTGAGTTCCTGGTTTCCTGACCTCCTGAGTTTTTGGAAATAAAAGACCCTTTTCAACTCTGGCTGCTGCCTGCGCCTGGGTCCTTCCACCTTGCACCCGTGACAACGGAGAGAGGAGGGTTAGCACAGGGGAGCAGGAGGACCAGGAGGGGAAGGAACAGGTTTGATTTTTTTACATGTTGAGTATAGACTCTTTTTTGTTTGTTTGGTTTTTTTTTTTGAGTTTAGACTCTTTTTCAATTCATATATAGGCCTGCCACCTACTGTACCTCATTATGTCAATGGAAATGAGAAAAAAATAATCTGTTTGATTTTGTTGTAAAAGTATTGTAAAATGTTGGAAATTCTGTTCTGTAAATTGCTATGATTTTTCACTTAAAATAAACTTGGCTTCACTTGATTTGAGAGGATTCAGAAGTCTTATTTAGTGTTTTGTGTTGATAATGAATTCACATGAATGAGACCCCGCCCCCCCCCCAATCCTTTTTCTATAAATGTTTAAAAAATAAATAAATAAATAAAAAATAAAAAATTGACCATTTCCCCCTGAGTTTATTTCACAACTCGACTACTGCCCACATGGTCTGGTAGAAGCTCTGCAGCCTGTTCACTCTCCTCCTCCTCTGACTGAACTCTGAAACCACATCCCATCCAGACCTCACTGGACTGCTGGACACTTTCACAACTCTTCATCCTCCAATCCACACTGGAACCCTGTGAAGCTCAGTCAGCTGTTTAGTTCTGCCATGGAGGAGTGAAGAGCCCAGCCGCTACGCTGCTTTGAAAGCTGAAGGTCAACATGGAGCGTGTCAGAGGTTCACAGTCAATGATCCACTGCAGCTCCTTTCTTCTTCTAGCAAGCTTTGAAATGTGGAGCTGCACACGGCTCTGCCACAGTCACAGGACTAAAGAGCAGAGAAGAAGCTCCGTTTCTCCTGGAGATCCTCAGTGTGGATCACTCTCAGATCAGCCTGATGTCTGACCTTTAGTGTCAACACTACTTTACTGAAACACACTCAAACATGGAGTCTGACCTCAGAGTCTGCAGACCACAGAGTGGACTCTGCAGAAAACCACACAGCTGAGAAACTCCTGAATCCTGCAGACGGTTCACACTCAGGTCCAGATGTTCCAGATGTTTCTGGAGGGAGGGGTTGGACTTCAGAGCTGAGACCACAGAAGAACAGCTGATCTCTGACAAACTGCAGAGCTCCAACCTGAATAAAGTGAGAAAGAAGTGAGATTAGAGGACAGAGTTTGATGTTGAAGTGACTGAGAGCTGAAGAAGGTTCAGACTGGAAGAGTTTAGAAATGTAAAGTCCAAACAGCTGAAGCCTCCAGGAGGAGAAGAGCTCTCATCAACATGCTGCAGAGCTCAGTCCACTCTCTGTCCACACTACATCTGGAATCCTCCTGATCTCCTCTCAGTCCTTTGCCTCCAACAGATTCTCCCTTCAGACAGTGAACTGACCTCAGAGTCTCCAGGTTACAGTTTGGACTCTCCAGTCCAGAACACACAATCTTCACTGAGGAATCCTGCAGGTCGTTCCTACTCAGGTCCAGATGTTTCAGATGGGAGGGGTCAGAGGTCAGAGCTGAGGAGATCACTTCACAGTGAGGACCAGAGAGTCCACAGCCAGAAAGACTGTAATGAGACCAGAGAGGACAGGACGCTATGAGAGAGGACACTTTGATGGACTGTTGGACATCAGAGCTTCACTTCTTCACTTTGGCTTCATGTTGACCTGGAGGAGAACCTGGAGGAGAACCTGGAGGAGAACCTGGAGGAGAGAACACTGAGTTCTCAGGTCTTCTCTATGTTGCTGTTTGCAGGTCAGGCCTCAGACGTCTCTAATGTTGCATTCACACCGGACGCGTCGCGGGCGTCGTCGACGCTTGGGACGCCTCGAAGCTGACGCTTGTGACACTTCGAGCACGACACTTGACACCCGGTGGTCACAAAGTCCACGACGCTTGCGACGCTCTTGACGCATGTCAGTTTATTGGCGCGCGGGAGGCTGATATCTGTTTCCAGCTATGGCGGATCGCATCAGGAGAGCGGCTCGCCTTAAAGGCCCGTCCATGCTTCAAATGTATGCGTTTCCACGTCCGCTTTGGAAGCTCCGCGCACCACCGATGCGGACGCGCTTTCTCCCATGCTACATTTTGAGCTCAGCTGTGCGCATCCCATCCAGGCACGGTGAATCCACGCAGCCTCGAGAAGCTTTTCCGGCACTACAGACTGTTTATCTGCTCCTTGATTACGGATTATTTAGAGAAAATTAAGCACATACATTGTCAGTACATTATCATTAAGTAATAAAGTTTATTTAGCCTTTTTTTCCTGTTTCTGAATCGCGGGGGCAGCACCGGAGTGATTAGAGACTTTCACTTCTGTCTGCAGACCTTCTCCTCCCTCCAGACAGTCTGCTTTCTCTTTCCATGAGTTTTTCACTCTTTCCGTGTCTTTAAGTGGAGCCATCAGGCTGGAGCTCCGTCTACTTTATTTGTTAAATAAAGCTAGACCGCGTCGTCGTCGGAAAAGTCGCTATTGGCTGGTCTGCTCCTCTCTGCTCTGCAGCGGGGAGCGTTGACCGCTTGTGAGTGCTTTGGGACGGGGGAGGGGCTCACAGCAGCACCCGCAGCTCATTGACGTCTCTGATTGGTTGACGCTCAGCGGCAGCGAGTCGAGAGTTCAGTTTTCCCAACTCTCAAAAAGCGACGCTCACGACGCTCCTGACACCGGGGACGCTCAAAACGCTCGAAACGCTTGAAAAGTCGACTCTCCTGACGGTCCTGACGCGCCGCCCCGCCGCCCGCCGCTCCACGACGCTCGTCCACCATAGACTTTGCATAGAACAGCGCCGCTCACGACGCCCACGACGCGTCCGGTGTGAACGAGCCATTATTTCGAAAAGTCGTTCTGTGTTGAATCAACAGTCTAGATTCTGATCTTCTTTCTTAAAATAATCCAGTTCAGAGTAAAATCAGTCCTGACCTCTCCTGGGCTGGATGACCCCAGTGGTGGCATTTCCCATGAGGCTTAGTCCTGAACAATGCCTCCCTTAAGGATGCAACAAAAATGAGTGTGTGTGTGTGTGTGTGTGTGTGTGTGTGTGTGTGTGTGTGTGTGTGTGTGTGTGTGTGTGTGTGTGTGTGTGTGTGTGTGTGCAGCTGGGACCTGTTGCACAAAACCAAGATCAGAGATTAATCCTGGATACCTTGGTGATTCTGGACGAACTAATCCAGTCTGCTCCAGAAAAGGACCAGGACCAGGATTTAGTCTGCTCCAGGCCATGGTGAACATTCTGATTCGAGTCATCGAGCCTCCAGTCAGTCTGTTGACTGCCTGACCCCCATTAGACCCAGAGTGGACCTGATCGCCATTAAAGACTAAATGGTAAATTATCTACACTTATATAACACTTTTCCTCTGCATTAACTGACCCCAAAGTGATTTAACTGCATTAACACATCTACCCATTCACACACCCGTGGAGGCAGCTGCCATGCACGGCCCTCAGTCCATCTACGGGGGCAATTTAGGGTTCAGTGTCTTGCCCAAGGACACTTCGACATGCAGACAGGAATTGAACTAACAACCTCCCGATTGCAAGACAACTGATCTCCCCACTTAAAGAACCAGACTTGGCCTGAATCCCATTAGACCCCAACTAGACCAGGCCCCCATTAGATTCAGATAGAACCCGAACCCCACTGGACCCAGCCTGGACCTGACCCTGATTACACCCAGTCTGGACCCAACCTCCATTAGACCCAGACTGGACCCGACCCCCATTGGACCCAGACTGGACCTGACCCCCATTGGACCCAGACTGGACCTGGAGGACCAGGTCTGAGTAGTCTCCTCTATCCTCATGGTCTCACTCAGTGATGTGTTTCCTTGTAGCTCCAGCCTGGTAGAGTTACTGCTGTGGCTGATGGAGACCAGCAAGACTCACCTGGTCTCTGAAAGTCAGTCTGAGGGATCGACCCGAGCAGATCACCAACATGTTGTGTCTCCAGAGAACCAGAAGTTAACCAGGAGTTAACCAGAAGTTAACCAGGAGTTAACCAGGAGTTAACCAGGAGTTAACCATAATGAACCAGGGGTTAACCATAATGAACTAACCTCCTTCACCACTGCTTCATGAACCAGAAGTTAACCATCATGAACCAGGAGTTAACCAGGAGTAAACCAAAATGAGCCACGAGTTTACATAATGATCCAGGAGTTAACTGTCATGAGCCAGGAGTTAACCAGGAGTTAACCATCATGAACTATCCTCCACCAATTCACCACTGCTTTATGAACCAGAGTTTAACCATATTGAGCCAGCCTCCACTAATCCACTGATTTGCAAGCGCAACATTTCATCCATTGTCAAAAAAGATCGAGTTCTGGAGCAGCTGATCTTCAGAGGAAATATCCCAGCGATCTGGAGCAGTGACTCAATTGAAGGTCACCTTCAAAAGACAAAGTACAGCCTTGCAACCCATGACTGCGGTCTGTGTACTTTGCGGCCATCTGTTTTCCGGGTTGATATGAATGAACAACAAACAGAAAACCATCCGATTTCCCATTTCCATTTGGATGAAGGTGAACAAAAAAACTTGAAACAAACCATCTCCCATTTTTTGTTTGGAAATCGAAAACCAAAAAATGTAAAACGAGCCTTTATCTGATTTTTTATTGTGTGTTTATCAAACAAAAGTCGGGAAATAAAATACAGCCTTGATTTAATTCAACCATTTCTCAAGTTTGCGCTGCTGGAAACCTTGGAAATTGAGCTTTCTCTTCTTCTTCTGCTACTTCATCCTCTTTGCTTTTGGGCCTCCATTCTCGATGCCTAAATATAAAAATGCGCATTTTCTTTGGAAATGTTTTTAGGCGATTATGCCCACTTAATAGTGGACATGAATGTCAGCGGTATGACTGCAGTTGAAATCTCTGCACACCTGTGCAGTCAGTTTGGCCCGGTGCGGGGATTTTCAGACAGAAATGTCCGACGATGGATCTCTGAGCGCTGCCTCTCCACCTTTGTGTCGGATGACCAACTCCAGGATGAAGTCGCCTCAGCGTTTGCCAAGGTGAGTAGCATCAAATGTAATTAATTTATATGGATGATTAAAATAGCTGCTTTTCAGTGATTTTCCCACAGTTTTACAGTGACACCTACTGGCAGCAGCAGCACACTGCAGATTCTGCCGACTCAGATCTCATTCATCACGTTGAAATAAACATTTTTTCATCAGAAAAAAATACACATCAAAACAAAATAAAAGTTTCAAATGTGAGACTACAAATGCTCTAAGTATCAATAGGGTTGCTTGCAGTTACACTTTGGTATGTACACATTTTAATTAACAAAATATAGAATTTTGTATATTTGTTACTGGTTCACAATACAATCTAAAAAAGTGTTATTCTTTTTCTTAACAAGCTGATGGTTTTCTATTTCCTGTTGTGTGGCATTTTCATCAACTTGCTGATTCATATGTTTCTGGAATTGATAGGTTGGGCCAACATACGGGAGGAAAATGACGACAGGATTCCTGTCTTCTATGGCATAAATGCCTGTGAGAGTGGGAGCTGCTTTATGAGCGGTTCACCCTCAACACCACCATTCTCATTGCCTGAGATTTATTGTTGAAGTGTTCCCACAACAAAATTTATTGAAAAAATTTTAGAAAAAAATAATCAGTTGAATAATAATCATTTCATGTTTTCTGGTCCTTAATATGACTAGATCACTGTCAACATCATCATTTGTTGTAGATCAAGGTTCTTCAGGACAGATCATTGAGGATCATCTCCACAGAGGAACTACAGGAACTACTTTCTACAAACATCACTGAGACATTGATCATGAGGACATGTGGACTCACTCAGCCTTCCTGCAGTTCTTCACAGCTGGCATCAGTCTCAGTCGTCCCTCCCATGATGTCTTGTACTTCTTCAGGTCCAACTCCTCCAGGACCTGGTCTGACATCTGCAGCATGTAGGCCAGAGCTGAGCAGTGGATCTCAGAGAGTCTCTTCTCTGATCTGTTCTCTGACTTCAGGAACTCTTGGATGTCCTGATGGACTGAGAGGTCCTTCATCTCCGTCAGACAGTGGAAGATGTTGATGCTTCTGTCAGGAGACACTTCCTCACTTCTGATCTCCTTCAGGTTCTGGATGACTCTCTGGATGGTTTCTGGACGGATCTCTGTTGGACCCAGCAGACCTTCTAAGAGTCTCTGGTTGGATTCCAGAGAGAGGCCATGAAGGAAGCGGACAAACAGGTCCAGGTGACCGTTCGGACTGCTGAGGGATTTCTGTAGGACGACCTTCAGGAAGTTGTCCAGAGATGAGAAAGGATCATCATCTTCATCATTATCCTCATCCTCACTAAACTCATCATCCTCATCCTCACTAAACTTTTCATCCTCATCCTCACTAAACTCATCATCCTCATCCTCACTAAACTCATCATCCTCATCCTCACTAAACTCATTATTCTCATCCTCCTCTTTGATGAAGGTCTTCAGCTCGTCTGTCTTCCTGCTGGTGAAACAGTGGAACATGAAGACTGCAGCCAGAAACTCCTGAACACTCAGATGGACGAAGCTGTAGACGGCTTTCTGGAAGATCACAGACTCTCTCTTGAAGATCTGAGTACAGATTCCAGAGTACAGCGAGGCCTCAGTCACATCCAGACCACACTGCTCCAGGTCTTCTTGGTAGAACAGGATGTTTCCTTTGTCCAGATGTTCCAAGGCCATCCTGCCCAGCTTCAGAAGAAGCTCCCTGTCAGCCTTTGTCAGCTTTCTCTGACTGGTTTCATGTGCTCTATGGTACTTGAGCTTCTTCCTGTGTGTCTGAAGCAGCACAAAGTGGGAGTACATGTCAGTCAGGGTCTGGGGCAGCTCTCCTCTCTGCTCGCTGCTCAACATGTGCTCCAGAACTGTAGCAGTGATCCAGCAGAAGACTGGGATTCCACACATGATGTGGAGGCTCCTGGAGGTCTGGATGTGGGAGATGATTCTGCTGCTCAGCTCCTCATCACTCAGCCTCCTCCTGAAGTACTCCTCCTTCTGGGCGTCAGTGAAGCCTCGCACTTCTGTCAGTCTGTCCACACATGTTGGAGGGATCTGATGGGTCGCCGCCGGTCGGGAAGTGATCCAGACCCGAGCCGAGGGCAGCAGATCCCCCCGGATGAGGTTAGTGAGCAGCTCGCCCACCGAAGACTGCCGGGAGACGTCCAGCAGCCGCCGGCCGCCGCTGAAGTCCAGAGAAAGTCTGCTTTCATCCAGGCCGTCAAAGATGAAGAGCAGCTTGCAGACGGCCAGCTCCTCTGCCGTCAGCTTCTGGAGCGTGGGATGGAAAACAGCCAGCAGCGAGAGGAGACTGTACGGCCGCTCTCCCAGCAGGTTCAGCTCCCTGAAGGAGAGCACCACCAGCACACTGACATCCTGGTTCTCCAGGCCCTCGGCCCAGTCCAGACTGAACTTGTGCACCGAGAAGGTTTTTCCGCTGCCGGCCACGCCGCTGGTCACAACCACTCGGATGTGTGTGTGCTGCTGGGTCGAGGCTTTGAAGATGTCCTGAACCCTGATGGCAGTGTGATGGAGGCTCTCCTTCCTGGAAGCTGTCTCCAGCTGCTTCAGCTCAGGTTCCCTCTGAAGCTCCTCACTGAGTCCCTCTGTGATGTGGAGCTCAGTGTAGATCCTGTTGAGGAGGCTTCCTCCTCCTGCTTCATCACTTCCTTCAGTCACACGTTCACATCTCCTCCTCACACTCTTCTTATGTTCTTCTAGAAGCTGCTGCAGACCCACACCTGCTCACAGACAACAACAACAATCACACTGCACACAAACAACAAGCTTTCATGTCTCTACAACACAACAACAAGTCCAGTGAAGACAGACCAGTCCCTCAGCAGACACATGTCCACTCTTACTTAGTGCAGCGGCGCTTCTGGATCTTTCTGGCTGCTCCTCACACACATCAGTCCTCTTCTTCTCTCTGTGGACACCAAGCAACATTTACTCTGAGCAACACAACACAAAGATCCAGCTTCAACTCTCACACTGCTTCACAATCCTGGAGCTGAATCTGAAAGGGAGCTCAACATCTCTCACTCTGGTTTGGAGGAAATCAAAGAAACTAAGAGTTTCTTACTTTGAGTCTGAAGGTCCAGGTTCAACACTGAAGTCTGGTGGAAGATCTTTGGACTTGTCACTCTTCAGAGACAACATGCTGGATCCTGAAGACTCTGCTGTGGGTCTGCACACACACACACACACACACACACACACACACACACACGTTTGTATTTATATCCTCGTGGGGACCTTCCATTGACTCCCATTCATGTCTAACTCCTAACCCTGACCCTAACCCTAACCCTCACCCACACCAAAACAATGCGTCGCCCTAAAGAAATGTTTTTGCACTTCTACTTTTTTCAGTAACAACAACATGGTCAAGAAAACACCGTTTCCCCTCATGGGGACCCAAGAAATGTCCCCACGAGGCACATCGTGCCGGAATTACCTATTCTTGTGGGGACCAAATGGACATTTGGTCCCCACAAGGATAGAAAAACCCGTACACACACACACACACACACACACACACACACACACACACACACACACACACACACACACACACACACACACAGACAGCTTGTCAGCAGATGATAAAGGTCAAATGAATACAATAGAAATGTTAGAACTTGAACCAAAACATCAGATCTGCTCTCAGTCCTGAATATCTGAACTCAGTAACATAATCTCTCTCTGAATCCTCTCTGCTCTCACTATGTTGTCTTCATGTTCTCCCTCAGTGTTTCTCTCTGCTCTCACTGTGTTGTCTTCATGTTCTCCCTCAGTGTTTCTCTCTGCTCTCACTGTGTTGTCTTCATGTTCTCCCTCAGCGTTTCTCTCTGCTCTCACTGTGTTGTCTTCATGTTCTCCCTCAGCGTTTCTCTCTGCTCTCACTGTGTTGTCTTCATGTTCTCCCTCAGCGTTTCTCCTCTCAACATGTCTCTTTGTGTGGATTGTGCTGGTGGACTCTGCAGGAGCAGCTGCCGTCTCTTACCTGTCCACAGACTCTGATCTGTCCTCCTCTTTGTCCACGTCACTCATCTTCAGTCAGCTGAGACAGAATCAGGACAAACCTGTCCAACAGTCACACACAGTATTTCTTTTTGACGTTCACGGAGACAAAACTCAGTCCCACTTTGACGTTAGAAGACAGAAGCTGTTCAGACCCTCAGCGGTTCTCCTCCTCTTGACTGTCAGCTGGACTCTGGACTTGCTGGTTTCCTGGTTGGACTCTTGGACCTGGATCACCTGAGCTCAGCTGCTCCTCCTCCTTTATGATCTGAAATCACAGCCTCACATTCCAGGAAGTGTGTGACACACACCAGCTCCTCAAACTAAGATCATGTGTTTTTGAAGAGATGCTCTTTTTATGTTTCTGTCACTGACACCCGTCATGAATGAAGGTCAGAGGTCAGATCCTCACAGCATGAAGCAAACAAACCCTGGATTCAAAAGACACCAGGGACACGTCCAGAAGATCAGCTTCCACCAGACTGTTGGAGCTGTTAGTCCAGAGGATCTGAGCAGAACAGCTGCTTCTCAGAGAGCTGCTGACCGTCTTTCTGTCCAACAAGGTGAGGAAACACCGAGACCAGAGGAGAGTCCAGCTGAAGGACAACATGACAGGAGGAGACCTGCAGAACCAGACCCCATCCCTCCACATGGACCCCCTGTGGTGGCAGAATTCTATGAAATCTTCTGTAATCAAACTGTTTCCTTATTTACTGTTGGTTATAAAAGGAATGAGTTTCACAGCTGCACATGGCGTGTTTTGTTGGATGCTGTTCATGGGAGCAGTTTACACCAGAGGTCAGAGGTCAAGAGATAGCAGTGCAGAGTGTTGTTTGGAGAAAGGGGGGTGAAGTCAGAAAGAAAAAGAATTTTATGGAGTAAAGGCAGAAATGAGTTCAATCCTCCTTGAGTCGTTTAGAGAAGTGTAGAGTAGGAATGACTTGTCTGTGCTTTGTTCGGACCCCAGCCCACCATAGAGGGTTGAAGATCTCGAGTGTCTGAGAGGGTCTCACTCTCATCCAGACTCCTGAGAGGAGGGTATGATGATGAACTGAAGCTTCAATAAACTTTCAAAGACAACCTTTCCTGAATCCTTATTTCAGACAAATGTACAAATAGCCAACACACCCCATTTCCTCTGAGCTCCAGCTGGAACAACAGGAAGTCTCCTCCTCTGAGTCTGCTTCTTTCTTTATTTATCTCTTTTCTCCAATGTCTCAGGTTCACAGTTCCTTCTAATTGAGGTCTCAGAGAATCACTGATCATCAGAGCGGGGCGTTACCAGTCCCGTCTGAGGATACAAGGTTGCAGTGTCTTGTGTGCCTTCCATGGTTCTTGGGTGGGGGCTCCAGACCCCAGACCCCAGACCCCAGACCACAGGCCACAGTTCCCTTGTTACTGGAAATTGGAAATGTTTCCTGTGAGCTGTACGGTCAGAGGAGGAGAAATGTGTGATGAGTGTCATTTACGACTCATTGGATTAAAGATTGATGAGGTTTTATGATGGAGCTTCACAGTAATCCGTCAGGTCCAAAGTCTGATCAGAGAACAGTCTGGGCTTCAGGCAGGAAACACACAGAAAACTACTTGTACAGAGTTTATGACAAGTTTAAGATGTTCTAAGAGTCAGAAAACATTGATGTTTTGGATGAATACTGGTTACAGTCAGAATATCAAGCTTTTGTTCAAGTTCATACTGATGGATCTGAGGATCCTGTTCCAGGGAAAACTGGGTTCTCAGTCTATATTCCAGGCCTGAAGATTAATGTGATGAGGAGAACATCAGATAATCTATCAGTGTATGCAGTGGAAGTGTTGGCAACAAGTCCAGCTTTACCTCTGTTAGAGAACTCTACAGTGAACAAAGTAATGAAATGTTCTGATGCTCACACTCCACTGCTGTTCCCGAAGTCAAACACATCTAGTTCAAGGCAGGACATTGTTCATGAACTACAGGAAACTTTACTGAGATTTAACCATTGCCTGTAAGGCTGCTTTGTGGTATTTCCCTGCTTATTGGGCCCCACCATGGCTGTTTGCCACACGGTAGGCATTATCTTAGAAACTGCCCATGGAGGTGCTGTTGTGCGTTCTCCTCCCGGCTTATTAGTACCTGTTTTGCCTTTTTAGCGACATGGCTAGTGTTAGCTTTAGACGCTGCTGATGGAGGTGCCATTCATGCGTTTTTCTCGCGACTTAATAAATGACTAGCATGGCTGTTTAGCGTCATGGCTAGTGTTAGCTTCAGACGCTGCTGGTGGAGGCGCCGTTCATGCGCTCTTCTCCCAGCTTATTGGTATCAAGCCCGACTGTTGACACATGGTTTGTGTTAGCTTTACTGACAGGTGAGGACCGCTCTTCCCCCAGCTGATTGAAGCCAGCCTGTTAGCTTAACGGTTGGTGTTAGCTTTAGCTATTGTTTATGAAAGCCACATTGAACCCCCCCCCCTCCTTCTGGCTTAAGCCCGGCACACACTACAGGATTTTTTCAATCTTCCCCGATTCAGAGACCACACACTACAAGACAACAGAGGACAGATCGCACCCGATCTTCCTCTCCTGATCTTCTAGTGTGTGGTGTCGCTCTAGGGCAGACCACACACTACAAGATTCTTCAGCCGAGAATCGGCTCCTCACTCCTTCAAATCTCGCGTCACCCAACGTGACCTTGTGCTGTTTCCCTTCATTGCTGTTTTTACGTTCATCTCCACTTTCAATAATAAGTGGAGAACTCATTCCTTTCCTCAGTTCATTCATTCACATCGGTATCGCTCTGTCAGCGTGAAAAAATCTCTCGGAACACACCGCACACTACACGAAGATTTGACCAGAACTTATTTGCATACTCCTGACAATTGGACCCTGTTGGCTTCGATCAGGAGGAGAAGATCTGGGCAAAATTCGGCCCGATCATCCTGTAGTGTGTGGAGGCCTTTACCTAAGCAAGACGGTGATTACCCATCTAAGATGGCGAATTGGGACCCGGCACAGCCAATCCTGTCCTGTTTTCTCTGACATCACACCCTTACGCAAGTTAAGCCCCTCCCACAAGAACGTGCGACGAATGCGACACAATGCCTGCCGGTATCAAAACACTCCAGCACTCATTATGTGACATGTTATGTCCGATGAGGCAGGTAAATATGTGGGCCTGGACTTTCTCATGCGCGTTCATGAGAAGCAGAGCTTTACAACCAATCGTGATGAAGGATGAAGCGCCGCCCCTCGACCAATCAGGAGAGAGCCTCAGGGGCTCTTCTTACTTACTTACTTACTTGCCCTTTAAACCCCTAGAGGGGCATAGGCCATCCACAACAGTACGCCAGCGTCCACGGTCCTGGGCGATTCGCTCCAACTCCCTCCAGGTGTAGCCAGTCTGTTTGGCGTCCGCCTCCAGGTCTCTTCTCCAGGTGTTCTTTGGTCGGCCTCTCCTTCTCTTCCCCTGAGGATTCCAGGTCAAGGCCTGTCGTGTAATGTTTGTTGATGGTTTCCTCAGGGTATGCCCTATCCATTTCCATCTTCTCCTCCTGATCTCTTCTTCTGCTGGCACTTGGTTGGTTCTTTCCCAGAGATCTGCATTACTGATGGTATTTGGCCAGTGGATCTTTAGAATTCTTCACAGGCATAAATTGATGAAGGTCTGGACTCTTTTGATGGTGGTCTTTGTTGTTCTCCATGTCTCATCCAGGTTGTTATCTCCCAACTTCACCGCTTCTCTGCTGGAGGCGTTGATTTTCAGGATCTTGGTCTTGTTGGGGTGGATGTGGAGGCCGACTTGGGAGGCATGGGAGGCTAGTCTTGTGGTCTTGTTCTGCATCTGTTGTTGATTGTGGGAGAGCAGAGCAAGATCATCAGCAAAGTCCAGGTCGTCCAGCTGGGTCCAGAGGGTCCACTGGATTCCGTCTCTCTGTCCATCTGTCGTCTGCCTCATCACCCAGTCGATGGCGAGGAGAAATAGGAACGGCGACAGAAGGCACCCCTGACGAACACCGGTCTTCACGTCGAAACGACGCGACAACCGGCCTCCATGAACCACCTGACAAGCCCCATTCCCTCGTAAGACTCCTTGATGATGCGTGTCAATTTGGCTGGGATCCCATAGTGTCGGAGGAGTTGCCACAGGGTATCACGATGCAGACTGTCAAAAGCCTTGAGGAAATCCATGAAGTTTACATACAATGAGGAATTCCACTCCAGGGACTGCTCGACTATAATACATAGCGTGGCGATCTGGTCAGTACAGGCTCTGTCCCACCTGAAGCCAGCCTGGTGGTCCCGGAGCCTGGCATCCACTGCGTCCCTCATCCTCTCCAACAGAATTCGGTTGAACACCTTCCCCGGCACTGACATGAGTGTGACGCCTCTGTAGTTCTCACAGCTGCTGAGGTCACCTTTCTTGGGCAGCTTGATAATATGTCCATCTCTTCAATCTGTTGGTGTTTCTTCCTGTTTCCAGATCTTCACAAAGAGCGGTAGTAACATGTCAGCTGTTGCCTCTACATCCGCCTTAAGGGCTTCCGCTGGAATTCCATCTGGGCCGGCTGCCTTGCCGTTCTTCGTCTTCTTGATGGCATGGATAATTTCTTCTCTAGTTGGTGGATCACAGTCTATGTCGATGTCAATCTCTGTTTCTGCTATGTCTGGTGGGTTCTCAGGAGCTGGTCTGTTGAGAAGTTCCTCAAAATGTTCTGCCCACCTCTCTAATAGTTGTTCAGAGTCTGTAATGTTTTGTCCCTGTTTATCTTTGAGCGGTCGTTCTGGTCTGCTGTACTTGCCTGCTAGCTTCTTGGTTATCATGTACAGGTCTTTCATATTGCCGTAGTAGGCCACTTCTTCTGCTTCTTGCGCCAGGCTGTCTATATAGTGTCGTTTATCTTTCTTTATGCTCCTCTTCACTTCTGTATGGGCTTCTGCATATTCTGCTTGGGCTGCTGCTTTGCTGGCTCTTGTACGTTTCACGTTGACTGCTTCTTTCTTGAGTCTTCTTGCTTGTATCTTCCGGAGGGTGTCTACTGAGATCCAGTCCTTATGTTGGTTCTTCTTTGGCACAAGCACTTCTTGGCATGTTTCTTTGAGTGCTTCTTTTGTTCCTTTCCAAAGGTCGTGGGCATCGGCGTCATTGGTGGTAAGCTCCTGCAGTACCTCGAATCTGTTCCTCAGGGTCATGGTGAAAGCTTCCTGTATGTAGGGGCTCTTCTGATTGGTCACAAATACCTGGAGCGGTGGAGATTCCTTATCAACTCAGAACAGAGACAGATGGAAACGCTGCGCCCTTGCGGTAGTGCAATTATACTACACTCCTAAAGGATTATCAATGGATACTCTAACATTTATTCCAAAGAAAACACAGAAAAATTAGCATTGACTAGCAAAATCCTGCCTACAGCACCTTCAAGACCTTTCTATTTAGTACAGCTCTGTTTGTCCTGTCCTTTTCTCTTTCTGTCCCCTCACCCCAACTGGAATCGCAGAAAGCCTCCTCTGAGCCTGGTTCTGCAGGGTTCTTCCTGTTAAAAGGGAGTTTTGTTGAATTGATTGAATTGATTTGAAAGATGAATGATTGTCTTGCACACTATAAATGTATATTATTGAACACACACACACACACACACACACACACACACACACACACACACACACACACACACACACACACACACACACACACTATCACTACTGCATGTTGAGTTTGCTACCCTCTGCTGCTGCTTCTCAGTCAGTAACTCTCCTCATCTCCTCCTCCACTCTTTGGTGTCTCCTGAATCCTAACCTCTGACCCCCGGGCCTTGCCCAGCTGTCCAGCTCCCTGGCATCCTCCGATTCCCTCTGTAACACCAACCTTCTCCCCCAGAGGACTGGAGCTGCAGATTCCATCCTACACCACCGGGGGGAGTGGCCAACAGACGGACGGTGATTCCAGTTGAAATCTATTCCTTTAAACATCATTTGAGACAAGAGGAAAGTTTGCAATACTTGTTCCTGGAAGCAAACAATAGATTAAGTTGTTGTGACTCATATTATGAACTCCAATGAGGCCGAGCTGACCCACATCCTGTCTGCTTGTTCTTCACCAGACGCTAAAGAGTCTTGTTGTCTCAGACTCACATGGGAAACTTTTTCTGGATTCAACTGAAGCCGTTTCCATCCTGGAGTCCAGTCAAACATCATCCCTCATGTTGGTGGATTTACACATCTGAGGACTGGACTTTACATGTCTTTATTAGGGACCGAGCCCCGGAGGGCAAGGTCTCTATTGTTTTTCGTTCGTTCGTTTGTCGTTCTCGTTCTCTATTATTATACTAACGCCCAAATAAACGCCAATTTGACCCCCTAAACATGCACGAAAACTCACCAAATTTGGCACACACATCCGGATCGGCGAAAAATTCGATAAAATGGAAAAAAAAAACCAGCATCTGCTCTATAGCGCCACCTAGATCCCGAAAAACGTCTAAAACAGACGCTACGGCCCGCAGGAATGTCGTAGAGAGATCAAACCAACACGCACGCGTTCGTCTCATCAAGATCTACATTTCACGCGCTCACACCCCTGACCTAAATCCAACAGGAAGTCCGCTATTTCCCTTTCAAAGTAAAATTTTGATGAAAATCACTCCTCGCGAAAAAATTATCTCCTCCGAGACCGTTTGTCGCACAGACATAACAGTCACACGACGTGAAAGAGGACAAATTTCTCTACAAAAGTTGTGAACAACTTTGTCAAAAGTCTGACGGTGTGGATTTTATTAGTGTACGAAGTTGGAAGTCTGAAATCCTGCCTTGCTCCGGCCCTCATCCGTTATAATGGGGAAAAAAGGAAAAAAGTCGCCTTTTTTCAGCACCTCGAACAAGTGGCGACTGCGGCTAAACCGTGACTCCTATCAACAAACCGAGCACACGCAAAGTTCCAGCAGGTTCTCCCGAACAAGATGATGTAACATAAGTGGGGAAAATATCATGTTATATGTATGTTTTCACAGGTAAGAAAAGGTGTGCGCTCTGCATTTTTTTTGCTCTCAGTTATAATGGAGCCGGATGGGGAAAAATCTCGCGCTTCTCACAAACTGAGGCCTCTACAGTCCAAACTAAAAGTCTGACTGCTCTGAAAGCCTCACCAACTGAAAGACAACAAATTTTTCTATCAAACGTGATATTTTTTGTTCAGTTTTGCCAAACAGCAAAGGAACAAGGACCAGTTGTTTCCCCAAAAAAGACTTTTATTTTCTCCTCTCTCCACTCTAACTCACATTACCATATATGGGCATGTATTGCAGTTACACAGCTGACAGCAGCTGTCAATCAAACTCTGCCACTGATTGCCTTCATTCAGTGACTGTCAAAAGCAGCTGGGAGAAGCTAACAACTCCATGTTAGTGGATGGAACATGCTAACAACTCCATGTTAGTGAAGGACTGATGCCACCAGCTCCATGTTAGTGGATGGGACATGCTAACTACTCCATGTTAGTGGATGGGAGATGCTAACTACTCCATGTTAGTGGATGGGAGATGCTAACTTCTCCATGTTAGTGGAGGGGAGATGTTAACTACTCCATGTTAGTGGATGGGAGATGCTAACAGCTCCATGTTAGTGGATGGGAGATGCTAACTACTCCATGTTAGTGGATGCGACATGCTAACTACTCCATGTTAGTGGATGGGAGATGCTAACTACTCCATGTTAGTGGATGGGAGATGCTAAGAACTCCATGTTAGTGGATGGGAGATACTAACTACTCCATGTTAGTTGATGGGAGATGCTAACTACTCCATGTTTGTGGATGGGAGATGCTAGCTACTCCATGTTAGTGGATGGGAGATGCTAACTACTCCATGTTAGTGGATGGGAGATGCTAACTACTCCATGTTAGTGGATGGGACATGCTAACTACTCCATGTTAGTGGATGGGAGATGCTAACTACTCCATGTTAGTGGATGGGAGATGCTAACTACTCCATGTTAGTGGATGGGAGATGCTAACTACTCCATGTTAGTGGATGGGAGATGCTAACTACTCCATGTTAGTGGATGGGAGATGCTAACAGCTCCATGTTAGTAGATGGGACATGCTAACAACTCCATCTTAGTGGATGACAGATGCTAACAGCTCCATGTTAGTGGATGGGAGATGCTAACTTTTCCATGTTAGTGGATGGGAGATGCTAACAACTCTGTGTTAGTGGAAGACAGAGTCTTACAGCTTCATGTTAGTGGGTGGACGTCTCAGTCGCTGGCCGGCGGGGAGGCTCGGTCCCGACCAATGCCGCTTGCGGCTTTAATTCACTTTTACATCTGTTTATTAGCTTCCATCACTTTCTGGAGGCTTTACATCTATTTGTTGTCATTTGCATCAGTTTGTTGGAGTTTTAACTCTGGATATTTGTCCAGGTTGAGAAACTTTTGTAACCATGTTGAGCAAGAAGTCATTTCCTGAGAAACGGACTTGTATAATCAGATCTGATAGAAGGCTGCTGTCACATGTCAGGATGTGGTTGTGTTTCCATGACAGAATTAGAGATATCCTCTCAGATTAAAGCAGTCTGATTTGTCTCTATGTATCTTCTGCAGGCTGAAAACTGATATTCACAACACCTAAACATGTTTGTGTTTCTTCATTCTTTATGTTCTCAAACAGTATTTCAATCAGTAAATTCCAATCAGGCTGGATCAATAAGTAAAACCTTTATACAGCTGGAAGATCCAAAAGCTCCCAGCTTAATGCTGAAACACACTGCAGGATGGATTTAGTCCTGATCTCTGATGATCAAAGTCAGCAAAGGTCCGATTGATGGATGTGTGAAAATGACCAAGTGTCTGACGTTCCTGTGTTCTGAGAATATATTAACTATATATGTCAGTGAAACAGGGAGAGCTCAGAGCTCCTGAACTGGACATATTTCTTCCATTCAGACTCAACTCTGAACAGTTTTAATTCATTATCTGCATCTCCTCCACTCCTGCAGAAACTCTCAGGGACTTCAACAAGAGCAGACAGAGCGGAAGCACAATTAAACTTTTCCTAATCAAACCTAAGAATGTGTTTATTCTGATCTAAACTATTCAATCTGGAACAAACAATGAAAAGAATGACAGTACATATTTGGTGAGTTAAAAACAAAAACACTTGTATGTGTCACATACCGTTACTAATAACTGATTTGTCTGCTGCTCCACTCCGGAGTCAAAAGTAAAAAAAAAAAACAAAAAAAAAGCATTAATGAGCTGAATGATGAAATATCTCCTCACAGTATCCTGCTCTTAATGTGCTCATCTTTCTATTGTCTCCAGCTTGTTCCACAGTCTGTAAGACATGAATGTGTGAAATGTGGAGAGTGAATTATGATAAATTTATCTCAAACTATCTTCCCTCTTACTATATTGTTAACCTATTTTTTTTTGACTGAGCCTCACCATCTATGCTCCATTGTGGTGATGGTGTTGGGGTGGTGGTGGCTGAAGGGGAGTTGCAGATATGAATAAATGACCTGAGGGACTGAGCGCTCTCATCTATTGTGTTTTGATGAACTTTCTGTGGTTCCTGAACTGCTTCCCTTCCTGCTCATGAGGAGTTTTTTTCCTTCTTCGGTGACTGTTCATAGAGGAGATGAATGAAAACATGAGGCTCCCTGAGAGTGGTGTCAGGATGGAGGAGAATCAGATGGACAAGTGTTGGGTTTGGGGTCTGAATGGAGGAAACGCTTCCAGCAGTGATACAGTGACTGAGGATTGACTCACTTTCAGCTCTACTGAGCAGAGCAGCTCCCACTTCTCCCTGTTTCACCATCTGCAGCCACACTGACAGCTGAGGAGGATTTTAAAAGCAGCTCCAGCAACACCTTGGTGAGTCGGAGCTGTTTAGCCAATCAGGGAGTGAATACCAGGCTGATGATGAGGGAGTGACAGACTGGATCCTCTAGAGCTCCACACACACTGCAGGAGTTCTAGAAACAAAGACTGAGCATGTTCATTATCACACACCACAGGATCAATCTCTCTGATCACACCACAGGATCAATCACTCTGATCACACCACAGGATCAATCACTCTGATCACTCCTCACACCACAGGATCATCAGACGCCATGTTGTTTTCTCTCATCCATCAGCCGGGCCTTTGCTGACTGAACAGCATCTCCTCCTCCTGGACCAGCCGGCCTGCTCTGTGACTGTCATGTTCTTTCTCCTCCGCTGCTTTCAGCTCCGTCCGTCCGGCTCTACTGGGGAAGAAGCTGACAGCGCTGCAGGTGGATTCCCACCTCGTATCCTGGATTGTGGACTACCTGACTGGCAGACCACAGTTTGTAGTCCTGCAGCACCGGGGCTCCACAGGGGACTGTCCTCTCTCCCTTCCTCTTCACCCTCCACACCAGGGGTAAGCAGCTTCATCTGGCCTCTCCACAACCGGCTGCTCAGTGGCAGGAGGACATTCAGGACCAGACTGATCTCACCAAAATGCTCCAGAGAGCATCACAGGAAGTCACTCATGCCTGTGGCCGTCAGACTGTCGAACTCCTCACTCTCATGTAGGAAGCAATAACTACTGATGTGCAATAATCCAGTGTAACAACATCCATGTGCAATCCTAAAATATAATATTTTATCATTTTAGAAAGAGAGAAATGTACATTTAGATTCAGATTTTATTGTTCAGATATTGTTTTATGTGTGTACTTATATTTAACTGATTAATATTTTGTGTTGTCCCACTTTCTTTAGACCTTAGAATGGGAGCATAAAGACATTTCCCTTTGGGGATCAATAAAGTATTTCTGATTTCTGACAATAAGAGATCAGGACAAAATCCATCCTGCAGTGTGTTTCAGCATTAAGCTGTGAGCGTTTGGATCTTCCAGCTGTATAAAGGTTTTTCTTATTGATCCAGCCTGATTGGAATTTACTGATTGAAATACTGTTTGAGAACATAAAGAATGAAGAAACACAAACATGTTTAGGTGTTGTGAATATCAGTTTTCAGCCTGCAGAAGATACATAGAGACAAATCAGACTGCTTTAATCTGAGAGGATATCTCTAATTCTGTCATGGAAACACAACCACATCCTGACATGACAGCAGCCTCCTATCAGATCTGATTATACAAGTCCGTTTCTCAGGAAATGACCTCTTGCTCAACATGGTTACAGAGGTTTCTCAACCTGGACAAATATCCAGAGACGGAGATAATCAGACCCAGAGAGACGTGGTCTACCTGGAACATGGAGCTGAAGCTGCTGCTGCTGCTGCTGCTGCTGCTGTGGAGCTCAGGTAGGACTCTGCTGCTCACTGCTGCTTCTCTCTCTGCTGGGAATTCTCCTCCATCTGGGAGTTTTACTGCTCCACACACTAGACACAAGACATGAGTGTGGTCCTGAAAGCTGCTTCATGGATCCTCCTGATGGCTCTTTTCTGGAGTGAGCACAGCAGTGGCAGTGAGGATTTGGAGCTGTTGCTCCAAACTCCACACACTAGACACAAGACATGAGTGTGGTCCTGAAAGCTGCTTCATGGATCCTCCTGATGGCTCTTTTCTGGAGTGAGCACAGCAGTGGCAGTGAGGATTTGGAGCTGTTGCTCCAAACTCCACACACTAGACACAAGACATGAGTGTGGTCCTGAAAGCTGCTTCATGGATCCTCCTGATGGCTGTTTTCTGGAGTAAGCACAGCAGTGGCAGTGAGGATTTGGAGCTGTTACTCCAAACTTCCAGGCAGTCATTCCAGTACGACAGTATCAGTGATCGATGTTGAATCTGGAGAGCTTTGCTGTTCAGGAAGGATTCTGCTCTGCTGAGGACTGAAAGACTTGTGGATATTTTGGATTCAACATGTTTGATATGAGGTTTCCAACAGATCTTCTTGTTGATTTTCACCCTCAGAAACTTGATTTCTGGAACTCTGTCTGCTTCTATACCTTCTGTCAGAACTTTAGAGTCACTATATTCCAATCATGAATTCCAAACAACATACATTTACTGAGAGTTGATGTGAATCAAAGCATTTTTTGAATGTGTTTTTGAGTTTTCCTTGTATTTTCTGAATTTAAGAGCTTTGGTTCCACACGCACTTTGGCTGGACTGGCATGCTTACTGCAGGCAGCTTGAACGAGGCATGTGCACTTCTGTGTATAAAGCCCAGTGCAGTATGGGTAATGAAGTCTGTGCAGGATGAAGTGGTGAACGTGCGCTGGGCCCTGTGAAGGCTGATGTTATCTGAAGGATTCAAAGAGACGCGCTGGTGAGCGTATCACTACGTTGTTGGAGCTTGGAGAAGTGCCAGGACGCTCAGCTGACATTTTTAGAAGTCCTGGAACTCCGTACCGGAGCGTACCGGACCACTGAAACCGCTGAGCAGCTGTCAGCATCTCAAGCAGAATTTAGACATTTTTAATATTGTTCCTGAAAATGGCTCCTAAATTGAAGGATTATTCTCAGGTGAACTTCAGCTTTCACTGATGAGGAGTGTGTGAAGCATTTTCTCATCTATTCTTATTAGTTCCAACAAGTCACCTCTCCATGGACACTCAGCTGAATCCCATCAAGCCCAACTTTACCAGCAGAGAGTGTATCGTTTCTACAACACTGAGACACAGAAATGGAAGGTCAGCCTGGTGGAAGAGAGGTGAGGATGCTGGGAGGATGAGGAAGAGAAGAAAACAGGGGAAGAGGAAGAAGAGGCCAAGTACATAGGAGGACTCCTGATGAAATGAGCACTCCACTTGTGGATCATGATGTGAATCTTCTTGCTTGGCTCTTGGAGGAGGCGGACGCTTTTTCTGTCGCTCCTACTTGCTTCTCCCTCCCTCTTGTCTCTGCTTGCTGCCTTCGTCTCATCTTTTTGACTGGAGCAATCTCTAGACTTGGCTTTTTTGAACAAACCAAATATCAACCATGGAATTGATCAGCTGGTCTCCCAACACAATACGATTTTTTCAATGAAGAGCACAAGAGCGGGAGAACCTGCCTGCCCGAACGGGGCCTGGCATGCCGGGTATGTGATCAACACCCGGGGCAAGTGAAGGGGGGGGTCACATGCCAGGCACCCCTGTCCGTGGAGGACGTAAGAAATGTTTGCTTTTTCGGATTTCTGAGGATCGGTCTGCTGCTGATTGGCTTGTGCTGCGGCCTGATCCTCTGGAGGATTAAGAGGACCGCCACCACAAAAGACGTCCAAGGGAGGACGGTCTTTTCAAATCAACGGGCAAAAGCTGAGACTGACCGTTTGTGCGAGCTCTTTCGAAAGCTGGACAATTTGGGTTATGGACGATTGAGACACCAGTTGGATGTCACCATCTCAGAGAGGGTGAAACTTCAGCTTTTGTCTGGAAAAACTTGAGAACCGAGCACAGGAAGGTCAACGGCTCCTCTCAGACCAAAACAAGATACCTACTGATTGCATCTGGTGCCCCTTGGAAGTCAAAACACCTTCTGAAAAATTCAAGGCCAGGCCAGGGATTGTTTTTTTTTTTTTTAATCTATGGCCTTGTTCTCTCTCCCCCAATGCCACCTGCCTTCACTCCGAACTGCTTCTGTCGAAGCATCTCCACAGCAACTACTATCTGCGTGTGAAGAATTTGTCACTTTTTACCTTTAGACTAACAGCTTTACTGCAGCCCAGATTCAGTGTATTGTAGTGTACAGTGGCTTGTTTACTGTCGTTTTACTCTGAACCACAGAGGATTGCAAGGCAACCTTGGAGAGGTGGAAGAAGACCTGTTTTAGACAATAAGAGCACCATGTGTGCAGTGGTGATTTCAAACAATGCCGACTGCGATACAAAGTGCTGTTATAGAGGATGACAACATGTTTAGGAGGATCAAATCTGTTTCAGTCACTACAACTTACTGAATACAATCATGTTCAACTTTACTGTAGTTTTCAAACAGCTGTGTAAATAGTAGAAAGGGCTGCTTTAGCATTTCCAGGTAGAATCACCTCGATCTGACTGTAAGTAAACTTTGGAAAAAAAACTTCAGAGTGAACTGTCTGATGAACATATAAGAGAAAAGGAGACTTTGTGGAAACGCTAGGGGAGTCTCCTCTGACTGGGGAAACACTGCTGCTGCACAGCACAGCCGTGGTCAACAGTTCTTCTGCTCATGTTCAGTAGATGGACAAGAACAATAAACAGAAACACAACAAGGATGAGTTTTCTCTTAAGAAATGGTAAAAATGGAGCCTTTGTGTCAATTACAAACTGAAAATGTGAAGTTTAAAAGTCTTCATACTTTCAGCTCATCTTCAGATCAAACATATTTCATTGGAATGTTGACACTGAACTCAAGCTGCATGATCAGAAGTGAGAATCATTCAAACCTGATCCTGAACACTCTGTTTTCCCCACAGGAGTCCATCTGGAAGACAGAAACCATCCAGCTGGTAAAGACAGTCCTCAGAGATGAAGACAGAAAGTGAATCTTTGTTCTTGCTGACTTTGTGCTCTTTGCTCAGAGGCTGATGGTGAGTTCAGGTTGGTGGGAGGAAGCTCAGGCTGTTCAGGTGGACTGGAGCTGAAACACCTCGGAGAATGGAGACCAGTGGATGACTTTTACTGGACCCAGAAGTTATTAACAGCAGTCTGTGAATGTCTGGACTGTGGCTCTGTTGTCTCCATGAAATCAACATCTGAGTCATCAAGCAGATCAGTGTGGAGGGTTGACCCTCAATGTACCCAGTCTCCGTCAGATTTGAAGAACTGCTTCAAGTCCTGTGATTCTCCCTCTTTCATTAATCTCACATGCTCAGGTAAGACCAATGTGGTTTCATTAACTACATGTTCTCAACATAGTGAGTTCAGACATAAACCTTTTAACATGACATCAGGATTGATCAATCAGTAAAGATTCAAGGTTTTTATTTCCATTTGTTCACATGAACCAACAGCTCAGACACACAGGCTTTCATGTGAGGAGTTTCTATGGAAGTCAAGTTAAAAAAAAAGGTTTGTTCATCAAAAATAGAATTAGATAAAGACACTCAACATGACCGAATTAAAGAATCTATTCAGAAAAGAGGAACAGGTGCTGCAGCTGAGGAATGAAAATGCTTCAACTGTCCAAAACTGTGTGTGTGTATTCTTGTACATCCCCAAAAGTAAGTACCAAAATTAGTTTTTCACTAATAGAGTGAGAACATTTTTGCAAAGTGAGGACATTTTTGCCAGTCCTCACTTTTCAAAAGCCCTTTTTTTGACCTTTTTGAGGGTTAAGACTTGGTTTTTGATTTAGGGTTACAATTGGGTTTAGGGTAGGTTTAGGGTATAGGTTAGGGTTAGGCATTTATTTTTGATGGTTAGGGTTAGGGTAAGGGGCTAAGAAATGCATTATGTCAATGAGTGTCCTCACAACGATATAAGTACAAACGTGTGTGTGTGTGTGTGTGTGTGTGTGTGTGTGTGTGTGTGTGTGTGTGTGTGCGCGCGTTCTTGTATTTCTATCCTTGTCGGGGCCAAATGTCCCCACAAGGATAGCAAAACGTGGAACGACGTGCCTTGTGGGGACCTTTTTCCGGTCCTAAGTAGGAGAAACAGTGTTTTCTTGACCATGTTGTTGTTACTGAAAAAAGTAAAAGTGCAAAAACATTTCTTTAGGGTTAGGCTTTGTTGTGGTGTCGGTTAGGGTTAGGGTTAGGGTCAGGGTTAGGGGCTAGACATGAATGGGAGTCAATGGACGGTCCCCACAAGGATAGAAATACAAGACTGAGCGTGTGTGTGTGTGTGTGTGTGTGTGTGTGTGTGTGTGTGTGTGTGTGTGTTCGTTCGTGTGTTCGTCCACATGCACACACACAAAAATCTCACTTGTCATCAGTTTCACTGTCAAAGGGAAAACTGCTGTTGTCATGATCGGTGTGCCGTTAGACCCAGATGCAGAGAGACCAGAACCAGAGTTGGTGTTTGCACAGGTTTACTGTGTACAGAAGAGATCCAGGAGAGCTGCAGCTTGGCAGCAGCATTGCAGGTAGCTCAAGGCAAAGCAAAGTCCAGGCAAAGTCCAGGCAAGAAAGAAAAAGATAGAAAAAAATATCCCTCACAGAGCTTGGAAGAGCAGGAAAGTCCTTCTGCAGCAGCCCAGGAGGCTGGAAGAGATAACAATCCAGCACGGAGCAGGTGGCAGGGAGAGGTTTAAATAAGGCAGAGTGGCAGTCCCCAAGTGAATGCAATGAGTAATCAGCAGGGCCCAGGGAGACTGGGACTGTCCGCTGCCTGCCTGAACAGAATCCTGATAGTTGTGAAAACATTTTTTATGTGTTATGATCCTGTCTTCTCTCCTCTGTTTAAGAGTGTAGCTACAGTGTTTGTGGTTGTAGGTACAATGTTTTCTGAGGTTGTCGTCGCAGTGTTTGTGTTTGAGGTTGCAGGTACAGTGACCTCCTGCCCTGTGTTCAGACTCGGTGCGGCTGCTGAATGGATCCAGTCGCTGTTCAGGCAGACTGCAGGTGAAGACTAACCCGTCTGACCAGACCTGGTCCTCAGTGTGTGAAGCAGACCTGGACCTGCAGGATGCACAGGTGGTGTGTCGGGAGCTGGGCTGCGGGGCTCCTTCAGTCCTGCAGGGGGCACTCTATGGAGACGTGCAGACACCCAGGTGGAGCCCAGAGTTCCAGTGTGGAGGCCATGAGTCTGCTCTGCTGGACTGTAGAAGCTCAGGCTCAGCTCGAAGCAGCTGCTCACCTGGTAAAGCTGCTGGACTCACCTGCTCAGGTAGAAGAGGAGCTGCAGCTTCCACTCCTCTTCTCTTCACTCACTCCATCCTCTCATTCTTCTCTTTCTGCTCTTTCTTAAGAGTTCCCTGAAATCAGGTTGGTGGGAGGAAACAGTCGATGTGCAGGAAGTCTGGAGGTCAAATATCTTGGAGAACAGAGACCTGTGGCGATGAGATTCTTCAACGTAAAGACAGCCGTTCCCATCTGTGAGCATCTGAAGTGTGGTTCTCCTGTTTCTGTACAAACAACTGATATGCCACGTCAGTCTATGTGGAGAATCCACCAAGGATGTTTTCAATCTCCATCTGATCTGTGGAACTGTGTGAAATCATGGAGCTCCCCTCGTGCCGTGAAAGTCATCTGCTCAGGTAAGTTTTGTTGACTTTAACTAAATGGACATTTTCTTCCTGGTTTTACAGCAGAATTGTTTTCTGCTGCTAACTAATTACTTGGTAAAGTACCTGTTGCTAAATACTTTTGAAAAAAAAAGTCCCTCAGAATGGAACTTTGAGATGCATGTTCGGGTAACAAGGAGTAGGAAAAAGAAAATGTATTTATTCCTCCCCCTTCACATTATCTCTCATCCTAATGTACAAAACATCAAATCTTTATAATTATCATTATCATCAATCCATTCAATACTGTGATATACTGTAGTGTCAACAAATATTTAAAAATATAATTTCTGTTTCAAGAAATGAGCCAAACCAATGGAGGAAAACAGAAGGGGGCCAGCTGCAGACCTCCACTTTTAGGACCCAGACCTCCACTCTCAGGACCCAGACCGCCACTCTCAGGAACCAGACCTCCACTCTCAGGAACCAGACCTTCACTCTCAGGAACCAGACCTTCACTCTCAGGACCCAGACCTCCACTCTCAGGAACCAGACCTCCACTCTCAGGAACCAGACCTTCACTCTCAGGAACCAGACCTTCACTCTCAGGAAGCAGACCTCCACTCTCAGGACCCAGACCTCCACTCTCAGGAACCAGACCTCCACACTCAGGACACAGACCTCCAACTCTGGCCTCTTTTCCACCAAACTGGTTCCTGGGCCAAATCGGGGCAGGCACCCAACATTGAACCGGTTCTTCTGTTCGCACCAACCGTGGCCCCGGCCCCGGCTCCCAAAAGTTAGGGCTTTTCAGGAACCAGTTTCTTCCTAGTTCAGATCAGGCCCCGATCAGGCCCCTGCTATTCACCGACTAAGCCTGGCCCTGGGGGTGGAGTTACGGTGACAGCTGATCTGCGAACACACTCCGGCTGGGCAGTGGCGGCGGCAGCGGGGGGGTGATTGTGGAGCGGCGCGGGGCTCGCGGCGGACCGCGCTGGGGGCGACGCCATCATTATTATTATTTTTTTTAATTTATTTTTTTCTCCTGTCTGTTGTCCGGGAGCTGCAGAATTTAGCGCGAGGCGGGGCGGGGCGGGTCACCCAGACTGAAAAGGTCTGGTGGAAACCTGTGTACTGACATTCTGCAATGACGGGATGACGTTGCTCCACCTCCGCCTCCACCTCCCCCTCCGTGGCCGCAGTGCGGTGGAAAACCAAAGCGGGGTTTTTCAGGCCCTGGATTTGAACCAGGTTGGAACCAGGCCTGGTTCGGCCTGGGAACCATTTTGGTTGAAAAGAGGTATCTGATGACCCAGACCTCCACTCTATGAACTTAGACCTCCACTCTCAGGACACAGACCTCCACTCTTAGGTCCAGGACCCGGACCTCCAACTTCCTTTCCTCAGAGTGGAGGCCCGATGGTGGAGGAGTCCTCACAGTCGAGGCCTATAATCATTTGGTCTTGAGCAAAACTGTGATGCAGTTACTCCCATCACTGCACGTTACATATCTATAACCTCTACTCTACAAGCTGCAATTTTTTTCCAACGCTTTGACCCATGCAGCATATACAGAGAGGAAGCTTTTCCATGCATTTTTCTTCAGCCCTCAGTGGGTGGTCTAGCAGGAAGTGCAAAAATGAGAGAGGCAGCAAAAGTCAGTGAAAACAAAAAAGCCCCAGTGTTTATTCTTAGCACATGCAACCCAAGACACACAACATCAAGACAGAAATATATTTACAGCCTCATCCCCTCATAATGCAAAACACACGAGAAATTCCTATGATGCAGTTTTTAAGTTGAAGGCCATCGATCTGGCTCTTCATGAAGGAAATAGAGAAGCTGCATGTAAACTTGAATCTATGGTGAGAAGTTGGAGGTGGCAGCGGGAAGAAATGATGCAATGCCAGAAGACAAGAAAGGCTTTCAGAGGACATAAAAGCAGGTGGCCAGAACTGGAAGATATTCTTGATGACTGGGTGAACACACATAGAGCAGGCGGCCGAGGTGTATCCACTGTGCAGATCCGGCTTAAAGCCAAAACAATTGAAGATTTCCAAGGTGGACCATCATGGTGTTTCAGTTTTATGAAACGAAAAAGCCTGTCCATTAGGACGCAGACAATTCTCTGTCAGCAACTCCATTCTAACTATGAGGAAACAATTGCAAACTTCCACAAATTTATTGAAACAAAGATAGCAGAGAACTCCATCGGACCAGACAACATCATAAATATGGATGAAGTACCTTTGATGTTTGACCTGCCTCTCACCACGACTGTTAACAAGTCCGGTGCATCATCCATTATAGTGCAAACAAGTGGACACGAGAGGCATTTCACATGTGTTCTAGACTGCACCGCATCCTGACAAAAGCTTCCACCAATGGTGGTTTTAAGCGGATAACTATGCCAAAAGAGAAACTCCCCAAGGACATAGTCGGGTGGATGTTGGAAAGCTAAATGAAGGAATGGTTAACAGAGTGCTACGGTAAGCACCCAGGAGGATTTTTTAAACCAGAAAAAAGCACTGCTTGTTTTGGACAATATGAGAGTCCACGTCACAGATTCTGTGAAAGCAGCTATCAAGAAAACAAAATCTATTTCAGCTGTGATTCCTGGAGGTACAACAAAGTATTTGCAGCCACTGGACATCAGTGTGAATCAAGCATTTAAAGCGACTCTACGGGGTGAGCGGGAGGCTTGATGACCAGCGGTGAGAAATCTTTCACAAAGACTGGCCGCATGCAAAGAGCATCTTCTTTTTCTGACGTCTGTCAGTGGATCTTAACAGCATGGAGAGTGTGAAAGAATCCACCATCATCAACGGGTTCGAAAGGCCGGACTGCTGCGTGAAGAGAGCAGCGCTGCTTCTGAGGCAACTTCTCCTCAAGATGAAAGTGACTGGAGCAACACCAACACAGAGACTGACAATGTGACGAAGATTATCTGAGGCTGTTCAACTCCGACACTGAAGAGGACGACTTGGCTTCAGTGCGCAGGAGGAAGATGAATAAGTGACTTGTGGTTTCAGTGCACGGGAGAATAAAGTGACTTTAATTGCTGCGCTTCAAGAGATCGCAAGAAGAAAAAGTGACAGTGGTTTGGTGTTCAGTGGTTTCAGTATGCAGAAGGAAGGAAAATAAAGAAACTTTGTCTTGGTGCACAGGAGGAACATGAATAAAAACATCAGTGACATATCTGTTTTGTTTGATCAGCACTTTTACCGCCATGTTACAGGCACTGTTCAGAAACAATCAGTTCTGTTATGTTATGAATAAACTGTTTTGGTACAAAGTCTTTCTATGTAAATATCTTATTTCTCAGCCTGAATATTGGTGGCTTGTAGTCCAGTGCGGCATATATGTGGCAAAATACGGATTTCATTTCAATTGTAGTGGGTGCGGCTTCTATTTACGCTGTGTAGTCTGGAAAATATGGTGTATGTCTATGGTACTGTCATGGTTTGTGCTGTAAAGTGTTGCAATGTCTGTGGACAGCTTATATGTCTAGGTAATTCAATCTGATTTTCAAGTGTAATCCTGCTCAGTAATTCATGTTTTATCAGATATTCCTGCAACCAGGTTGCATTTCATGTACTGTAAATTATTACAGATACATTTCTTTTGTATCCTAATTGCATAACTCTGTTACATGTAATCCATTACTCCCCAACCCTGTCCTGTGTTCAGCCTGGGTGCGGCTGCTGAATGGATCCAGTCGTTGTTCAGGCAGACTGCAGGTGAAGACTAACCCGTCTGACCAGACCTGGTCCTCAGTGTGTGAAGCAGACCTGGACCTGCAGGATGCACAGGTGGTGTGTCGGGAGCTGGGCTGTGGGGCTCCTTCAGTCCTGCAGGGGGCGCTCTATGGAGATGTGCAGACTCCCAGGTGGAGCCCAGAGTTCCAGTGCGGAGGCCATGAGTCTGCTCTGCTGGACTGTAGAAGCTCAGGCTCAGCTCGAAGCAGCTGCTCACCTGGTAAAGCTGCTGGACTCACCTGCTCAGGTAGAAGAGGAGCTGCAGCTTCCACGCCTCTTCTCTTCACACTCACTCCATCCTCTCACTTCTTTCTGCTCTTTCTTCAGAGTTCCCTGAAATCAGGTTGGTGGGAGGAAACAGTCGATGTGCAGGTTCTCTGCAGATCAGAAGCTCTGGAATTTGGAGACCAACATATATCTCTAAGTGGTCTTTGGAGAAAGCAGCTGTTTTTTGTTCATATCTTCACTGCGGCTCTGCCGTGTCTGCAGATCTGACATTTTCAGTCAACTCCACACTTACAGTGTTCATCATGGATGGCTGCTTTCAGTCTGGATCTGATTTCATGAAGTGTTCACTTTTCGCTGAACAGCTCAAAAGCTCCAATCTCTCCTGCTCAGGTAAGCTCATCAGAGGTGTGTTCCTTACTCAACACAGTCAGAATTAAAAGTATGCTTGAAGATCTTCAGTAACAAGCACTGAATCTTAGACTGCAGAAGTTAGAGCCAGCTTTGGTGAGTTTGAATAGCTTATTGTGTTGTTGTTGTTGTTGTGTTTGGGGGTGGTTAGGTGCTTGCACTGCAGTTTCGGTTTCTGTCTGCCCAGTAGAGAGGTCGTTGACACGGGTCACACCGTAGCTCCAGTGACATCAGACAGGGGCAGGTCAGCCGGGCGCAATCAGTGAAGTGGGAAACAGCTATGACTCCGTCAGGTACTTCACAGCACAGACTGCGCTTTGGCGTCAGCCCACAGAGGGTAAAGACCACAGAGGGTAAAGACCTGCAAGTCTACCTGCGCGAGTCCACCGAGCAAGGACACCGGCTTCAGTAAGGTCGGTCTATCACAGTCTAACGCACAATGTGTTTCTTCCGTATCCCAGTCATCGTCGGCAACCGGAAAAGACGCGTAGTCCTCCGCAAACGCAATCCACACAACCTGTCCGCTCTCTCTGGAAGTGGTCCCAGCCCACACTCAGTTAACTTCAGTCTCTGGAACTGTCAGTCCGCAGTTAATAAGACAGAATTCATCAGTTCTCTGATGAAACTCTCAGACATTCAGGTGCTAGTCCTGACTGAGACATGGATCCACCCAGAAAACTCAGCTACACCAGCTGCACTCTGCGTCCGCTGTGCTGAGCCACACCCCTCGCTCTACTGGCCAAGGAGGCGGTGCTGGCATTCTCATTCCGGACAACTGGTCTTTCTCCGCACTACGCCTGTCGAACAACAACACAATGTTTGAATATCATGCTTTAATGGTCACTACTCCCATCAAAGCATATATTCTGGTTGTGTACCACCCACCAGGGGGTAATCTGGATGGCTTTGTCTCTGAAATGGACATGTTACTCTCTGACATCCCTGATGATGGCACACCACTGATTGTCATGGGAGACATGAACATTCACGTTGACAAACCTCAGGCACATGACTTTTTGGCACTGATGGCTTCCTTTGCACTTGTACTGACTCCGTCTCCTCCCACCCCCAAAACTGGCAAAATCCTTGACTTGGTGCTGACTCGTAACTGCTCCATAACAGAGGTGACAGTTACTCCACTACACCTATTTGACCATTTCTTGGTAAAATTTGCGGCTGCCTTTCTGCCATTGCAGACACCGACACAGATGATCTCCTTCCGCAGAAACCTGAAGTCCCTCACAGCAGCTCAGCTGTCTGAGGAGGTGAGCTCTGTCCTGCCGGACTACTCTCACTTCTCATCACTTCCTGTTAATGAGGCTACAGAAACACTCTGTTCCTCTTTGGTGTCCTCTTTGGACAAACTCAGCCCCCGGTTGTCGAAACCAGCCAAGAAAAAACAACCAAGTCCATGGCTCTCAGAAGTTCTGAGAGAACAAAGAGCTGGACTCAGGGCAGCAGAAAGAAAGTGGCGTAAATCCCAAGAGCCCGCTGATTTGTCCTCATACAAACTGAAACTTGCTTCCTTTACCTCCCGCTTGCAGTCAGCAAAGAAAGCTTTTTATCAGAACAAGATCTGTGCAGCTTCTGATTCCAGAAAAATGTTTATGGCGTTCAACTCCCTGCTTTCTCCTCCAGCTGCTCAGCCGTCCACTGAGCTGACTCCTGATATGTTCGCCTCCTTTTCCACTGAAAAGGTGGCTGCAATCAGCAACCAGTTCTCTGAGCCTGACCGGCCCAGTCAGCTCAAACCCACTACTGTGCCTTCTCTCTGCTCTTTTGCTCCTCTGAGTGAGGATGAGGTCTCCAGACTTCTTCTGAGCTCAAAACCGACAACATGTCCTCTAGATCCAATACCCACCAGCATTCTGCAGACCATCTTGCCCATAATCAAACCTGCAGTCACGCACATTGTCAATTCCTTCCTGGAAACCGGCATTTTTCCTGTTACTTTTAAACAAGCCCACATCACCCCACTACTAAAAAAGCCTCATCTCAACCCAGCCCAGGTTGAAAACTACAGGCCAGTTTCACTTCTACCATTCCTGTCAAAATACTGGAGCTACTGTCTGCGGCGGGGGGGTGGGGGGGTGGGGGCGGCAGTTGTGGGTGGCGGGGGGTTCTGGATGTGGGGTTCGGTGTTCCCTTGCCTTCCGGGGGTGTCTCCCACAGGATGTGACAGTTGGATGACGCGGGAATGTGAGTGTGTTTGGGGTAGGATGGACTGTGTGTGTGTGTGTGCGTGTGTGTGTGTGCGTGTGTGCGTGTGTGTGTGTGTGTGTGTCTGTGTGTGTGTCTGTGTGTGTGTGTGTGTGTGTGTGTGTGTGTGTGTGTCTGTGTGTGTGTGTGCGTGTGTGTGTGTGTATGTGTGTGTGCGTGCGCGTGCTTGTTAGCGTGTGCGTGAGAGGGTGTGAGTGTGTTGGAATGTGAGTGTGTGTGTGTGTGTGCGTTTGGTTTAGGGATGAGTGGTTGTGTGTGTGCGTGTGTGCATGTGTGTGTGTCAGTATGAGTGAGTGGGTATGAGTGTTGGGTTGGGGCGGGGGGGAGTGAGGCGGGAGAGGACAGGGGGTGGGAGGGGTGGGCCGGGGGGGTGGGTTCCGGGTGGGGGTCGTGGGGTGGGGTGGGGTGGGTTGGGGTGGGGGGGGGGGGGGGGGGGGGGGTGATGCCCTGGATCTCGGGGTGCGTGGCCGGAGCGCTGGGGGGTGTACTGGCCCGGGGTGGGTAGCCGCCCGTGTGGGCTGGTTCTCCCGGGTGGGTCATAGCCCTTCGCCTGGGTGGGGGGTTGGCTCCTGGGCTCTTGGGCCTTGGGCTCTCGGCCCTGCCCGCCCCGGGCGTCCGGCGCCCGGGGTGGACCGGCTCCTGCCAGTCGTGGCTCCGCGGGGCCCGGGCCCCCGGGACTGCCGGGGTCCCCGGCCGGGGCTTTCCTCTGCCCCGTTTCTGGACTGGAGCGTGGGCGTCTGCCTGGGGGGGCGGCTTGGATCCGGGCTCTGTGATGTCCGCCGGCTGTCTGGGCTCTGAGGGCCTCTCTGGCCTGCTTCTGGCCTTCTCAGAGGTCAGAGGTCATATATGCATGATCACTATCACCATCACTGTCACCATCATATTCACATGATCACGTTGATCTTTAATCACTCTTTACATACTGGGTTACCTTGTCTTCTTGTGGTGGTTAGACTAATGGTGATCTGTAGCAGACCTCTCTTGATGCACGCCCCTAGTTTACTACTAGTTACGACTAGCTATATTCAAAAAAAAAAAAAAAAAAAAAAAAATACGGTTTGTGGTGTCCTTGCATTTCCCTCCTCCCCTACACCTCCTTTTATTTTTGTGGCCTGGTCTGTTCACTAATATGGTTTGGAAAAAAAGGGGGAAAAAAAAAAAATGTATGTATGGTTCTGTAATTTTCTGTGTTGGTTGTCGGCTCTGTTTTGGTGTTGTCTAGATTGGGGGTTTGGGATTGTTGTAGGTTGCGTGTGGTGCGTCGACAACACTGTTTTGTATTGTGACTTTGTACATAGGTTGTGCCGCCCCCCCCCCCCCCCCCCCCCCCCCCCCCTCCCTTCCGTTCTCCCTCTCTTTATCTTTCTCTCTTTCTGTCCCTGCTCTCTGAGCGTTTCCGTCCCGGTCCTGTCCGGTAGCCATGCCGGATGCCAGCTTTAAATAAAGGCAGCAGCAGGAGGAGACCCAGTCTCATCCTGCTGCTAATATTAAAATCTGTTCGGATAGTAAAAGGCTACAATCATACAATATTGCACGCCCCAGCTACCGAACAGGACAAGGGAAAAAAAAATAAAAAAAAAAATACTGGAGCGCTCAGTATTTAACCAAGTCTGTGAACATCTTCGGAACAACAACCTACTTGACCCTTTTCAGTCAGGCTTCAGATGCGACTATTCCACCGAGACTGCACTCCTTTCAGTCACAGAATCTCTGCGGCTGGCAAGAGCTGCTGGTCAGTCCTCTGTCCTACTGCTGATGGACTTGTCTGCTGCCTTTGACACCGCAAACCATCAAATCCTCCTCTCCTCACTCTCTGACCTTGGCATCTCAGGTTCCGTCCTGTTGTGGTTCAAGTCCTATCTCACAGGCAGATCTTTCAGAGTGTCATGGCGAGGGGAGGTGTCAAGGTCACATGGCCTATCAACAGGGGTCCCTCAGGGGTCTGTGCTTGGTCCCTTACTCTTCTCTCTGTACACCACTTCACTTGATGCAGTGATTCGCTCCCATGGCTTCTCCTACCACTGTTATGCTGACGACACTCAGCTCTTCCTCTCTTTTCCACCTGACGACATGACAGTCTCAGCTCGGATATCAGCATGTCTGGCTGATATCTCCACCTGGATGAAGGAATGCCACCTTCAGCTAAATTTGTCTAAGATTGAACTCATGGTCTTTCCAGCTTGTCCATCTGTCCAGCCTCAGATTAGTGTCCAACTTCACTCGAGCCTACTTGTGCCCACTAACTCAACCAGAAACCTGGGTGTCATGATTGATGACCAGCTGACCTTTAAAGTTCATGTGGCCTCAGTTTCTCGGTCTTGTCATTATGCCCTCTACAACATCAGGAAGATCAGACCCTTCCTGACCCAACTGGCCACACAGCTTCTGGTTCAGGCTCTCGTGATATCACGCATTGGCTACTGCAACTCTCTTCTGGCGGGTCTCCTTGCATGTACAGTCAAACCTCTACAGATGATCCAGAATGCAGCAGCACATCTGGTCTTCAGCCAGCCCTAAAGAGCTCATGTCACTCCTCTGTTCATCTCCCTTCATTGGCTTCCAGTTGCAGCCAGGGTCAAATTCAAATCTCTCCTCCTGGCTTACAAATCGCTTACAAGAACGGCTCCGGCCTACCTGGATTCCCTGATCCAGGTCTACTCTCCTTCATGCCCTCTTCGCTCCGCATGTGAGAGACGTCTGGTGCTTCCAGCCCAGCACGGCTCTAAATCTCTTGCCAAACTATTCTCCTCTGTTGTTCCCAAATGGTGGAACGAACGACCTAACTCTGTGCGTTCCGCCGAGTCTCTTTCTACTTTCAAGAGACAATTGAAGACTCAATCGTTCAGAGAACACCTCGGGTCTTAATCCGACCTCATGTTCGGGGAAGAATAGGTCAGGTGTTCTAAAACCCAGCACTTATGTACCACTGACTAAGTTGACACACACACACACACAAAAAAAAGGGGGGGGGGGGGGGGGGGGGGGGGGGGGGGGGGGGGGGGCAGTGGCTCCTCTTCTGGAACTTGATGGCAACTCCCTTGACCAATTGCACTTGAAGCAATTGAAGCATTTACTAATGGTTTCTTTTTTTCTTATGTCTGTATTCTTGCTTGTGTTGTACGTCGCTTTGGACAAAAGCATCTGCTAAATGAAATTGTAGAACTGTAGAATTGTAGAATCTTTGTGTGTGTGTGTGTGTGTGTATGTTCCAGACCTGCTGCTTCCTCCAGTCATCTCCGTGTCCTCCTCCTCCTCCATGCTCGGGGTCTCTGAGGCCCAGCAGCAGGGGCTCCAGGTGATCTGGGGCTCCACCTTCACCATCAGCTGCTCCATCCAACCACAGTACCCAGGAGGCTTCTTCCAGCTCACCTTCACCTCCTCCAACACCTCCTACAACTCCACCCAGCCGGCTGTCAATCACTCTTCACACTTCCTGTTTCCTGCCGCAGAGCCCGCCCACCGGGGAAACTACAGTTGTGTTTATCACCTCCATGTCTTTGGACACAACTTCTCCTCAGAGAGCCGCCTGCTGTCTCTGTCTGTGTTCGGTAAGAAGAAGCCGAGGCTCCTTTACATGATGCTCAAGAGAAAATGTCTTGGTTTTACATTTCTGATTCAGGTCAATTTTGTCTAGAAAGGTGGAGGGAATCATGGGGCGACGGACTGATTCATGTCGTGGGTGGAGGTCTTCATGTTCGGGTGCAGGGCATTGTGTGGGCAATGATGGAGCAGGGATGGAGAGATGGTCCACAGATCCGGATAGATGCTGCAGTCCTTCAGTCTCTGTTCTGGACTGTTGTGGTGAAGAGGAGCTCAGCTGGAAAGCAAAGCTCTCTGTTTACCGATGGAGCCAGTTGAGGAGGTTCATCTGGTCAGGATGTCCCCTGGTCCCCCCCCTTTAGAGGTTTAGCAGGCAGGTCCCACTGGGAGGGGGCCCCGAGGGGGGTCCAGGACTCCCTGGTTTGGTCTGGGAGAGACTTGGAGTCCAACCAGAAGAGCTGGAGGAAGATGGAAGGGACAGACATGTCTGGAGGGGTTTGGTCTCTGTAGCGCCGCCCAGACCTGATCCAGACCAAGAGGGAGCCCAGATGGAGGACTCTTGATGGTCTCACTACCAGCAGTCCTCAGACAGATGGCTGATTGTTCTGTGTGTTCAGATCCAACAGGGGTGATCATCAGAGCGGTGGTCCTGCCGCTGTCTCTCCTGCTGCTGCAGGCTGCTCTGTGGTTCTACTGTAAGGTACTGTTCACCTCTCTGCTGATGCTCTGGAGCTCTGGGTTGAGCCAAACTCTCCTCACTCCTGTGTGTCAACATGTCTCTGCAGGCCAGCAGGAAGCAGACGGGCAGACCAGCAGACCGGGCGGATATTGAGTTGAGTGCAGTGGAGGGATGAAGGCTGTCCACTGAACCTTCCTACTGTGAAGACAAGATGTTTTTTTATTAGCTTTTTTCAGAAATGATGGATCTGATCATGTTCCCTCAGACAATGGAACGAGGTTGCTTTTCCTTTTGTGGACCGAGGTGAAAAAAAGAGTGTTGTTTTTCCATATACTGAACCATGGTGGATGTCCTTTTTTTAATCTCTCTTTTTGCACTTTGACTTTGTTTTCTTTTATGTTTTTAAGTCATACCATGTCTGCTCATTTAATCATATTATCATCTGCTCCTGCTCTTGCTGACTGTGTTTAACTGATCAGATATTTTTGTGATTGTAATCCAACTTTTTAGCTTTTGCAAAACTTAGCTGTTTCAGCACAAAGGTGAGGCAGGATGTGGTTTGCAGCAGGTGTTGAACCGTATGGAACCTCACCAGTTTGTATTTCATCCTGAGTGGTTGGATCTGGGCCTGAAGAACTCACGTGCTGATCTCACATGGGCTGCATGCATGTGTTTTTTTTTTTTGACAATGTTTTTTCCTTCTCTCTTCTCTTTCTATTTTTTGACACCTGAGGCTGCAGTCAGTTTCCTTGGTCATGAAACAGGTGCACAGCATCAGAGGACGTGTCCATGGAACCGGAGTGTATTGGTAGATCCTGTTTTCCAGTGGGTGGAGCTCGCTCTCACTCAGGGAACCCCCCGGAGCTCTTTGGGTGATAAGCTTCTGAAATCTGGAGAGATTTGACCTCCGAGGTTGATGTCAGCCAGACATCAAATTTAGGCTAATAACAGATTCTTATGAGCAGCAAAACCTAAAAAACGCTCACCTCAATTGACAGTATTCAAATAATACATATCTGAGATGTGAGACAGGAAAAACCAACCCAACATCATTTCTCTTTGATTTCTTCATTTTTTACTAATTTACCTTTTTATCAGTTTTGAATTATAACCTGTAATCCATTGAGTGAATAAAAATCATGTGAAAATGTTAAACTTCCGGTGGAGTGGTGTTATTTCTCTGAGTGAGACCAAAAAAGGTACGTGGAATAAGGTTTCTTCTTCAGAAGTGTGAGACATTTCTTCACCCCAGAGCTCTGTACAGAGGGGCCCACAGTAGCGACCAGACACCAGACGATTGTCCAATTGATCCGTGACCACGACAGGAGGCAGATTAATGAGGTGAGGTCTTAGTTCAGACTCTTTGAGAGCAGCTGGTTTATAAAAAGAAGAATAGCTTTCTTCCTGCCTCATGTCTAAACAAAAGCATGAGGCGTCAGGACGGCCCCACGGTGCCTCAGAGGTCAGGCACACACACCTGGCACAGGTGTGCCACGAGACACTTTGTACATTTAATCCATCCATCCAGGGTGTTAGCAGACATACTGGACTTTAATGGAGTTCTGTACGTTCTCACCACACATTTCTATTGTCATCAATGAAATCTTGTGTTTCTTGTTTGTTCTGGTGACTTTAGACAGGCTTCACACCAATCTGTTCCATCAATGTCTTCTTGTAGATCCTCCAGGCTTTTCATTGATCTAATGTTGAGTCAGTGCTGTAATCCACTGACATAGTATTTGGACCATTGGCCTCTTCCTTTGCCTTTATTTCCTCAAGTTTTGTTGGAGGTGGCAGACACATGATCTGTTTGAATTTAGAGGATATGTATCTTTTCAACTGCTAGTATTTGAAAATATCTTTTTTCACTGACGTGTATGAGACAATAATAAATCCAAGAAAACTGAAGAGTGGAGAAATCTCTGTATTGTAATTTACATAATGCTTCTCTAAAGACAAATATACATACACTTTATACATACACTTTACACTTTATCTTCATAGAATCCACTCGCTTTATGGATGTGATCTGGAGTTTTTCCTTTTAAAGTTCATTCTTTCAGATTTCTCAACAAAGCTGTTGCTCTGCTGGTTGCTGTTAGTTTTTCTCATTTTATTGAGATACTGGTCAAATAGTCAGTGTTGATATATTTGTATATATTCAGTGGGTTTGTATATATTTATGTGTCTGCCAGCTGTGTCCTTGTTGTTCCTCCAAATGGACTCCAGGGAGAAGTGACCTGCTTGGATGTAAATATTGTCCTGCAGCCACTTGCAGTCAAATGCTGTTCAGATCTGATGTCTCCACATCATTGGAGCAAATGAAGTTGTCCAGCCCAGCCTGATCTCAAATCAGACGAATCATTAGCTGTTTATTGATGATTTGTGTCTCTTTTGTTGATCTTTCCCAATAGTTTGAAATAGCCCTCAGCACGGCTTTCCCGTGACTTTTTTATATTTCTGATTATGTTGTTGTATAGAACTGTGGTAAAATAGTTTATAACCCTAACACTGCATAATTAGCCATATTTAGCTCCTATATCTTATCTCTGTGTATCACATCTAAATCGCTTTGGTTTTTCACTTAGGCCTAATCCCATAGCATTAATTCAGTGTGTGTGTTGTGTTCAGGGGTTCATGTTGGTCAGAAGTTTCAGTGGGATGTAGGAGAGACAGAAGGACTGCAGTGGACTGATAATGATTCATTGTGTGGTTTATACCCAGACGTGAAATGGAAGAATGCTGCAATTAGATTCATGGTGTGTCCATGTATTACGCCTGTATTGAAGAACACAAACACTTTTTTTTTTAATCAGCCAAAAACACACATGCTGTGTATCTGTGTGCGTGATGGAGTTGATACTTCAGCACCATGGACAGCTCCATCAGTCCTTCTCAGACTTAGGCTGAATCCCATTTCACCCCTTAGCCCTTCCCCTTGGCCCTACCCCTCGTTTTGCGCGTTCACGTGGAGGGGTAGGAGTGTCCCAATTGTCATTATGACGGAGGGGTAGGGCCAACAAAGAGGGCCAGTCACCCCTCCAAAAGGAGATTCTCGAGAGGCACACTCCAAACGGAGGGGTATCGGCCGATGGCGAGGGGCGCTTGTTCTTTCAGCCTAGATCATGCCTGGCGGGCGGGGTTAATTCACTTCCGCATTGACTGGAGTGATCGTTTCCACACCCGCGCATTCCAGGCGCATTCCAAACACAACAGATAGACGATTATTTTCAGTAATCTCATTGTAACTTGTAACTTCTGTAACTTGTTGCGATGACAATAAACAGCATTCCATTCCATTATTGTTTTGATGGTGTGTTTCCCAGTGGCTGTTCAACCTTTTCAGTTGGTGCTGACAGGTGATTCCTGCTGGAAAGAGTTTGTTTCCAGAAAGCCCAGACTGGTGAGGACCTGTATGGACCAGGATGGTTGGATTCTGGCAGGCTAGTGTGTCAAACACTGGAGCCAGTTCAGCAGATTGATCCCAGAGCTGCTCTATGGAATCTGAATGGGATTATTATCCAGTCATCATTATGGGCCAGGAAGTCTTGGTGCTCCCTAAAAACTCTCTCCTTCCTGATGTACCATTGGTGGAATCTGCCCCTGTTCAGTGAGGAACACCATTTCTACATGAGGCCCATCAGGTGTTTGTGTTTCCTCCAGAGTTCACTGCCATGGAGGAGAACTTCCCTGATGACAGTTCAATGCAGATGTCATCATGTGGATGTTCGATCTTGCTGGTAGGATCTAACCTTGCCAGCAAGCTGAATTCTCGCTGTATTTGTTCTCACACACCACGAGAATCCATCTTGTACCGCTCCAGCCTCATGTGTTCGGGATCAGACTTTTTTCGGCCGGACCAATCACGCTCGGATTTTTTTCAGTCAGACCAATCAAGTCGTTTAGGGCGGGACATCAAGCTTTGACGGAAGCAGGAAGCGACGGACTGCTAATAATATTAGCATGGCGCGGGAAAACAATGGATATCCCGACAAATCTGTTTTGGATGAATCCTCTATTGCGTCGTTGAAAAACGATCAGCGAGAGGTTTTTTCTTTGCGGTGATTGGCTGAAACCAAACGTGGTTAGGTGAGTGCACTGTGTCCTTCCGTCCAATGAATGCAACGAGTTCTACAGCAAGTCCCTCCCTTCCCCGAACAGATTTGCCAAGTGAAATCCCAGATTGACATGTGAAGCAATTCGTTGCTGCACATGTCAATATGGCTTTTGCCAGGTCAGGCAGGTGCCTCAGAGATGGATTCTATCTCACAACCACCAAGAGATTCTCAGCCTCCATTAATGTCCTTGATGATACACATAAAGCTTTGAAATGCTGGGGGTTGATCCCAGGAGGATGGGCTCGTCCGGGAATTGAACCCGGGACCTCTCACACCCGAAGCCAGAATCATTCTCCTAGACCAACGAGCCAACATGTTCAAGGAACTAAAGGACTGAACTGATTGTCATAAATCAGGCAGGTGATCCAGACTCCTGACAGTCTTGACAGTGCTCATTGAATCCACTGCCATCAATACTGACCTCCAGCAACCAGCCACACTCCACAGTCCAGACTGTCCTGGTGAGAGAGCAACAGGCTTCTCAGGAGTTTTCCTCCTGGACTTACATGAGCAGATTCAGTTAAGTCAGAACCAGCAGAACAGGTGAAGGAAATACTGAACAGGGGGTGTAGCTCAGTGGTAGAGCGCCTGCTTTGCATGTAGGTGGTCCTGGGTTCAATCCCCAACATCTCCATGTTGCATGTCTTATATATATATATATCAATATCATCAAGCTCATGAATAGCGGCTGAGTGTCTCTTGGTGGTTGCGAGATAAAATCCATCTCAAAACAACGAGCTCTAAACATCCCAGAAGATCCTTTCAGCAAGAGCACAGAACCCTAACTGGAAATTCTTATGTTGTTGACATAAACAATTTCTGAGAAATCTACAAGTGTCTAAAGTGGTTTGTATAGATCCTCTCTCACTGACGTTCCTTGATGTTGTTCTGTATTGTCCGTGCCTGCAGCTGTGATTGCCTCATTTACATACAGGAGAGACGGGTAGACTTGCTGGCACCGTCTGAGCCCTGGTCGTCATGTACATTTACATACTCCATTCACATGCCTTTTCAGAAAACAAAAGCTTGTTTATCACCTTATGGGTCAAATCACTCCTCTGCTGTCTGATACATGGAAAGGGACAAATGACCCCTCTCTTGTCCTCCCAGTTTTAAAGGGATTCTCTCAGAGAGTGGAAGAACAGACAAGAAAGCTGTTGCTCACAGATGCTCCCTGTGTCTCTAACTCCCAGTCGGGGTTCAGACCAGATACTGATACAAAGCCCTGATAACAGATGGAGTCAGCCAGTCCAAGTTAAACTAAACAAAAACATTTAGCAATGTCTGAAAAAAACCTTCAGACGACTCCTGTGAAAAGCCACAAGCTGGTCGAGGCAACCAGAAAGAGAGGGAAACAGTAGCTGTAAAATGTTGGAATACAAAGCAATAAAATCATCTGGTAAAATCATATTTCCCTCAACAAATCAGTGTTGAAGTTGTTGAAATCCGTTCTCCTTGTCTTCTCTGCCATGATTGAGAGTAAATCTCCAGCGATCAGCAGCTTATTGAGGTCAGAATCTTCCTGAGGTACTGTGACCATTCCTGGTAGAAAGTGTGTGTGTGGAGGGTGATATGAGGTGAATCCACCTGCACAGCCTTCCAGCTGGACTGGGATTTATAAATGGAAAGAGCCTGCATGGTTTATAAATCAGATGATGTTTCTGCTTTTGGTGCTGGTAGACTTTTAGTGTGGATCCTCCACAGTGCGTGATCAACGAGGCCCCTGGCCTGCAGAGTCCAACATCTGGTTCTTCCTCCTTTGAGTGAGCAGCATGGAGCCGGAGCTCCTTCAGCAGCTGTGTCACGTTGGTAAAGCCAGATGTGGCTTCGTTCAGCAGTATGAACCTGTGCTGACGCTACGGGGTTTCCCTCCACGTCACTGGGGGCCGGTCGCTCCTCCACCAACCAGATCATCACTCTGAATCTGAGGAGGGTTTCCACAGTCGTAACCCTCACTTTTAACTGGAATATATCAAACTAATCACATGATTTTCCTCTGGTGGACAGACTTTGTCTGAACAAACCTGAAAACCATTTGAAGAACAGAGCAATAACGACTGAAGGGCTCAACCGGGAATTGAACCCGGGACCTCTCACACCCGAAGTGAGAATCATACTCCTAGACCAACAAGCCCACATACTGAAGAAGCAAAAAGACTCAACTGATGGTCATAAATCAGGCAGGTGATCCAGACTCCTGACAGCCTGGACAGTGTTCATCGAATGACCACATCCTGACGAAAGGAAATGAAAACATGAGTCATGATGACTTGAATGATGGTAAACTTGACTTCAATAACTTCAAACAGTCCAGAAAGACAGAAACGGGCCCCAAGTGAGCCCAATGGCATGCTGGGAGAGCTGAAGAAGCTATAGTTCTGGGGACAGAGTTCCATCAGGAGGACCAGTTCACCTTCAAGCAGCCACGTCTCTGTCAGGAACATCACATCCAACTCATGGCAGTCAAAGAAGTCACAGAGGAAGATTGTCTCAATGTCAACAGAGCCTGTGAGACTTCTTGAAAAACAGCATCATCAGGAGAAAAAAACAGCATGTCACCAGGACACAAACTTTGTGTGTGTAAGCCACAGACACACACAAATCAGCACTGTGTCCCTCTGCTGTATCCACACACTAACCACCCCTTACTACACCTGAACAGGGACTTGAACCCTGGCCCATCAGATTAAAAGTCTGATGCTCTACCATCTCGGCCAAGGATGGGGCAAAAGGGACTGCTACGGTGGGGGAAAGAAAAAAAAGGAAAAAGGGGAAGGGGGGGAAGAGAAAAGGAGAAAAAAATGAGAAAATTCAGCATAAAATCATACATCATCAGACGCTGTAGCTCAGAAAAAGTACTTATTCCTCTATTATTCTTCTGTTAAATATTTATTGCTGTATTAATCCATTAATATTATTAATATTATTGATAATCCTCTATGATTACAAAAAATTACAACAAGTTGCACACTCTTGCCAGGATTTGCACCTGGAATCTTCCACCCAAAGGTTGGCTGTGTTGCTGTTACACCACAAGAGTTGTGTTTTTGTTGTTTGTTTTCAGTGACAAATCAACACTATTTTGACTTGTTACCACTTATCAGCGATTTTAGCCTTTGCTTTAAAGCTGCAAAATGCAATTTTAACACAATAACACTTTGATTTAACACCTAAAATGAATAAAATATGTTGAATGGATGAAACATCAAATCCTGTCAGAGACACACATCATTTAGACAAGAACAGAACAGACAGGAAGGCATAACACACACTGTGTGTGTAAAGTATACACATAGAACACACCCCTGTATGTTACAGGCACATGTACAAACACACCCAGATGTCTATATCAGTAGTGTATTAGATGCAGACACACACACCATCAAGTGGTGTAAGTTACACGTGAACACACAGCTACACACACATTAGAAGCAGACTCTCGGCAGACACCTCTCACTGCTTGCTGGCCTGGAGCAGAGCTGCTGGTCTTGATAGAGGATCTGCAGGCCCTGGCCAGCTGGTCTTCTCAGGGTTCCAGGAGTACCTGCTGAGGAGCTTGTTGATGGGATCCAGACAGGAGCACAGCCTCAGGATTTCTGCTATTTCCATGTTAGAAAGAGCAGTTATCATCCGGTGGAGTCAGGCATCGACTGCCTCCCATCTGGGAACGTCTCTGAGATCACATCGGCTGTCCTGTCACATGAGAAGAAAAGAAGAACAGTTCATGCAGCTCATTTAAGAGAAACAGTCAAGAGAACAGCTTGTTTCATGGTCAGATACGAGCAGCTTCACTGGAACTGAAGTCCTCCAATGGGGAGCTGACAGGACTTCACTTTCAACTGTAACGTCCTAAAGGACTCACTGGTGAGGACAGAGTTAGAGGCAGGGCCGGCGCCGGCTTCTCAGACGTCCCGGGGGGGGGAGGCGGCAAGGGTGAGCGAAGCAAAGCAGTGCGCTGCTCAAACGGGCTGTCACAGTGTCGCACCCTGGCCGGCGCCCCTCACGGTGTCAGGCGCCCCCTATGGCTCAGCGCCCTGGGCAAGTGCCCCAGATGCCCAGCCTAATCGCCGGCCCTGGTTAGAGGCCCTCTGCAGATCAGGTTTACAGTAAAAATGTATTAAAATGGGTTAATACTGGGCTATCAGATCGTTACCTGAATGAAGACTGGAAGAGAATAAGGAGGTATTGTCACGTCAGGATACTCAGCAAAGTCTTTGGTGTCTCCGTATCACTCACTTATGAGTGAGACAGAGCTGACAGTGTTCCTGTTCTCCATGGCTCAGAAAGTGGAGCCTTGTCTGACTGACTTACGTTTATTGACCAGTAGTGATACAGACTTCTTCCTAAAGTTAATAAAATGATGTACAAGAAGCACTGTGGTGGAAAAACAGTTTATGAGTTTTTATCTGCATTTAACAAAAAGTGTCATGTCCACAATTATTCACACTCTTCTCAATAATAAATAGTAAAGCCTTCATTCACTATTACAGTGATCAAACTCTTCCTATGACTACTGAGCAGCTTCTTGCATGTCACCACTGGGATATTTAGCCATTTAGATTCAGCAATGAACTCTTTTTTTGTGTTCTTTTCTTGCCACAAAAACTTTTAAATAGTTTTCGTGGCAGCCTTTTGGGTCCCAGTGGAAATAATGAACGGCAACCGAGTGACAAGCAAGACAAGGACAATATGTAAGAACTGTCAGAGAATAGTCCTGAACACCGTGACTAACAGGAGCTCTGTGCTCTCTGCACTGATAGAGGAGGACTCTGGTTACAGTTTTACTTCTAGTGTTTGCACTTTAATAAAAATAAAAAATCATTTGAGGAAAGAAGTTCATGCTCATGCTGAGGCCATGCATGGATGCAAATTATAAAACATTTCAAAATGCACCTTTATTGTTCAGCGACTGTTGAATTAAAAGTCTGTTTTCTAGTCAAATATTTTGTAGTTTCAGTTTTATTGAAAGTAAAGTGGAAATCTGGTCTGATCTCATGATGGTGAACCCAATGCTGTGTCTCGTCTCATGAGCTGAGTGTCTCGTCTCACCCCAAGAAATGAAAAATAAATCAATCTAGTAATTGTCCTCTGGGCTGGGCCTGTCCTGACAGACAGGTTGGACTTTATTCCCACCTGGACAGTTTGGTGTTGAGGTCAGCTGCCCGCCGAGAGCTGAGATCATGATCAGGATGTTTGAGACGTTAATGTGTGAGTGCTGTTCTCTCTGGAACATGTTGGGACGTTTACATTAGATGTGTGTGTGTGTGTGTGTGTGTGTGTGTGTGTGTGTGTGTGTGTGTGTGTGTGTGTGTGTGTGTGTGTGTGTGTGTTCTGATGAATCTATATGCCTAAATGTGTCATTCTCACCAAGTCCCTCACAGCTGTATTCAGTTGATCCTTCAGCACCATGGACAGCTCTATCAGTCCTTTTCCACTGGTTCCTTCTCAGCTTTACAATCAGACAATCAACCCTGAACATGAACAATACATGTGTTATGACAGTTAGGGTCCAACACCAATGTCAGAAAAAGACAATGATTAAGCTAATTTGTTGACATGATGTCAGTTTTGAACATTGGGCTTCAGCAGTAAACCACTTGTTAGAGTCACTTGTTGTTTGTGGTAAACTTCTCTTTCTTTCAAAGCTACAGGACTCCAGATGTTCAGTTAACCTACTCTAGTACAGCATTTTATGAAAGTCAGTCAAAATTGTTGGTGGCACCATCATCACCAGTGGCAGCAGATGATCCAGACTACTTTAATTGAATGTCATGTAAAATAGAGCAAGTCCTGGAAACAGTGGCCCTCATTTATCAAATGGTAGTACGACGGTATATGGGCGTACGCCCGTCGTACGTCCATATGAAAGACGAGTTCGGCACTTATCAATTTGATCGTGATCATTCAGAAAGATGAAATCTCACGACAGCTCTGACATCGTGTAGCAAGTTTCAGTCAGTGAGGACTTGCGGTGCAGCGCAGAAAAACCTAATGTTTTCCAAATCATTCCCTCTGGACTTGGAAGAGATTCTCCTGTAACTCCACATGGACTTATTATCAAAGATCTGCAGAGGAACACACAGCTGAGCCCTGAGCGTGACCCTCGACCCCCAGCTGTGGTCTGGGTGGAAGCTGGAAATGTAAATCTCTGCTGTGCTTCAGTCTGCTGCAGTCTGGAGGAACAGGAAGCTGGTTGGAGCAAAATGACTGGAGAGAAAAGTCTTTCCCAGAAGATCTCTGAGCTCCAACACTGATGGATCTACAGTTTCTGGAGCTCAGCTCATCTCACCACTCTATAAAGTGTTTATTAAGTTGGAAAAATGGGCCACGCCTATTCTATCAGTCAGCTGTCTCTGTGGTCCAATCGGTCAGCGCAGTCGGCTGTTAACTGAAAGGTTGGTGGTTCGAGTCCACCCAGGGACGGTGGAGGTTCTCCTTCTTGGAACAACTTGTGTTTAACAACCACTTACCTTCCATGGGGATGAAGTTTAGGAACATGACGTCACATGAGTGCATGTTCATACCGACTTGGGTGGAGCCAGGACCCCTTTCTGGAAATAACTGAATCGTGTTCTCACCATCGAACCAAAAGGGCAGAGCGGGATGAGCTCTGACTCAAATGACGTGGTGGGGGGCGTCACGGCGTCACGTTGACTTTACGGTCACGTGCTTGCGTTCTTCACCGCGAGCACCAGACTTTTTCAAGTTTTCAATTTTTGGCCCAGATGTCCAGAAAAACACTTGTTTGGCTGGAACTCCAGGTCTGCCCACGGTTGCTCTCCGCCATGCTCAATGTGCACGCTCAGAATAACAGGAAATGACGTCCCCACAATGGAGTTACGTGTCGTGCATTGCGGAAGCCTCACACGGACAAAAGTGCGGCAAACGAGGAAAGTTGGTTCGACCCGGGGAGCGACCGTGTTCTCACTGCATCTAGATCGAGCCGGGGTCGACCTCGGACCTCCTCTTCGAAGCGGCCCCGACTCCACCCAAAAGTAGGTCGACCCAACGTGAAAATCGTGTCACACTGTCGCTCCACCACGGGCTGCTACGGCAGTTAGGTGTAGCCAAATACCTTTGGTGGGAACACAGCCTGAAACTTTGCTCCGGGAGGCAAGAAGCAATGGCCGACAACAACAAAGAGAACTCCTCTGCTGTGAAATCCCTTCAATATCAGATTATGTTCAAACTTTCTGGGTTGAAGCCCGGAGCAGAATGTTAGGAAACTGAGGTCTCAGTCAGAAAGGATTGTTTTACTGATCCAGACAGTTTGAAGCAGGATCCTGGGTTGACGACCCTCACTGTGGACGGATTGACAGACATTTACTGTTATCTGGTGGAAACACCAGGACACTTTACTCTCCAAAGTTTGAAGGTTCTCCTGAAGAACACTGAAGTTCTTCACGCTCTAGAACACTCTCAACATGTTTTCTCACCTCAGCCTCCAGTGTTGTGCTGAGTTCTGCCTGCTCTCAGAGATCTGCTGCAGGTTTCAGGACCAGTGGAAACTCCATGAGACCATACTTTATGTGGAGTTTATCAGGAACGACTAAACACCCAGAGTTCACAGTGAAAGCCTGGATTTCTCAGCATTAGAATTCTCATTTTACTGGAGCTTCATCTGAAACAGAACTTTTACTGTTGCTGATCAGTGTGTTTCCACAGACTACCCAGATTAGCTTCTCCAGGTTTCTGCATGCAGATCTGGGTGTGCAGACATTACTGGACACAACACTGTTCCACCTCCATCTCTTCTGACTGAGTTACAGTCTCCCTCTAGTGGAAGCAGAGAGATCCAGCAGCTATCTGTCTATCTATCTATCTATCCATCTATCTATCTATCTATCTATCTATCTATCTATCTATCTATCTAACCATTATGTTCCTCTAAAGCTGTTGTAAACACACATGTATCAGAACTCAGGCTGTCAGTGTTGATGAGTTAATCACGATTAGATTAATTCAGAAAACATTAAGAATTTGAATTGCATTTTAATCACAAGCCTTTTCGCCCGGCTGTTCACCTGTAGTCGGCTGCTAAAAAAAATCTTGAAAATCCAGATGAATCAGAACCATTGTTTCACTTACTTTATCGCTGATGGCCACTCTTCCTCCCAGCTTGCTGTGCTGATCATTCAACCAAGCCTGTGTGACCATCTGTTGGCTTCTCCTCATTAGTCTCTGAGGCATACTTTTTTTTTTTTAATTTTGTGTTTAAATGAGGTAGTTTTCTCATTATAAAGAGTTTTTAGAGTTTTCTCATGACAGTTCACAGGAACAACAGTCCAGCTTGGTGGTCTGTCCATACGAATGTCCAATACTCCCATTGTTAACAGTGAACCCAGAGCCTTCCAACAACACACACCTACAGCAACCAGACACACAACACAATCAAAGCTTTGACAGTGAATGGGGAAGATCTGCTTCTCAAGAGTTTTCCTCAGTAACTTTATGAGTTGATTGAGTTAAAGAAAACATCCAGTAGCACAAACACAGGGGATGTAGCTCAGTGGTAGAGCACATGCTTAGCATGTATGAGGTCCTGGGATCAATCCCCAGCATCTCCAAGCTTTATGTCAGTGTATGACTGTAAAATCTCAGCAGCGGAACTCACTCCAGCTCAGCATCAACTCTTCCAGCTCTCCACTGACAGTCATTCAGCAGCAGAGCTCTGGAGAAGATCCGTCTTCATTCTGGTTCTCAGGAAGCATGAACCCAGGTCAGCAATGACTTCAGACCAGCGGCTCTCACCTCTCATCTTCTCAAACCACTGGAGAAACTGTTAATTCAGGAGCTTCATATGGAGCTGGAGCCACATCTGGATCAACATCAGTTCACATACAAAAGGCACCGGAGGACGAGTGAAGCTGTTTTAACTCTAATGCAGCTGTTTTAAAACAGCTGGAAAGTCCCTCTGCATACGCCACATTAGTCTTTATTGATCTGCAGAGGACGGCTTTGCTGACTGGAGTGATGCTCACCAGCTGCAGATCAACAGAGGAGAAGCAGTGGAGATGCTGGAGGAGTCCAGGACAACGGGAGACCACAGCTCTGTGGACGGACATGGGGACAACACTGTCCAGACACTGGGGGACAGTCCACCCACAGCCTTCAGTCTGGACACTGGGGGACAGTCCACCCACAGCCTTCAGTCTGGACACTGGGGGACAGTCCACCCACAGCCTTCAGTCTGGACACTGGGGGACAGTCCACCCACAGCCTTCAGTCTGGACACTGGGGGACAGTCCACCCACAGCCGGTCTTCACCCAGCAGCAAATTGTTAATGATCTCTGGAGCTCTGCAGATACAGAGGCCTGGAAAATGACACAGGTTTAGTGATGTTGGCTAAAAACTTCCTCATCACAATGTAAAGACTCCTGAGGACACTTTAAAACAGCTCCAAAAGAGGACTGGAGCGGGACTTTAAAGAGCTTTCAGGCCTCGGCTTCATTCATTTTCTTTAAAGAGGATATTTCTGTCTGGGCTGAACTCGCCAATAGATCAGGCAGTTGTAAAGTTTCTTCTTCCCCCAACCTCTCAGTATGAACAGTGACCAGGTGGGGGCAGCATTCCGCTGATCCAGCGTCCAGCCTGCCGGAAGTCAGTAGAAGAAGAAGCTGCAGCTGCAGTTGATGCCAGTCCTGGTCTGACACGTGCTGGTCCAACAAGGATCCAGACTCAGTAAAGGTCCAACTCTTTAAACTTTGTGTTCAGTGCGGTTAAAGTGAGTTTTCCAGGAAGCTCCGGATTGATTCCTGTCGGTTTTTAACATCTGCTTTTAGCAGCAGCAGAGACGCTACAGGAAGTGGGGCACCAGTTAACACGGAGACCAGTTAATCCGAAACACCCGCGAGCAGCGTCCTGCTGCCAGAGGAAGAAAGTGAAGCTCTTGGATTGGAGGAGAAAATAAGTCCTGATAAGGTGGAAATATTGCTGGAAGCTGCTGGAGAAGCTGAACCACAGCCACGGAGCTGCAGCTCCTTCAAAGCCACGTTTCTGGAGGATTTCCGGTGAGCTAGCTGCATGCTAACAGCTAATTAGCACGTGTTGACCTTGAGAATGAAAGCAGTGACCTGGTGAAGCTGTTTCCAGCCTTAAATCAGGCTGCAGGGAGTTTAAAGTGAAGCAGTGTTGTATATTTAGTGTGTTGATGCTGCTGCTGGCCTCAGTAAACTGCTTTATCAGGATCTACAGACTAGATTCAGTCAGGATGAAGAGAAATGTGAAGAAATGCTGTTAAAATGTGAAATGGTTTGATATGAGCTTCATATGTTGGTGTGGAGAGAAATGTGAGAGTGAATCAGTAGATGTGGAGCAGGGAGTGAATCTTGTTGAGACTGTTCCTCCAGTCAGTCCTGCTCTTCATCATCATCCTCCTCTCCTCAGGCCCTGGATCTCCACTGCCTCCATCCTGGTCTTCATGTCCTCCAGCCCCTTGGTCTCCTCCGTCCTGCTGGGATCCAGGGTGCTGGTAGGAACTTGATGCTCTCACCAACTGTTCAGATCAGCCTCCTCAATAGAAAGAGCGTCCAGGAGGAAGCAGGGAGTCTCTACCTGGTTCCTGTCTTCTTCTGATCAGCAGCTCTCATTGTGTCTGGAGGATCAGGTCTGGGTCCTCTGTCCATATCAGAGCTATGTGGGTTTCACACACCATCCAGTCCAGGAGGTTTTAAAGGAGGATGAGTTTTTCCTGTTGAGCAGCTGCAGCTGTGTTTCTTTCAGAATGTGATGTGGGACTTCTCTGGAGCTGCTTCAGACAGCATCTGGAGCCTTTTCTAGGACTGGAAAGTCCATTTCCATGAAGGGAGCCGGTCTGAAGGTCCTTGTTGCTCTTTACCAACCAGCAGGAAACATTTCAGTTTCTGCTTTAGAGCTTCTTTTGAGCTCCAGATGAAACCCTGACAGTACTGACAACATAGAAATAAAAAGCAGAACACCAATCAAGCCGTTCTTCGAACATGGAGGCAGCTGTTCTCCTCAGAAATGTGGGGAGTTTCCCAGCCAGCAGGTGGCGCTCCAGGCTACAGAGAAGCTTGTGGAAGTGAGTGGTGGCAGTGAAATGTGTCCTCTGACAGGTTTTCCCCTGAACTCCATCCAGTTGTCTGAAGTGTCTCTGTCAGTCTGGAGCAGAGAGTTGAGAGTGAATCCAGCCCCGGCTGAGCTTCTAGTGCTTCTAGAGGAAAGCAGCAGCTTTGTTCAGGGCCAGAGTCCTGGTGGAAATGAAGTCTGGCTGCTCAGCTGCTGTGAAGTCAAAGCTTTGATGAGCTTTCAGTCATACAGAACAATTCCCATCCTGGAAAACCAAACTCAAAGAGCTTCAAGTCCTCTTTCCATCAATGAAAGCAGGATTTTAGTGGAAACCTTCACTCATGTTTTAGTGTGTCAAACAGAAGAGTGTTGAGAGAAGTGAATGGAGATCCCTCCTCACCCTGTTCTTCCAGATGCAGTTCACTCATCCTGCATCAGAGCTACTAGATCCAGGAGCCTCTTCTTCTGGAGAAACTTTTGATTTAGTTCTCAGTCAAAACAAAGTGAGACATTTCAGCTGAGAACCAGTTGAACAAAGGTAAATCCTTCAGCAGATCCTTTGCAGGTGATGATCGGCAGCTCTTTGGCTTTTACTCTACAGCTGTCTTGTAGTTTTCTTCTCTGAAAGGTTTTTCTTCCAAAAAGCAGCTGATCAACATGTTGAGGAGACAAAACTCTGCTCTGAAGGCACAGTGTCTCCTGGTGCTGAATCCAGGCTCAGAGGGTCCACTGGGACCAGGTTTAGCCAGGAGGGAGACTCAGTCCTCACACTGATCAGCTGATTGTTCATGAACTCATTCACTGCTCTCTAACACTGAATCACACACTTCCCACAGAAGGGAAACACACACCTGGTCCAGGGTTTGAACCTGAGACGCCGTCACCAGGTCAGGCTGATCAGTAGAAGAGTGAAGAGGTGGTTCTCAAGCTGTGGCTCTGGGCCCTTCTGCAGGTCATTAAAACAAATGTCAGTATTTTAATAATAAAGCAGCAGCTGATCTGTTCTTCATGAACAACAGTGTTTCTACCACAGATACTGAAGCAGAATGTGATCTTAGTGTCTGGTCCCACAGCTCTCAGCCTCGTGTTGGACACTCTGGAAAGTTGATCTCTCTCCTCATCACTGAGGAACAGCAGCTTCTTGAAGCTGGTGTCTGAGGCAGAGGCTCTCTGCAGGACATATGGCTGCTGGAGCTCCTGGGACATGGTCTGCTTCATCTCTCTGACTGAACCGGAGTCTTCCTCAGAGATCATGCAGCGCTCCAATCACTGAGCTGTGAGAGGAGCAGTCATAGACACTGTGGCTGCTCTTCCTCACATGATGGTCGTGGCTCTTTCCACTGGTCCAGGAGTTGAACCAAGTCTTCAGCTGCTGATGTCTTCTTCACATCGTCTGTCTGGAGGGATTTTATCTGGCGGTCCAGAGGATGTAGCAGCTGGAGAAAGCCGTCATTCTGAACAACACTGTGAGCTCTCATATCTTTACAGATGGAATCTGAAACGGCGTCTGTTCTCCTCACCGCTCTTTCTGAGGCTCTGCTCAGTGTTTCTGGAGAGAAACTGGTTAAAGCTGGCGTGACGTCGGAGCCAGCATGGGGGTCGAGTCCCTGCTGCTGCTTCAGTTTGTTGTTTCCCGAGTATTTTAACTCTCACTGGCTCTGTTTGCTGACGGCTGAGTTTTGTCTGTGAAGCCGTCTTTCCTTCCAAATCCCAAATATTTCCTCACCGCCGCTTTCTTTCACATCCTCCTCATTGGTGTGGACTTGGGGTTGGAGCAGGGCCCCCAGACTGCAGCTGCTGCTCAGAGCCTTGTAGCAGAGCAGCACACTGCTCCACCGGGTCGCCACATGGTAGAGAGCTGCTGGTTCTTCAGCTTCTCTTTGAGGACACTGCTGGCTGTGGTCCTGATGCCATGTGCTTCACTCTCCCAGGAGGCGTGTGACCATCAGGAGCTTCAGACCGGCTGCTGAGGCCAGGTGGACCGTGTGTGTGAAGCAGCAGGTGTGTGTTGAGCTGCTCTAGATAATTTAGATATGTGTGTATGAACAAACCCATTAGCAGCTCAGCACTGTGTGTGTGTGGCTGGTTGGAAGCAGTGAAGGATAGGCTCCGCCCCTCTGACCCCGTGTTGTGTGTGAGCAGGTTCAGAGTGAAAGGCCGGTGTTTCCCACAGTTCCTGTCTCAGACTGGAGGACTTGTGTAGGTGTGTGTCCTGCTGAGGAGGTTGTTTTCTGCTCTGCTGACTGGCTGAGGGCTGTTAGTCCATTGGGAACCATCTTCCTGCAGGTTCCAGCAATGAGGGCCACTAATGTCCACATGGAGCCTTTTGTTGTTTCAGTTAGTTGTTTTTGTGCAGCAGGTGGTTAGAGCTGTTGCTCGGGGGCACTCCAGAACTGTCCAGGTGGCTGTTAGCTGGCTAAGAGTCAACCGGGTTCCTGGGCTCGGTGCTTAATCCATCCCGCCACCAGCCTGCATGAAGACCAGGCTGAGAGAGTCAGAGAGTATTGGTTCAGCAGGCAGCAGAGGATTATGGGCCATATTAAAGCAGCTCTCATCTGGTGGGCAGAGTGGAAAACCTCTTGGTCTTTGTCTCTGCTGTATATATTCTTAAACAAAATAGAAGTTACCCACGCCTGTTTGAACTGGTGTCGTACAGAAAAAAGGTTTTACCTCTTGGTCTTTGACTCTGGTTGTTGTTCTCCAGCTAGAGAGCAGGTCTATATCTTCAGAGTGAGGCTTGATGCAGCTGCTCAGCCATGAAAACCCTCCATGAAGCTCTCTCCTCTGTTCTGGAGCTGATCTGAAGATCACATGAAGCAGCTCAGGACTCTGCTGGATGTTGTCCTCCTCTGAGCTCTGTGCTGTTACTGCTGTTCAAGACACTCAAAGAGGCTTTATAGGGCAGAGATCAAAACAGAGACAGAGAGCAGAAGCAGGGATAGAAACACATGGAAATGCCCCATTTCAAGATGTCGGCCATATTGGATTCTGCACCGGCACCTCTTGCGCATTCCCCCTGTTTAGTGATGTTGTGAAGGTTGCAGACGCCCATTAACGAGGACCAGCTTGTCAACCTGCAGTGGATCCTTCACCTCCTGCTCCACCTTAGATTTGGTGGAGAAACTCGGGGAGTGATTCACCTCCAGCAGCCAGGGTCTGAGCTGGAGGTCCAGCAGCACGTCCAAGCCAAGGAGGAGGAAACAGGCAGGTCAAACACTTCAGGTAGTCCTTCTGGAGGATGAGCTGAACTGATATCAGAGTTTTTGTGACCACGTCCTCAATGCTGTTCAACATCTTCTCCTTGTTGCAGCCGATGAATCCAGGGACTGATCAAAGTGATCAGCTTCCTTCTGCTGGCGGCGTTTTCATCATAGTTGTGGTTGTGCTTGTTGATGGCGTAGTTGGTAATATACATATTCTGCTCATGGACGTTGTTGTGTGTTGTCTCATTGTATTTTATGGTGCAGAGAGGAGCTAGTCCCTCTTTGAACATGTATATTCTCAAGGGGTCACAGGTCGTCACCAGAACAGAGATCTGAACGTCAAACTTGAATCCATCAATGATGAGAGGCCTGGAAATGTAGACCTGGCAGATGGTTGCTCTCTGGTTGAATGTCTTCACTGGATTTGGTGAGGAAAATACCTTTGCCTTGAGCACCAGCGTGTGGCTTCCAGATGCGTCTCATTTTGTTGACTCTGGTGTAAAAGCCTGGACGTCACTGTAATCTCCTGGAGGCTCCACGTCACGGGGAAGAATCATGGGTACCAGGATCTGAAGAATGAGAGGAGGAATGTCAAGTCTCTGTTTTGTGTCCTGTGTGATGGTTGAAGCTGCAACTGAGGAGCTATTTCCGTCCTGAGCCTGGTCACGAGTCCACTGTGCTCCTGACACTCGGAGAGTCTTGGTGGATGGAGGATGAAGTAAACTGCTCTCTCTGGTGTCGGGGCCACAGTGGAATAAAACCTGGTGCCCTGGTTTGTTAATGCTCAGGTGGGGAGCCCCCCTGAGGGTGGAGCCCCTCACAAAGTTGCCCACTTGGACCTGATGAGCATGTTTTTCAAAAAGGGTGATTTCGGTTAACTGTCCATCCATGATGGCCACACTGACATTTTCTTTTTGAGTTTTTGGAAAAATTCCGTCTTTCCTGTCCTCCCATGACCAGGTCACGACCCTCCTCTCTGCTGCTACCAAAATCTCCAGTGGTGGTGGGGCAGCTCGTCTGCCCATCACAGTTCTTTTCATCGACATCCTGCAGTGATGAAATGAAGACAGATTAGTGGACAGGCCAATATTAGATTTACTGTTATCCAGTTTACACCCCACTCTGGAATTAGCATTAATGAAAACTTTGGTAAGACTTTACTTGAAGCACCCGGTATAACACATTATAAGTAGTTATAAACACTCATAAATGATCACAATTAGTGGTGTGTATCGCCTAGTATCTGGCGATACGATTCGTATCACGATTCATTGGTCACGATTCGATATATCCCGATATATCCCGATACCAATGTTCATGACGATTATTGCGATACTTTAGGAACAATAAATTTGTAAACTAGTAGTACTTCATGAGAAAACTTGTATGAAACACATTTTATTCATCCCAAATGCCACAGAAGCACTCAAGCAACTATATTTAACAGCAAACAAGTTGCAGGCTACTTTTTCATTTAAACAGTAAAATAAAGGCTACATATACCTTCAATAATTTAACATGTTTTGAGAAAATAAAGTGCAATCATTTTAAAACCTTGAACTGAATTGATTTGAAATTCCTTTATTTGTCTCACAGGGGGAAATTGCAATGAGGAAAAAAAAAGAAATGCATAATATGAGAATTTACAAGGTCCAACCATACCTAGAAAAATTAACTATAAATTTAGGATAAATATAATTAAATAACAGATACAAACTAACTGACACAATTTAAATATAGTTTAAATGTAAGTTTCAGACAGATATAAAGAAATAAGATATACACTAACAGATATAAATCAAATATAAATTAAATATACATTTAAGACAGAACACATGTAAACTATAATATTAATAACAGATATGAGTTACATATTATTTAAATATACATATAGGACAGACACATGCACAATATTATAGAAAAATGTGAGAGAGATGTAAAGACAAATACACAGGAGTGTCATTTAGAACAGTGTGTGGTGTGTGTTTGGACTGGTTGGAGCAGTGCTGGCTGTAGAATCTGATGGCAGCAGGGAGGAAGGACCTGCTGAGGAGGCAACGCTCCTTCTCACACCTGGGGGGACGCAGCCTGTCCCTCACACTGTCCAGGTCCCTCAGGGTGTCCTGCATGGGGACATCCTGCTCAAATGCATGTGGTTTGGTGGTGTTTCCGCGGTATTTGACTTTTGCAAAGCACATTTTACAAATGGCGTGGCTCTTATCTGTCCCTCCGTCCTTGTTGTAAAAGCCAAAGTGCGTCCAGATTCCGGCTTTATAAATATTCCTCGGAGCGTCTCCCACTTCCTCCGCCACGGGAGACTGTCGTGTGATCCAATTACCGCGAGACGGTAGTGTAAAGAAACCACCCGGGAGAGCTCTCGCGAGATGCTGTTCTTCCTCTGACGGACTGGTGGCTCTGCAAAGCTCTTGGTGTGGTGTGCTGCCAACTAGTGGCCAGGAGTAAAAGTGCAGCACACAAAAAGACGCCGCAATGGATATTTGCCGGGTAAATACATAATTAAAAATCGATATGGACGTATTTTGAATCGATGCGAGAATCCCGTGACGTCATATCGCGATATATCACCGAATCGATTTTTTTAAACACCCCTAATCACAATGCTTTATAACCCACTGTACAGAATAGGGTTGGGATTAGGTCCTGATGTTATGCAGTGTTGTGATCATTTGAGTGTTTATAACCATGGCTGTACAGTGCTATAATGGCATTATAATGCTCTACAATGTACATATAATGTGCTACAGAGGGGTGCTTCAACTCAGTGTTACCAAAACTTCATTTTGAACATTTCAAGTCATTTCTGCACAGGTCAGAAAGCACTTCAGCAGAGAATAGTGAAGTCTTTAGCACTTTGAAAACTAAGTCAAAATGTGTGTCTGCAGCACAGATTCATGGGTAAAAGAGCATAGTGTGATTTTGCTGGTGCTGTGATCAGTTTGGGGTGGTCTGGACTCAGTGAAGTGACTTCATGGTGAATAGACTCTGCTCCAGACCGGGACAGACTTCGGTTTTCACCAGGCAGAATAATTTCCGGTCCACTTCCTGCTCCGTTTATTACAGCGGTGATACAAATCAACATTTACACATGAATGCTGTCGCCATGAAATACACTGTCAAGGATGCTTTTAAGTGTCAGAAAACGGTGGGCGGTTCTGCTGAGCTCTGCCGTTCAGCTTTCTGTTGTTTCAAGTGGTTTTGACAGCAGAGTGAGCTTCCTCTGCTCCAGAGCACACAGTGGCTGCAGGAGTTGGCAGATGATCGTCCCCTCAGCTGCACTGGGCATTTCTCAAACTCGGATACAGTTTGAATATATCTTATAATGCCTCTCACTTATTTTCATTTTAATTAAGTTTATTCTTAATAAGTGCACACTTAAGCTGATTCCTCTGTCCAGCTTTACCTTCAGGTAAAGATCAGGCCACTTTTTCTGGCGTGGTGCTGGTCTGTTTCCTGCCTCAGAGGGCCAAACGCTGGGAGCAGGGAGGAAACCCGCCGCTCATCCCCCATGGTTCTGTGCTTCTTCTGTTTGGAAGCCATCTGCCATTAACAGAGGAATAAATGCACGGTACACCAATAAGTCCAGCAAAAGTTTATGCCTAAGAAATAGCTCTTACTGATATACGTTATATTACTGGCATTATTTCTAGGTACATAAGTTTAAAAAGCGCACATTTTATTATATTTATGTACATTATGTCTTTAATGAATAGTTATGCTCAGTGTTTTTTGTTTTTCTTTGGGGGGGTTCAATTAAATTTCTCAGTTGATGTTTTTGCTAATATGACAGCACAATACAGCTGTATTAAAAAAAAAAAAAGACTTCATTCATTGCAGTTCCTGTCAAGTCAGGCCTGCAACATGTGGCTCTGGGGCTCAGAGAAGCTCTCAGAAAATGACACGTTCATTATTCATTCCATGTGTTATTGCATTCCATTAAATTGTGTATTTTTTAGAAATTTTATTGATTTTATTGTGTTCTATGTTGTCAGTGTTTGTTTTCTTTTAGATAGAAAACACAAAGGGATTTCACATGATGGATGAATGATAGAATGCATGTGTGGCAGAAAGAGGAGAGAAACCCTGTGTGATTTGAAGACGTGGTGGGCAAATGGAAGGATGCATGTGGAGTTAAACAGAAGGGAGGCACATCACAGGGTTTGGCGGGAGCAAAACAATCCAGTTCGCTTTAATTATTCTCAAAAGAAGTTCACACACCAAACAAACGAAACACCCAAGAACACACGAACCGTGAACAAAACACATTTCAAATTCAAACAAACACCAAAAATGAGCCCCAAAGAAATACATTTCCAATAACAGAAAAAAACAAAAAATAAGTGACTTCAACGGGGCAACCGCTGCAGCCGGACTCGTGGCGTCCGTGGGAGCCGGACGTTGTGCTGGGGTGTGCGGGCGACTGGCCTGGCGCGGGGTGCCAGACGGGGCTGCTCCAAGGTCTCCGGTTCAGCGGGTCCGGGCCGTGGGTTGTTGGACCGAGTTTCCTCACCCTCAAAGCTTGTGCTGACTTTCCGGTGAAGGGTTGGGGGGGTTACTGGGGGGACCGGCGTGCTTGGTGGAGGATAGTGGGCTGTGGGGCGGGTGGGAGGGGGAGTCTTGGGGAGAGGAGGGCAGAATCCTGGCCAGTGGGGGGCAGTCCGGGGGGGTAATCCTGTGCTCAGGCGAGGACAGGAGGGGCAGCGCCCCACGCACGGGCGAGACGTTTGGGCTCTCCTGGTCAGTTCGTAACCTCCTCTGCGCCCGGCGTTTGGCAGGAGGAGGCCCACCGGTGGAGATGGCTGTTGATGCCCGGGGGGCGTGTAAGGACTCCGGGGTGGTTTGCGGCGGGGGTGTACTCCTTGTTCCACATCATAATCCTCATCCTCACTTGAGGATGAGGCCGGGGTGATGTGGCCGAGGTCGGTCGTGGCAGAGCAGCTGGAGGAGCTCGGGGACGGGGACGGCCGACGCCGGCGAACTGCCGTGTGCTTGCCACAGCGGACACTCTGCCTGGCCCCCTCCTGCAGAGCCCACAGCACAAGCAGGCACACCCGCTGGGACTCTTGCAGGGTGTGCCCCGTTAACGAGAAACTGTCGGCCGTCTCCACGTCGTGGCACATCAGCCTGGCCACCTCCCTCCTCTCCTCCACCGAGAGGTGCTGGCTGGCCTGTGTGACGAGGGAGACAAATATGAGAAAGTTAGTTTTGGTTTACACCTGCAGCCCGTGGCCTCCTCCTGCAAGCTGGGGCGGGCGAGCTGTGAGCGTGCGACCGGAGGGAAGAGTAAGACCCTTTCCAGGGTGGACACGCTGCTCCTGAAAAGGCTGAATGTAACCTCCACTATTGGCCTTGGGGAGAGGTCGCCCGTCCAGGTGTCCCAACAGGTAGTGGAGCTGGGGGGCAGAACGTGTCCCCCTGGTGGCCTCCAGCCTGTAGAGCCAGCCATGCTCCTCTCGGTCTAGAGGGATGTTGGCCAGGCCGAAGGCCTTGGTGGTCTTGTGCTCCTCGACCTGTGGGATAGGCATTGGAGAAGTAACGTGAGCCTCAGCCGTGACAAGAACGAGCCCGGACGGCTGGCCGGTGGAGGGGGTTAGATAGGTGGATTAGTGGAGTAGAAAAGGGTGAGACACTCACACTCAGCCGGTACTGCTCTCCATCGCGGGTGGCCTCGGCACACGAGGCTCATCAAGACCACCACGCGATAGCTGGTGGTGATGGCCAGATAGGCCAAGAGGTGGCCTGAAAGAGAGCAACATGGGGGTTGTGAGTGGGTCTTTGGGACATCATGAGCCACTTTGCACCGTGCTTGTCTTGTTTGTGGTCGTACTGAGCCTCGTTTGGCCTCCTCGAGGAACCGGTACTGCTCCTTCGGCGGAATGGACCTTCCTGAGACCAAAGGACACAAGTGAGATGTTTGTGGGCGGGTCATCGGGATGATGCGTAACACAAACCCTGAGTACACCCATGTGTGCTGATCTTACGGTCTTCTGGAGGACCTTGGCCAGTGTGCGGTGATTTTCACCACGATGTCAGCCTGGAGCCGCTTAATCTCGTAAAGCAGCCGCCGAATGTCGGCCTCCGCCAGCCTGCTGTCAGCCAGCCCTGTGTTGTGAATGTGGCTTATGAAGTGGGACACTTTCAAAAGGATGTTTTTCAGGCTTGTGATCTGATAACCCTTTTTAAGGAGGAACACCGGCCATCTGAAAACAGAAAAACAGAAATTCCCAATCAATAAAAATGATTGTGTAGCGTGTAATGTGGGAAGTGGTTCTCCGTGCAGCTGTTTGGGAAGACGGACACGAGCAACTTGATCCCGAAGTTGCAGTACACACCAGCAAGCTGGCTTCATGTTAGCCACTGAGCCATCGTTAGCTTCATCAAACACACTTTTAGAGACAACGTAACTCTGATTCATTCGACCCAACTTGTTGTTCAGGCTGAAGAGGCTCAGTGAAGTCAGCTCAACCGAGCCACACGGTGTTTTATGCAGGTTAAACCGAGTTTTTACCGACTTTTTCACGGGAGATGTTGACGTACCTCAGAGCTGGAGCGGAATGACACGAGCGCAGTGCATTCTGGGACACTCAGACTATCATCCAGTGAAGCCCAACTTCTGAGCCTTTTTTAACCAAATAAAGTTTTTCTGGTCTGATAAAACACCATGAAGATACAGAAGATGGATATACTTTGTCAAAAACACAGAAAACATGTTCATATTCCTTCTATGAATGTCAACCTTTTATTTACTTCACTGAAAATGGATGAAATGATGCTGTTTCATGAAAATGATTTTTGTTTCACACATTGTCACATTTAAAGTGACTTAAATAACCCGTGTTACACAACACAATCACAAAAATGGTTTATGTGCTTATGCCATTATGAATAAATAACCGCGTGAGATTTTTTTCAGCATATCAACATCATACATCGAGCATGGAGATCCACGCAGGGCGACCCCTGCTGGACATTTTTTGGAACTACTTTTATGAAGTCAGAAGCCAGAAAAATTGAGTTTATCATCTAACAATCAGTGGCAAAGAGCAATAAAGCAGAGTTAACGGATGTGTAGCAGTAAAATAACTATTATGGGATGTTTACAGTACTGACAGGAGGTTTCAATACAAGGTTATTCTGATATTGGGCTCATTTCAACATTAATCAAGTTATATCAAGTAAGGATCGACCAATTATTGGCCTGGCCGATAATATTGGCCGATAATGAGCATTTTTCTAATAATCAGCATCGGCCTTTTTTTCCACCAATATCCGATCATTTTTTTTTTTTTTTTACCGTATTTCCAGCACTATAAGGTGCACCTAAAAGCCTCTAATTGTCTCAAAGCCCAACTGTCTGCCTTATATTTCGGTGCGCCTTTTTTTTCAGAAAATACGGTAATAAAGACCACTCGGTTGTCAGTCAGTTGTCTTGACTACGGCTCCCATAATGCATTGTGATGTGATCACATGAGCAAACAACTTCTGCTTGCTTGTAGCTGAGCTAGCCAGTTCCAAAGAACGGCAAATATGAAGCTTGAGGCAGATTCTCCGCCTCTAACCCGTCAGTCACCAGAACCACACAGTTTGTCCTCAAGTCTCCCAACCGGAGAGCACGGCACGCGGCTGCACAGCGAGGAGCGGCCCGACGCCGGCGGACAGCCCGCTCGCTGGGACGCCGGGAGCGGTCGGCCGGCAGCGGTCAACCGGCAGCGGATTACAGTCAAGTCGGCCCCACGCATCTTCCGTCACGCACTCACGCCACACGTTGAAAACTGAAAAAAAAATGACCGGTAAATGTGTCTGGTGCGCTGCTGTGGAACCGGGAGGAATCAAACACAAGCCTGTCACAGACCGACCGCTGATTTTTTTTCTCCAGTTTTCAATGTGTGGCGTGAGTGCGTGACAGAAGACGCGTGGGGCCGAGTTGGTCGGGGCGACCGGGGGTTGACTGGTTACCGTGCCGAGAACAGACTGCCTGCCGAAAAATGACTCCCCCCACGGGGGCGCGCATCGATTAGTGATAACATTGATTTTAACATATTTGTTAGCGTTACAGTAGCCTACAACTTTTAGTTCAACCAGGATTCTCCATTGTTTATTTTATTAGTATTTTTTATTCCTACAGTACAGGACATACAGGGGACAAAATACAAGAAAATGAAGGAAAGAGTTGTCATCAGCAGCGACAGATGGTTGAATGTTGGAGTTTTGGGGAAGTTATGGATGAGATGACTGCATTATTGTGTGTGTGTGTGTGTGTGTGTGTGTGTGTGTGTGTGTGTGTGTGTGTGTGTGTGTGTGTGTGTGTGTGTGTGATAAATATAATTACATGTATCAGTAATAATAATAATAATAATAACAATAATAAAGTAATCACACAATTATAAACTGAACGAAAACAAAAGGCCTGAGTATAATGAATGTAGAAGTGTTTTCCACTGAGCACATCACATCTCTCTTCACTAGTCACTTCACTACTAAGTCACTACTCTGGGCTGTGGAACAATGTCCCACCCACAGCTACATTTTGATGACAAAATGTTCATTTTTGCTGCAAATGAATATTGGTTCAACATATCGGTTATCGGTTTCCATAAGTACCAATAATTGGCATCGGCATCGGCCCTAAAAAAGCCATATCGGTCGATCCTTAATATCAAGACTGTGGAATTGAACTGTGCTCATACTCAGTAGGTTTGGATTAATTTACTGATTGATTTCTTCATTTTAAACTTGACTTTGCAAGAAATAAAGTACTTTTACTCAAATACGAATAATTTGCTTATATTTAGTATTTTTCACTTATTATTGGGCAGTATGAAGTCTGATTTCAAGTATTTTTCTATCAAAAAACCAGGATGATTCATGTTATTTTAACCCATTTGGATTCTTACCCGGACAGTCTTTTTCAGGTGAAAAATCTTATATTATTTGTTATATCTTATATTTGAACTCCCCTGTTTGCAGTGTACAGAGAGAGAGATGAGCCCACTAAAAGTTTTCCTTGAGATAAAAAGAGAAAAAAAACAACTAAATCAAATGGATTAGATTAATGTATTTTAGTGACTGTGTTCCCTTGGAGGGTGACCACCAGCTGGACAGGCCCAGCCACCACGGAGTCCTGGTCGGGCCTCCAGAGCTCCTCAGTGACTGGTCTGATCTCCCCATCGTCACTGAGGAGCTCCACGATGTCGTCCTGGTCCTCTTTGGGGACGGCCCCCACCACCGTGATGGCCAGGCTCCGTCCCTCGATTTCCTGTGAGACAAAGAGCAGAAGTCAGTCTCCACTCAGAAAGGAACAGCAGACAGTCAGAAAGACTGAGGACAGAAGAACCTGGAAGCTGGTGTGGCTGGAGGAATGCAGCTGGGGGCCGAAGTCATTCACCACCATCTTGAGGTGAGTGATGACGATGGTGGCCCCCAGCTGCAGAGGGGGGAGGACAGCCTCCCTCCACAGGACCACCGGCATGGTGGTTCCATCCTGTGGATGAGACATCAGTGTCTCAGTGTCAGGGTCAGGTTGTCTCTGTCTGTCCCTCTGAGTGAGGGAGTGAGTGTTCCACAGTGAAGCAGTCAGTAGGAACCAAACTGTAACTAACCTCCTTCAGGCTGATCCTGTGGAGAGGGGGGGGCTCCTCTCCCTCCTCTCTTCGTCATGGTGGCTCCAGGATCTGAGGAACCAGAGGAGGAGAGTCAGAATAGTGTTTCTGGTGTCAGGTTGAAGCTGCTAGCTGAGGGAATACGTCCCTCCTCCACCTCTCCCTCCACCGTCAGGAACCTGGTCTGGTGTTGGCTCTCAGACAGTGCAGTCTTCCTGGAGGGGGGGGGGGGCTCTAGCAGCCTCTAAGACCGCACTGTCTGGTGCCAGAGAGGTGGTAAAAACCTGGTGCCCTCTGTGGTGTTCAGGAGAAATGGCCCCTGAGGGCACAGCCCGTCATGAAGAAGGTCTCCCCCACTTTGATCCTCTGAGCGAATTGATCAAAGATGGTGATCGTGGTGTAACAGCAGTAATTATATTAGTCTTCACGACTCCGGCAGTGATCCCGGGGCTGTCGACACTCAACCAAGAGATGATTCTCTTCTGCTCCTTTGCAGCCACCACCAGGATCTTGAGTGGTGGTGGCTGGCGGCTGGGGTCAGGATGGTTGATTGTTCTTCTCGGTGACATTCTGCAGTGATGAAAAAGAAGAGAGATTCGTGGACACACTCAGAACTCAGTGATCATGAGTTTCCAGTATTCTTCACTTTCCTCATCTTTACTGAACACACTGAGGCTGGATATTTACACAGTATCTGTTTAGAAAAACACTGTCGCTTCAACACTCACTACAGGATGAATCAGTATTGATCAGTGATGGACTCAGACTCTCTGACATTATCTCTACTCTATCAGCTGTTTGACTCAGAGGCTGCTCAGTGCACACACACTGTACACTTTATGATGAGGATGGCATTAAAATACTACAGGACACACACACACACACACACACACGCAGAGAGAAAGAAAGAGGGATTTTTTTTCTGAATGAAAATCAGTTGTGTTTAATTTTAAAATAAAGTATAAATGTAGAAGCAACGAATTTTCAAAGATCAACCAGAAATGATCAGTGTCAATAGTTACTTTAGTGGAAATAGGAGGAAGAGGGAAGATGAAAAAAACTGTGCAAAACCAGAAATAAAAGGCGGGTCTGTGCGCTGACGGCTGACTAATTCAAACACATTCACACTTTAAACACATCTATTCTTTAAAAACAGCCTCCTTTTCTCTGAATTCTCCTCACAATACCAGGGTTAACACAAAGTTTTCCTGAAAATAAATAACTTATGAGGTTTAAATGTAAAACCAGCCCCGTTAACGGACTGAATCCACCGGACTGAATTAACGACACATTTATAACCCGTTAACGGAGCTACAGCCGAATCAGCAGGTTTAGACTGTAGCCTGTCATTTAAAATGATCCAGAACTTCCACATCCAGAAAGTCTTCAATATTAACACTACAACTCAGAAAGCAGACGGAGGAAACCAACCAGCTTCAACCCAACTTTATAAACCCCACATTGAACCAATTTAAGCAGATAAAAATATGCATCAGTGTAAAATGTGTCTTCCATCATGCAGCAGCTCATTAAATAGATTCATCAAGAACAAACAGCACCGACACACCGAGCGCCGTCTTTCTGAAACAGGCTCACAAAACGCAAACTGTGATTAAAACTGAGAGAAACCAGAGAAACAGGATGGAGAGCTGAGAGCTCCTGATCAAACCACATCGATGCTGTAATAGAGACATTTGAAAAGGGTTAGAGTTAATGGTCTGTTGTCCGTCCCCTGGTGTGGTGGCGGGTCTGCACGGGCCGTCCCGGATTTAGAGCGCCCCCGTGTGTCATCTCCCCGGCCATCCCTATGTCCACGAGAGCTTTGGTTACGCTCCTGGCGTGTCCGGTCGCGGTGATAGTCTTCGTAGTCGTCAGGAGAGGACCAGCCGGCCCTTCCTCTCCGAGACGTGTTGAGTTTTGTCCTTAAAAGGACACCCAGCCGGTTTATCAGTCCAAAAAGGTGAAAAAAAGTTTCAACGAGCTCAATAAAAAGTGCGTGTCCGTCGCGATGTTTCGCTTTAAAAAAACCTTCTTCAGGCAGGGACACGCAGTGTTATGAAACGCTGTAATAAAAGTAGTTTAAATCACCTTAAACTGGGTCAGGAAGAGGCTTCTCTCCAGTGAGTTGTTCTCGTGTCTCCTGATGGAGGAAAGTGAGGGCTTGACGGCTACATTAACATGCTACAGCTATCAGCACAGGGACACCCACCTCTCTTCCCGAAGTTCACGGTCCGAGTGATGAAAGTTTAGATAGTAATAAGATAGTTATGATGAGCAGCAGCCAATCAGTCAAACCGGAGGCCCTCTGACGTCCAATCAGAGTCCAGAGTCAGAATTCAAAGCTGACCGCTGCATCTGCAGGCTCTGCAGCTGAGAAAACATGTCTGAGAGAGAATGATGGAGACTGAACACAGTCTGATCAGAGGGCCGATCAGAAGGCCTCTGCTCCTCCTCCTCCTCCTCCTTCTCCTCTTCACCTCCTCCTCAGGACAGGTCGTCCTCTGGTGTCCTTCCTGTCCACACCTGAAGCATCTCATGGAGTCAGAGGTGTCAAACAGTGTCTCAACCAGTCTCACTCCAAACACTGTATCTGTAAAAAGCAAACCCCCCCCCCCCCCCCCCCCCCCCCCCCCCCCCCCCATAGTTAATAACTGTAAATCTCTCCGGTAGTTTTTCGGTATTTTTTTTTAAAGAAGTGTAGAAAACAGTAAAACTGTGGACATTATTTGTAAATTAACAAACTGTTTTTTTATTCGATGCCACGAATGACAAACGATTGTTATTTTTTTAAATTTAGAAATAACTGTTATTTGTTCTCTTTCGTCAAATGTATGTAAAATAACAATAATTATCTGCAACTACATATATAGATCGCAGTGGCGGACCGTGCATTTCACACTAAGGCCTTCAGAACAGATCCGCCTGAACCAGTCCACCTCTCAATAACTATTTTATGTCTATAAAAAAAATGTATATGCAGATATGCATATAAAGAGTTGTTGCACAGCAGATAGATACTTGTGCAGCCAGAATAAATGCCTTTGCTGAAGTGCACAAGTCTCCTACTACATCTGTGCACATACAATGAGCATCAACAACTTAATAAAACAGCAATATTATTTAGGAACACAGGAACATTTTACTCACCAAAATCCTGATTATTTGAAAACAAAATACATCCTCCTTTCCTTCCTCAAAAAGAGTTCAACTGTTCTGTCATATAGATTATCCGTGCGTTTCAGTTCCATAAAGCCAGGGCTGAAAGTCCAGCTGCCCTGTGGTATTTCTGGCGTAAGTTTTATTTCTCTTCAGGTCTTCTTGTTCTTTGGAATAATTGAGGTAGGCGACCAACAACTTAGGTGCATACCGCCCCCTACTGTATCTCTTGGTGAATGTAAATCAGAGGGCCTGGATCTGCTGTTGTTAGAAGCTAGAAGGCGCTGAGTCGCCAACTCGAAATCTGATTGGTTGAAGCAGCTGTCTGTTTGACGCTTCACTTTACTTCACTGCGCCATCAGGAACGGATAGCGAAGGCCTCGGGCAGATTTCTTTGACCCTAGCAACAGATGATGCCTGAAATCACCATTATTGAATGAAAATATACCGCGGTATATATTAATATCGAAATTTTGTCCAGCGCTACCATTAATAAAATAAACCTCAAAGGTAAACAGAAGAAGACGTCTTCCTTGAAACAAGGAGAATGAAAGAACCTGACCTGAACACACCGATAGCATAACAGCTTCAGCCCGGTCGGACTGGCAGGGAGAGGCTGCTAAATGCTGCGGTGTCACTTCAGATGTGCGGACATGCTGGATGTGTTTCCACTTTCATGTGGCTTTTTTATGCCACAGTGCTGACACACACCGTCGCAGTTTTGCCCACTGACCTCTTTCCTTCGTTGTCATATTTGACAGGGAAACCAAAATGCAGGGATTTCAGTGTCGCGGGGCGTTCAAGCTCCTCCTTTCCTCCGCTCGCCACAAGCTGTGTGCGGACTGAGCACAACTTTCTTTCTTTCTTTTTTTTTTTTTTTTTTAGAAATCGATCCACGGGTCACGTATGTGCCGAACCGATAACGTTGATCCGAATTGATCACGGATCAATGATGATCCGTTGCACCACTGCTGTCAGTCACCATGACTGGTCTCTGCTCCTCTGAAGCCTCGGTCAGCATCTCCTCCAGACTGACAGCCCTGCTGGAGCTGCAGAGCTTCCTGGAGGCTCTTCTGTTGGTCCGCTGGTCTTGGACAGGATCTCTTGGTGGTGTGGCTGCATGTGGTTCCTCAGGTTGGTCCTGTGTTCCTGTTTCAGGCTCCTTCCTGTCTGCTCCTTTCTGAACCTGAAATAGTTTCTGATATCTGCTCTGAGCCACTCTGGCCTTTTCACATCTGGAGCTCTGCCAGTTTCACCGCTACCGCCAGACGCCATGTTGTTCTGAGAGCTGACAGGATCTTCACACTGCGCCTGAGAGAGATCATGGAACTAGAGGGGTCAAAATTCACCCAGGAAACATATCAAGATAATACAGATGTGTGTTTGAACAAACACATTAGCAGCTCAGCACTGTGTGTGTGTGGCTGGTTGGAAGCAGTGAAGGATAGGCTCCGCCCCTCTGACCCCGTGCTGTGTGTGAGCAGGTTCAGAGTGAAAGGCCGGTGTTTCCCACAGTTCCTGTCTCAGACTGGAGGACTTGTGTAGGTGTGTGTCCTGCTGAGGAGGTTGTTTCCTGCTCTGCTGACTGGCTGAGGGCTGTTAGTCCATTGGGAACCATCTTCCTGCAGGTTCCAGCAATGAGGGCCACTAATGTCCACATGGAGCCTTTTGTTGTTTCAGTCAGTTGTTTTTGTGCAGCAGGTGGTTAGAGCTGTTGCTCGGGGGCACTCCAGAACTGTCCAGGTGGCTGTTAGCTGGCTAAGAGTCAACCGGGTTCCTGGGCTCGGTGCTTAATCCATCCCGCCACCAGCCTGCATGAAGACCAGGCTGAGAGAGTCAGAGAGTATTGGTTCAGCAGGCAGCAGAGGATTATGGGCCATATTAAAGCAGCTCTCATCTGGTCGGCAGAGTGGAAAACCTCTTGGTCTTTGTCTCTGATATATATATATTCTTCAACAAAATAGAAGTCACCCACGCCTGTTTGAACTGGTGTCGTACAGAAAAAGGTTTTAAGAATTAATTTGCTAGAAATAAGGAATAACATAATCCATTAATAAAAAATTACATTTTCTTATTTTTTCTTTACCTGGAAACCCTAACAAAAAAAAAAGATTTCAACTGATGTGGATACTTACCTGATACAAATTTCAAGATGTAAAAATCTTATTTCAGCAGAGAAACTTTTCTCTGGTGTCAACAGCAATAAAACCTCCAACAAGCTCCAGTGAAAAGAGAAACAGGTGGATCACTGCTCAGAAAGAGACTTCTGTTGTGCAGAAACAGAAATCAGAGCTCAGAGAACAAGAAGGGTCTTCTGAGTGTTTTAAACAACATAATCAGAGCGTTCAGCCGTTCCTGTTTCCACTGAACTCATGTGAAAATACAGAGTGGCTCACAGTGAAGGAACAGTCCAGAACATTTAGTGTTTTATTTTCCTTCAGTCCTCTTCATCCTCCATGTTTCTTGAAGAGCTGATCTTTCCTGGTTTTCTTTCATTATCAGGATGACTTTTTTTCTGAAGTTTGTCTGGAAATGTTCATTTTCACTTCAGCATTTTCTGTGTGAGAGCTCAGAGCAGGAAGTCAGAAGACAGTGCAAAGGATTGTGGGACATTGATTCCCAGGACTTCATTTCAACATTCTTGAGCATATTTCTGCAGTTTAAACATGAACAGTAGTTTTTCCAGCCTTTATGGTTGTTTCTCGTCCAGCATGTGTTACTGTGAGACTCCATGAGAGAAAGGCTGTTCTGTTCACCACAGCCTCTGTTCTCACTAAGGATAGACCAATTATCGGCCTGGCCGATAATATCGGCCGATATTGGGCATTTTTCTAATAATCAGTATCGGCCTGTTTTTCCACCAATAGCCGATAAAATAAATTTATTTAAAAACATGCTCTTTGGATCATATATACAGCCGTCTCTCTCTCTCTCTGCCTAAAGTCACTACTCTGGGCTGTGTAACAATGTCCCACCCACAGCTAAAGTTTGAAGCCAAAATGTTCATTTGTACTGCAAATGAATATCGGTTTGACATATCAGTTATCGGTTTCCATAAGTACCAATAATTGGCATCGACCCTAAAAAAGCCATATCGGTTGATCCTTAGTTCTCACATTACATTAAAGATTGAATGAAAAATTTTCAGTCTTGCCTAAAAAAAAAAAATGGCACTTTGAATATGATTATCTCTTTGGAAAAATCCAGCTGAAGCTCTAAACCTCCACCAGATCGTAGCCAAATATGTGACCACTCTTTCTGCAAAGGTTGTCTATTCCGGCCGGCAGCCACAAGCGGCCGCCCCCTCCGCCCGCTGTCACGGCCCGTGTGCGTGTCCGCTCTCCCGGTATATTATATATTTGCTCCCGGTCTGCGAGTCGGGACCCACGTAACCGCGTCACCGTGTCCTCCGCTCTGGCCGATGCATAACGTCAAGGTGCGATCAGGAAAAAAAAAAAAAAGGTGCGTTCAGATACCGAAATGTGGTACCGACGGATTTCCCGTGAATCGATACTCGGTACTTCAGCGGGAATTCGGCCGGTACCAAAAAATTACCGAAATTCGGTACCCATCCAAATACACACGTGTTTGGCACAGACCGATCACTGAGCTCCTTGAGGTTAACTCAGGCTCAATTTTATGCCCTGAATAATGTCAGAGTAAGCCAGGAAGTAGTGCCAAGCAATTCTGATGTGTAATAACAAATAGCTTGGACTTTATACGGCAAAAAGTAAAGGTAAGAATCAATTTTTATACTGTAGTTTGAAAAAGCAATTTTGCTGTTGGCTGTTCTGTGGTGATTTCTGGTGGATGCTGTGGTTTTAGAGAGCTTTGAGTGATATGGTTGTATTCAGTGGACTCTGTGCTTTCGTTTGAGTGGCGGTGTGTGTTTTCTATCAAGTTCCATAGCGCTAGCACCAATAATTCGGCAAGTGGGTTGACTCGGTCGCAAATATAGTTAATAATAATTAATGTAGTTCATGTTTAAGCTGTGTTTGTGGTGTGAAAAAATGGTTGATATATTCGGTTCGTCCAGGTTCTGCTGTTTAATTGGGTGTGCAGCATCATGACATTCTATCAGAAATAATGCATGTTACTAGACAGTATCTGAAATGTTTGCTGTCAGGCCCCCAATTGGGGGACGCTCAGGCTCAAGGTTAATCTCACTAACTGAACGCTCCAACTGCACTTTGATGACCGAGTGTTTGTTTTATAACAGCCATAAAATCCATATGCAACTATTCGACACGCCCCCCTCACCTGCACCTCCAGACACAAAACGCTACAGAATGCAAGATCCGTCTGCTCCCCTGCCACATATTTGGTATCATATGAAACTACAAAAGCTTCAGAAAACACCAGTCTAGGCATGTGGCAATATGAAAATTTGATATCACGATATTGGTGGCCCAAAATATCACGATTCACGATATTATCACAATATTGGCGCGTTGCTTTTAATACTATTGAAAATGCCCCAAAACACTGTGAAATCTGTCAACATCTGTCAACAACACTGAATTTTAACATGCCAGAGCAAATTTTGATAAAGTAGAGGGAAAAAATGAAAGTTTTGCGCTCGCCTATTTTTTTTTTCCAGATTCCACATTGAAAAACACCATGATCACAATGAAGCAGCCATAAAGCTGCCACTGACTGCATTCAGCAGCTCCTGGACTACAACTGGACCAGGTTTCATGAGAACAGCACAAGGCACAGAGACTTTATGTTGTTTAGTTTGGATAGAACCAGGAGAAACCTTCATTTGGCCATTTGGAGACCAACCTGTACCAAACTATACTAAGTAGGTTTATAACTTAGTTGAAAGGAATCTGACTTTAAAATACTTTTAATTTCCACGACAGGAGTCTGTATATATGCAACGCAGGCTTTGGTTCTGATATTTAGCCACTATATTATACGTTTCTGCACAGTTTTTGTGAAGAAACTTATCATTGTGCGCAGTATAAAATAAATGACTGAGCCATTACATTTAGTTTCCAACTGAAATGTATTTATAATAATATCATCAATACAAAAATAGCCAATTATATGACAGGGATAACCAAAAAAAAAAAAAAATCCCCTTTGCAATCTGTAAACACATCAAGAAAAAACAAAAACAATGTGCAATGAGCTGCAGAAATGTACAATGAAGATAAATGTGCATGTTTCAGAATAAAAAATTAGCAAATATCACAGAAATAGTAACTATTTTCCATACGCCTGCCTCTCGCTCTGCAGTGCACACCACGGCGTCATAGAATCAAGATGGCGGCAGCGCACGTGCGGTTATTCTCAAAGACGTCTCCCAGCTGGATGATGCCTCAGTCACGTGTAACATATTGGTCGAAAGCTCGCCAGACGCAGAACGTCAACAAACTTTATTTACACTCCCAAGATTAACGAAAAGCCCACAAGATGTCGACAGTAACATTCAGGCACATGATGCTCTTTCACTACTGCAGAGGATTATGAGGTTGATTTTGGTCAGAGGACAGCGTGGACAGGTGGAAAATGACCACAAAGCAGTAAGGAAATAAAATATGTTGTTTGGTGTGAATAGCTTTGAGATCTGGTGAAGAAGTGTGTGAGAAACATATGATCTGAGGTGTTAGCTGTGAAATGTGAAGATCGGTTTTCGGGTTGTTTTGCCGCTGACGGGAGGCGGTCGGCTCAGAATATTCTGCCTGGTTTCATCTTAAAGTGTAGATTTTGTAGTTTCATATGATATCCAATATGTTGGGGTGGAGCACACGGATCTCTGGTTCTGTTGCGTTTTGTGTCGGGAGGTGCGCTGAGGGGGCGGTCCAGTGTCCATCGGCCGAACGCGTTAATGCCCTTTTTTGTTTCATCTTAGCATAAAATTACTTACTTTAGTGGTTTTCTATGGATGTGGGGCTTTTGTGGTTTGGAGTACATTTTTTACATTTTTACATTGGGTAAGACCAATAGCTGTTTGTTTCAGTAACGGGTTTGTCTCCAAATGAAACAGATGATATGTTGTAAATGACGTGATATGATAATCTCAGCTGTGCAATATCGTAAATCGCGATTATATCGTAAATTGGCACATCCCTGCACCAGGCAGAATCTTCTCTGTGCCGACTGCCTCTGGTCAGGGGCCGAACAAAACGAAAACCGATCTTCACATTTCACAGCCAGCGCCTCAGATTGCATGTTTCTCACACACTTCTCGCCAAATCTCAAAGCTATTCACACCAAACACAACATATTTAATGTCCTTACTGCTTTTTGATCATTTTCCATCTATTCACGCTTTCATGCCAAAATTATGATCCTCTTGAATAGTGGAAGGGAATCTTGCGCCTGAATGTTTGTTTTCACTCCAACATGGGGGCGACTGCTCAGCGTGCATTGCGAGGCTGGGTGTGTGACGTCAGCTGCAAATACTCTATTGAAGGGAACCAGCCATGATGGAGGCCTGGTGTATCCTCCAGAGCTCCTCACTGACCCACTTGACCTCTCCATCCATAGTGAGGAGCTCCACGATTCCCTCCTCCTCCTCTTTGAGGACGGCCCCCACCACGGTGATGATGGCTGTCTCGTCTTCTATTTCCTGTGAGACAAAGAGCAGAAATCAGTCTCAACTCAGAAAGGAAACGCAGACACAGTCAGAAAGACTGAGGACAGAAGAACCTGGAAGCTGGTGTGACTGGTAGAATGCAGCTATGGGCTGAAGTCATTTTCCACCATCTTTAAATGTGTGACCATGATGATGGCCCCCAGCTGCAGAAGGTGGAGGACAGCCTCCCTCCACAGGACCACCTGGACACTCATTCCATCCTGTGGATGGAACAAATATGAGACATGGACATAGAAGACATCAGTGTCTCTCAGTGTCAGGGTCAGGTTGTCTCTGTCTCTGTCTCCTTAAACTGTAACTAACCTCCAAGTTGATCCTGCGGAGAGAGACCACTCCACTCCCTCCTCTCTTCGTCATGGTGGCTCCAGGATCTGAGCAACAAGAGGAGGAAAGTCAGAATTGTGTTTTTGGTGTCAGGTTGAAGCTGCTAGCTGAGGAAATACGTAGCTCCTCCACCCCCACCTCCACCGTGAGGAACCCGGTGTGGTGTGGCTCTCAGAGAGTGGTCTTCCTGGAGGGGTGGGGGGGAGGGCTTTAGCAGCCTCCAGGACTGTCTGGTGCCAGGGGAGAGGTGGTGAAGAACCGGGTACCCTCTGTGATGATGTTGATGAAAAATGGGGAGACCCTCCCCCTGAGGGCATACCCTGAAGAGGGTCTCCCCCACTTTAATTCTGTGAGCAAACTGCTCGTATACTGTCACTATGGTGTAGTAGCTGCCCTAAATTCTTTTTTTCCACTCTGGAGTGACCTCGGAGCTCTCACTGGTGTTCCAAGAGATCACTCTCTCTCTTCCACTCCTCTGCAGCCACCACCAGTATCTTTACTGGAGGTGACGAGCGGCTGGAGTCAGGGTGGTGGAGGATGCGTTTGAGTGACATTCTGCAATGTTGAAAAAGAAGAAAGATTAGTGGACACACTCAGAAATAAGTAGGTCCTTGACAGGTTCCAGTATTCCTCACCTTTACTGAATACACGTCCCTCACTTGTTCCCAAAAGGTCTGCGAGTCCTCTCATGGGATCTCATCCAGTGTTCTGCCCTTCTTGGCAGACTTGATTTTGCAAGTTGTTGACTTTTGGGGTTTCAGTGACAGGAACATGCTGAGTTCCATCCTCATTGGATGAGGACGCGTCCTCATCATCACTTGAGGACGAGTTGGGGGAGGTCGAGTCGAGCTTGGGCGTGGAGGAGCTGGGTGATGGGGACGGCTGACACCGGTGCCGGACAACCAGCGGCTGCTTGCCGCTGCGGGCGCTGTTCCTTGCCCCCTCATGAAGGGCCCGCAGGACAAGCCGGCGCACGTTCTGGGATTCCTGGAGTGTGTGCCCCGACACGTAGAACTTGTCGGCCGTCCCAACATCATGGCACATTTGCCTGGCAACTTCCCTCCTCTCCTCAACCGAGAGGTGTTGGCGAGCCTGTGTGACAAAGAAGACAAAGATGAGAAAGTTTAGTTTTGGTTTACACCTGTAGCCCCTTGACCCTCCTCCCACAAGCTGGGGCGATGGGCGGGCGAGCTGGGCCTGTGCGATTAGAGGGAAGAGTAAGATACTTACAAGGGTGGACACACTGGTGCGGAAGAGACTGAAGGAGACCTCCCCAGTAAGGCCGGCATCTTTCCAGGCCGCCTGCATGGGCCTGTTGGCCTTCTGGAAAGGTCGTCCGTCCAGGTGCCCCAAGATGTAGTGGGGCACTGGAGCAGTCCGTGTCCCCCTCGTTGCTGTTTCTAGCTTGTAAAGCCAGCCATACTCCTCTCGGTTGAGCGGGACGTTGGCCTGGCCGAATGACTTTGTGGTTTTGTGCTCACCCACCTATGTGAGAAAGAATGGGAGAAGTAATGTGAGCGTCAACCGTGACAAGAGCGAGCCCGGCCATCCGCCACGCGTCCGGGCAGGTGGATGAGCAGCATAGAACAGGGTGAGACACTTGCGCTCAGCCGGAACTGGTCTCCATCAAAGGTGGCCTCTGCGCCCAGCACCTGCTCACAGGTTAGGCCCGTGAGGACCAACGCACGATGGCTGGTGGTGATGGCCAGATAGGCCAGTATGTAGCCCACCACCAGGCCATGTGCGTCCTCCAGGCTGGCGTCGGCCTCAAGGAGGCCTGAAAGAGAGCAACATGGGGATTGTGAGTGGGCCTTTGGGACGTCATGAGCCACTTTGTGCCACGCTTGTCTTGTTTGTGTGTCGTATCAAGAAAGTGGGGAACTTTCTGCCTGGCCTCCTCCAGGAACCGGCACTGGTCCTCCGGGGGGATAGACTTTTCTGAGAACAAAGGACACAAAAGTGAGACATGGGTGTGCGGGTCATCGGGATGACACATAACCCAAACCAAGAGTACACCATGTGTGCTGCTGATCTTACCGGTCTTCCACCGGAGGACCTGCTGCCAGTGGGCGGTGATCTTCACCACCACGTCAGCCTGGAGACCCTTGATGACGTATAACAGTCGCCTTACTTTGGCCTTCGCCAGCCCGCTCGCATCCAGAGCTGTGTTCTGGACGTCTGTCAAAAAATGGGACATGTTGAGCAACATGTTCTTGAGGCTGGTCACTTGGTAGCCCTTTTTGAGCAAGTGTGCCGGCCATCTGAAAACAGAAAAAGGGAAATTCAAAGTCAATAAAATTGTGGAGAGTGTGTAGCACGGGAAGTGGTTTTCGGTGCAGCTGCTGGGGAGGACAGAAACGAGCAACTTACTGACGAAGGCAATCGACGTTATTCGTCCTCCTGCGTGTCAGAGGGGTCGGCCGCAAGCATAAGCTCCACCCATCGCTGGGCGTGCGACCGAGCCCCCCTCGCGTTGCACAGCCACCTTCCTGAAACTGCATTGCCCTGCTTATGTTTCTGGAATTCGGCAAGCAGTCGCCCTGTGAGAAAACATGAAAAAAATTAATACAAAAAAAATTCATGCCGATTCTGAAGATCAAAAGTAACTCACTACATGAACAGTGAGTATGAAAATGGGGAAAAAATTCATATTGTCATTGTGTCTGTGAGTGAGTGAGTGACCAAGTGACCGACCGAGCGAGCGAGCGAGCTAGTGACACCTACAGTGGGCACTTACCATGCATCGTGTCGGTGTGTCGCCTGAGTAGTTTCTCGCCCTTCTGGGCTGAGGTCGGGAAGCTGATACGGGTCTGCCGGGGGGTGCCCCGCTGCCGGGACTGCTCCTCTAGAGTGCTTACGCGATCGATGACATCTGAGAATTTGGCGTTCAAAGCCCTCTGTTTTTTCAGCACAAAACTCATTTGATCGCGTAGCCCGCGCACACAATTGTAAATCCAACGCAGGCTTCCGGGCCCGGCAGCTGTTGAGAGGGGAGATGACGACGATGTCCCTGGCAGGACGGGCGCCATGGGGCACTCCCCCGAGGACTGGGCAGTCAAGTGAGTGGTGGTGCGGGTCGTCTGTTGAGAAAAAGTGACATGCGTGATGACTTTAGAGACCCACCAACACACTTGATCCTTCGATGTGGGCTCTTCCTATCATTGTGAAGGTGAATTCACCAAGCGTTGGATTGTTCACCCAATAATAGTGAGCGTGAACTGGGGTTACACCATGGTGAGACAGGTGACTTTTACCACACTGATAATGTGTTGTTGCATCCATCACGGCGACCATCACCACCCTCTAAACAGGGTTAGGGTGTGTGTACCTCGGTGGATGACGCAGAGACGCATGGCCGCTCAGTCCTTCGAGGGTCCTGGGGGGGGGCTGCCAGCGTCCTGCCGGTGGTGGGGCTGGCTGCCGGCGTCCTCCGCTGAGGTCGGAGCGTCCTGCTGGCCCGGGATGGCCCACATCCTCCTCTGCGTCCTCGGGCATCCCCATAGGGGGATTGTCTTGTGAACCTGCAACAAGCACACGGGCACATCCTTCAACTGACTGGCTGACTGACGACTGACTGGGAGTCAGTCTGTCAAGAGAAGGAATCCAAATGAGCATGATATGTCAATAAGTGCCACTCAATAAAAATCCAAAACATAAATAAATGTTTGTATAACAATGTATAACTGCTGTAGAGCTGCAAGTCCAAAACGGAGACCATCGCCGGCTGCAGATTGCTGGCCCGCAGCTGGGCCAGCTGCTCGAGATAGTAAGCCCGCTTTGCTTGCAGAGACTTGGACTGGATTTCCTACAGGATACAGCAGTGAGGATCATGAAACATCACCCCTTCACTCATGAATAAGCAACTCCTGCAGTTGCATGTTGAAAACGTAATAACACAGTATAGTTCCAGTGATCAAATAATTCAGATACCTCCTTATCTCTGATATTGTGGAAGTCTCTCAGGTGCTTATCAATCCTGACCACACGCTTCCTGTGGCACAGGAGACAGTCCACCGGGTCGGGGCACCTGCAAGACAGAGGATGACATGAAATGCAGCGGGAGAAAAGGTTAAATGTTTGTGATGTGATAGTCCACCCCATACATATAAGGATGATTGCAGAGACACAGCAGAGACAGATGACTGATGTAACAACATGTAATTACACATCTGTGGATGAAACACTTGCACCGAGGAATCTCACCTCCCATGTGACCACTCTATAAGTAGGTCCTCCTCCGTCTTGTTGGACACTTGATGCTGGGACCTGAGGTGGGCTGGTATCCATTTGTAGGATGCTCGACAGATTGGACAGACTCTGTCGTCCTGTGAAAAGACACACAGGTTATCATGTGAATGGTGTGTTTGTGGTCGTGGATGAGGAAGCACTGGATGTCGTGTGTGTCAAAAATCTCAAGTGTGTGTTGCTGTGGTATGTAGGCATGCTCACCATGTCCAATGATGTTCGTCCTGCAAAATCAAATAAATGGAACATGGCAAAAAGGGGTTAGTACAGTGGTAAAGAGGTCGTGACAAAGGTATAACGGTGGTAATGCACAGATTGAAACATGAGACACTGGCAACAGACATAGGAGCCTTCACATGGTCATGGATTTGTGCACTGTAAATTGCACTTAACTGTAAAAGTGTGAAATAAATAAACCCGTTTTATAGTGTTGAATGTACGTGTTAAAATACAAACTGTAAAACGTTAATTCCAACAATTAAAATTGCATACAGTAAACTATGAACACCGGTGAGCAAACAGAAGCTGTTATTTACAAACACACACCTCACTGTGCCTGGCAAAAAAAAGCACATCCATATGTTTCTGTTTTTCAAGTGTTATTTTTTTAATTTTCTCAATTTTCATGTAAAAAAAATGTTTACAAACACACACACACACACACACACACATACACACACACACACACACACACGAATCTCATACTGACCATGATGGGTATATGATTTAAACTACTTATTAATTATTTATTACTTCATCATGATAGTAGTTATAATTCAACATAACCCTAACAGAAAGCCATGTGAACCGGATTATTATCACAACAAATGCATGCAGTGGTGAAACTTAAGGAGGACACAGTCCACGTGTGGAAAATAACTTGTAATCCATCTGTAACACAGTGGTGTGCGCGCCCTGATCATTAAAACATCACAAACGTTCAAGAAAGTTTTTTTCTAAGTTGAATCACAGCACCGTGAGGTGCTGCATTTGCTGCGCTACTCTAAAAAAACACCCGTGAGTAAAAGGACCTGCACATGGAAGGAATAGTTGGGTATCAGCCACTCACCTCGTGATTTGTGAAAAAACTCCTCTGAAAATCCTCTTCCTTGCTGCTACACTCCTTGGTTGGTTGCTGTGGATCTGAGAGACCCTCGAGGTGGGGGCGGGAGGGAGGGCAGAGGATCATGGGAGTGTGAATGCCGGGGGAGGGGAGGAGGGATGGTGTGATTGGGGAGGCAGTGCGGGGGTATCACGTGATAGCTCAATCTATTAAATCTGAAACATAAACAATGTGGAAAGCATTATTAATATTGCCCTCGACCTACAGTTTGGTTACATGTACCAAACTCTACAAACATCTACTTTTTTTTTAATTCCTCTTTTCATCTTTTTTTTTTCTTTTTTAAATGTGTGTGTGCATGTCACGCTTGTGTCTTGTTAAAGATTTAGTATTCTATCCACGCTGTTCTTAAGAAAATCAAGTCTGGAGCTGTAGGAACATGCTAGAGAGCTGGGACTTGGTTTAAATCAAAGTTTGAGGAACAGGGCTCCCTTGGCCACCATTTTTGAGCACTTAAGACCCTTCCTCTTCATCTGGAATCCAATTCCACGTTGCTGCAAGGAGGAAACTCTGCTCTAACTCTGCTCAGGAAGGACCTAGAGGTTTGGGAATAGCTTCAAATGATAGCTTCGGGCCTTAGCAGTGCAATGGTAGCAGTTTCAAGTGTCTACCTGCAACTTCAAGTTTCAATGTAACTCTATGGAATCCCTTTCCACAATGCTGCATTGGGAAAACAAGCTGCAGCTCCGCCCAGGAAGGAGCCAGAGGTTTGGGATTGGCTTCAAATGAAAGCTGGGGAGGTCCCTGACAGGTGTATTGTGATGTCATCTCTCAAGACCCTGTAGAAAAATATCACCTGATGAATCAGTCCCCAGTCACTATGGCTGTATCCGTGGGGATGAGCCTTGGGTGTCCTGAGGGTCGGGGGGGTCAATTTCAACCATTAAATTTGGGACCCGTCGGGGACTGGCAACGACCCCGCACACGTATGTCTTAGGGGGATGACTGTCTGTTTAGGGTGTTTTTGGGCTGATCCAAACACTCAGAGTTTCAATGTAGCTTTTGAGAATCGGATTCCAGATTTGGTCAAGCAATGTTCGATTCTGGAATCCTCTGTAACTACGCTCAGGAAGGAGCTACAGCTGTGGGATTGGCTGCAAATGGAAACTAAGGGCGTTAACAGAGTGTTTGTGGTATTTTAAAGTGTCTAAGTTAATGCAATGAAGTTTTCTGGAATCTCCATGTCAGATTATGGAATCCAATGTCAGATTCTGGAATCTGCTTTAACTCCTACAGAGGGCGCTACACCGTTCTGAAATAGTCTAAAATGACACTATTACATCCTGTGATTTTGGCGACATCTGGTGGACATTTTTTAGAATGTATTTGGACCCCTTAATTATTCATTCTGTGTTATTGCATTCCATTAAACTGTGTATTTCACTAAGTTCTATTGATTCTTTGGTATGTAATCTATGTTATATTTTTCAGTCAGAAAACCCATAAAAGTAGCTTCTCACATATGTAATGAATGCTAAAGCTGACACTAAAATGAAACTGGGGTTTTAGTTTGATGTGTTTTTACTGTAAGTGCATGTTTATTGTTATTGTTAATGTGCATTCATCCTCCAGCGAGAGACCCTGCGTGATTTGAAGACGTGGTGGGAAGGATGCATGCATGTTGAGTTAAACAAATGGGAGGCACATCACAGGGTTTTCCAAAAATAGGAAATTCAAATTTATTCTACAAACTATAAAAACACAGCAAACACACCACAATAGAACAACACAGCAAAACCCACCACCAAGAGAACAACACAACAAACACACCACCAAAAGAACACAGCAAACTTGATTACAAAAAAAATGAAAAAATCACAACTAAATCCCAAAGGAAAGATGAAGAAATTTCTCACAGGGGCAACCGCCTCAGCTTTATCCGGGGGGTCCTGGGCAGGTTGCCCCGGATGGCGCGGGCGAGGGCCGCCCTGGTCCGCGCCGGATATCGGCGCCGAACGGTAACGTTTCGCCTTCGCGAGTTCCCGCTGCCTGAGCTTCCAGTCCGGGGGGTTTGGGGGGAGCGCCAAGGCGGAGTGGCGTCCTCTCCTCAGCCGACAGGTATTGGCTGGCCTGTATGACAAGGAAGCCAAAGATGAGAGTTTAGTTTTGGTTTACACCTGTGACCCCTTGACCCTCCTCCCGCAAGTTGGGGCGACGGGCGGGCGAGCTGGGCACGTGCGATTGGAGGGAAGAGTAAGATACTTACAAGGGTGGACACACTGGAGCGGAAGAGAGTGAAGGAGACCTCCCCAGTAAGGCCGGCGTCTTTCCACGCCACCTGGAGGGACCTGTTGGCCTTATGCAGAGGTCTTCCATCAAGGTGCCCCAAGATGTAGTGGGGCGTTGGAGCAGTACGTGCCTGCCTGGTCGCTGAATTCCAGCCGGTAAAGCCAGTCGTATTCCTCTTTGTTCAGCGGGATGTTAGCCAGGCCAAATGATTTTGTTGTTTTGTGCTCCTCCACCTATGTGAGAAAGACTGGGAGAAGTCATGTGAGCCTCAACTTTGACAAGAGTGAGCCTGGCCATCCGCCACGCTTCTGGGCAGGTGGATGAGCGCCATAGAAAAGGGTGAGACACTTACGCTCAGCCGAAAGTGGTCGCCATCAAGGGTGGCCTCCGCGCCTAACAGTTGGTCGCAGGTTAGGCCCGTGAGGACCACCGCGCGATGGCCGGTGGTGATAGCCAAGTAGGCCAATAGGTAGCCTACCACGAGGCCATGCGCGTCCCCCAGGCTGTCGTCCGCCTCCAGGAGGCCTGAAAGAGAGCAACATGGGGTTTGTGAGAGGGCCTTTGGGACGTCATGAGCCACTTTGTGCTGCGCTTGTCTTGTTTGTGTGTCGTACCGAGAAAGTGGGGCACTTTCTGCCTGGCCTCCTGGAGGAACCGGCACTGGTCCTCCGGGGGGATAGACTTCTCTGAGAACAAAGGACACAAAAGTGAGACGTGGGTGTGCGGGTCATCGGGGTGACGGATAACCCAAACCAAGAGTACACCCATGTGTGCTGCTGATCTTACCGGTCTTCCGCCGTAGGACCAGCTGCCAGTGGGCGGTTATCTTCACCGCCACGTCAGCCTGGAGGCCCTTGATGACGTATAACAGTCGCCTTACATCAGCGTCCGACAGCCCACTGTCTTCCAGAGCTGTATTCCGGATGTGTGTTAAGAAATGAGACATGTTGAGTAACATGTTCTTTAGGCTTGTAACCTTGTACTCCTTTTTTATCAGGTATCCCGGCCATCTGAAAACAGAAAAAGGACAATTCAAAGTCAATACAATTGCGGAGACTGTGTGTAACGTGGGAAGTGGCTTTCGGTGCAGCTGATGGGGAGGACAGACACGAGCAACTTACTGACGAAGGCGACTGGTGTTGTTGAGGAAGGCGACGTCCTCGGGCGTGCTGACAGACTGACTGGGAGTCAGTCTGTCAAGAGAAGGAATCCAAATGAGCATATGTCAATAAAGTGCCACTCAATAAAAATCAAAAACATAAATAAATTTTTGAATAACAATGTATCACCGCTGTAGAGCTGCAGGTCCAACACCAAGACCATCGCCGGCTGCGGATTGCTGGCCCGCAGCTGGACCAGCTGCTCGACATAGTAAGCCCGCTTTGCTTGCAGAGACTTGGATTGGATTTCCTACAGGATACAGCAGTGAGGATCATGAAACATCACCCCTTCACTCATGAAAAAGCAACTCCTGCAGTTGCATGTTGCATGTTGAAAACGTAATAACACACTATAGTTCCAGTGATCAAATAATACAGATACCTCCTTATCCTTATATCCTTATATTGTGGAAGTCTCTCAGGTGCTTATCAATCCTGACCACACACTTCCTGTGGCACAGGAGACAGTCCACCGGGTCGGGGCATCTGCAAGACAAAGGATGACATGAAATGCAGCGGGAGAAAAGGTTAAATGTTTGTGTGATGTGATAGTCCACTCCATACATATAAGGATGATTGCAGAGACACAGCAGAGACAGATGACTGATGTAACAACATGTAATTACACATCTGTGGATGAAACACTTGCACCGAGGAATCTCACCTCCCATGTGACCACTCTATAAGTAGGTCCTCCTCCGTCTTGTTGGACACATGATGCTGGACCTGAGGTGGGCTGGTATCCATTTGTAGGATGCTTGACAGATTGAACAAATTCGGTCGTCCTGTGAAAAGACACACGGGTGATCATGTGGATGGTGTGGTTGTGGATGAGGAAGCACTGGATGTCGTGTGTGTCAAAAATCTCAAGTGTGTGTTGCGGTGGTATGTAGGCATGCCCACCATGTCCAATGATGTCCATCCTGCAAAATCAAATACCGTATTGGCCCGAATATAACACGACTCCGATTATAACACAACCCCTATTTTTCAAAGATCATTTTGTGGAAAAAAAAATGCTGACGACAATAAGGTCACTCTTAAAACAACTTTATTATACAATTATTATCAACTCAAAAACTCACAACTGAGATAACATTTCATGAGATATAAAATGAAAAAATATTACTACAGTATTGAATAAAAAATATATTCTCTTTCTCAAAATAAGAAACAACAAGCAACAAATAAGAACCTCAAGGGGTCAAAACTGCATAAATGATGTAAATAACTTCCCAGTGCCTTCAGCTGAATCAGGCTCTGGTGGTGGACATTCCGTCTTTCTGTTTTCCAGAGACGTCTTCACTCACCCTTCTATCAGTCTCTCTGAAGCGTCTCTCAGGACCACGGAAAGCTTTTCTCATAGTGTTAGCATCTGTAGTGTTTTTTCTGTGCTCTCCAATAACAACGAGGCTCTGCTCCACCAGATCTCCTGGCGGCTTGGCAGTAGTTTGATGACTCTGCTGCGTTGATCACCATCAGTTTAAAGTTGGTATCATAACTTCTCCTCTGTTGTTTGCTCAGTTGTCCAGCGTTCAGCCCCTTTGTTCCAGATGATCCGCCATTTTTCATCAGATCATTTGATCTCATTTCATCGCTCCACTCGCTCTCTGGTCAGTGATACTTTGGCTCCATCAAGCAGCGCGGATGCGTATTGACCATCTACCGTAAGTCCGCGATTATAACACGACCCCACTTTTGAGGATGCAATTTCTGGGAAAAAACATCGTCTTATATTCGGGCCAATACGGTAAATGGAACATGGCAAAAAGGGGTTAGTACAGTGGTAAAGAGGTTGTGACAAAGGTATAACGGTGGTAACTGCAGCCACCAGCCAAGGCGGCACGGGAGCGCACACAAACATTTTACAGAAAGTCCGTCTTCACAGCACCGCACCAGGGATGCTCCTGCTGTTTACTACGTCGCGGTTTACTGCAGGACCACAGTGCATATTATGTGATTTTTGTAAGCATCCATTTTCACTCCCAAATGCAGCTGAAGTTCCTCCATGTATCAAACGCATATCCAATATTTATTCGGGTGCCTGCCCGGCTTCGGTCATGTTTTTATTTTTTTTTATTTATTTTTTTTTTGACTCACAAGATAACGCTGATAATCGGGCTGCGTTAAACGATTACTTTTGTAATCGATTGATCTAGGAAATAGTTCTTCGATGCATTGATTAATCTAACGATTCATTTTTAAATCCGTCGCGGAGCTCCTCTCCGCCTCCGTGTTTATGCGGCGGGTCCCTGCGCGCTCCGCGGCCGGCACGGAGCGCGTCTCCGCCCGGGAGCAGAGATCCGGAGCTCTCCCGTCAGCCTCCGTGGGGCAGCTCCACTCAGCCCGTGGAAGCCACGGCCTGCTTCACGCGCCTCCGTGGAGCAAGCCGCGGCTCCGAAATACCGCTATTCCGACACGCAAACGTCCCGCCATTACGACACGGAAATGTGCGCTCCAAGTGAGCGACGGACTCGGCCCTGTCCGGTGCTTAACTGCAGATTTACAATGACAGCAAATTCTCATCTAAAATGTAAAAAAAGCTACAAGATTCAGATATAATTAACAGCACTGTAGGCTTCAATTTTCTCCCATTGTTTTTTAAATTATGATGAGAGTGAGCGCGCTGGTGATTTCTTTGTGTGTTCTGATTAATTTCCTAAATAAAGTTTTAGCTTCTGAAATCCGATTTTTAAACAGTTCTGATGAAGCTTAATGTTTATCTGGATGATGCGGCTTCACACCGAACCATTTCACTGTGAATCTGGACGACCCGCGGCGTCTGGAGATGAAAAATAATATTCAATGTAACGCCGGTTTTGTGCCACATGCGTCAATGCACACAAAGATACACACCCTCCCCGACTGTACAACATGAAGGCACCTGGAATTAATCAGTGAATTAAGGAGTCATCTGCAGCACCGTCATTGATATCTGTAATATAATGCCAGCGTGCATGAAGACGCACAGGCTCTGTGGAGAGCTCCGCTCATGGAGCTTAAAAGAAAAGTAACCGACAGTATTAACCGGTCAAAGTTCCTGTTATCAGTTAACGGTTAAACGGTTAACCATGTGCATCCCTAGCAGCTGTTTTTCATTGAGTGAGTCTTATGTAGCATATGTGAGGCCAACTCATGGTTTTTTCTAAATTGTAAATGTTGAGCTGTGTGCTATGAACAACTGATAAGTCAGTTTGCATGAAGAGTCATGTAAGTGTAATGGTGCGTTCACACCGGACGCGTTGCCAGCGTCACGGCGCTGCTTTTAGGAAAAGTCTATGGTGGACGAGCTTCAACGGACCTAACGCGCGTCAGGTGCTTTTTGAGCGTCGCTTTTCAAGCTTTTCAAGCGTTGGCGATGCGCGTTGCAGGCGTTGGCACCTGAAATTGGGAAAATTGAACTTTGGAAGCGTCAACACCAAGCATCATCCAATCACAGACGAGCACTCTGAGCGAGATGCGTGGATGGCTCATTTTTCCATCCGGAACCGCTCCTTAAAATCTCCATCCGCCTGCTATCCGCCCATATGAACGATTTTTTTGATCAATTTTCAAAACCGAACCCGCCCAGCATCCGCAGAATAGTGTTTAGGTGTATTGAAGTTGCTTTTTTTTATTTGAGTGCTTCAACTGCAACCCGCCCGATTGTAATTAAAATCTTGATTTTTCGACACGTCATCCGCCCGATCCGCGGGTGCAGCCGCAATCCATGCATCTCTAGAGCGATGATGCGGGCCAGAAGGTTGTCAAACTGGGCCCGGGAGAGGCGGAACTCATCCTCACGCAGCTCCTGGAGCAAAGGGTGAAATTCACCAAATTGGGAACGCCGCTGCAGGATGGGATGAACCCAAAAACGTTTTCTGGCTTTCTTTATTAAATAAAGCCAAGCCAGTGTCTCGATGGGATCCGCTATTGTCAGCATGAAAACAGGACACAGAAGCTCCTCCCACTCCCACCAATGAGCCGCCGCGCGTTGCAAGCGTCGTGTGTAATTTGAACACGCGTCAACTTTGAGGCGTCAGTATGAATATATATGAATATATTTATACTAGTTTGTTTTTATCCAACCTTCTGTACTTTTGGTTTTGTAATGTATAACGTTCAGGTATCAAGGAGTTATGTAGTATTGTACACATGTAGTGGTTCATTTATTTAGAGGACAAGATGAGTATAAAAAGAACATATTAAAAGAAATAAAAAAGTGCCACATTAGTCAGTGATTGTACACATTTATAATACATTTTTTGTCAACACTGGAAAATGAAAAAAGGTATTGAAAAGAATACCTACTCAAACTGTAGTGTTAGTGAAAGGTATTCAATGCAATATGTTTAGCAGCCTGTGATGACACAATATGCAAATTCCATGAGTCAATTTAGACTTATAAGCATTGTTTCATATTTACTATGGCACTACTACAGCATGCTTGTTATTCTAAGCACTTTCAAGCTTTAGTCCTGTGAATTGTTGATATAAAAATGGAATAAATTTTAAAAAAAACATTGTATGCAGAAAGGATTGTTGAGCTGTACATACCTGTTGTTTTGTTGTCAGCGTTTTTGCTGTCCCTTGGTTGTTGGTCCTCTGGGTCTTTGATTTCTTCTGGCATTGGTGGTTCTGGGAGGTGGACAGAACACATTTGGAATAATGAAAGTATGCATGTTTTTATGGCAAGTGATGTGGTGACAGTCTGATACATGTTTGAGTGTTACTGACCTGTTTGAAATTCTGCTGTAAACTTTTCAAGTTCCACCGTTGTGATGTTTAATTTTGTTTTGAGTTTGGTTATTTCTTGTTGTAGGTGTGTGATTTGTTGTTCTTTTGCTTTGAGCTTCCTGTTTCCTGTATTTATTATATTGATGGCTTTGGTTGCCATCGCGGTTGCAGAGGCCTGGCGCTCCTCTCGAGTTAAAGTGTCATCGACACATGAGTACTGTGGAGAAAGCAGATGTTGGTTATTACACACATGTTCATGGTTACTGGTACAGTTTAGAGCAGTGATTAGGACATCCAGCTGGTGTGGTGCGTTTATGAGATGAGCGGGCATTAATTTTAGTGTCCAGTTAATTTAGACAGCTGGTCAATGAAAGTAGTTCAGTAATGTGTCTTCCACATTGGAATGAGAGATGCTCATTTTGTTGTCACAATTGTTCAATGGACATCGAGTTTACCGAGTCCCAGGGTTTCATGGTATTTGGTGAGTCGCAAAAGTTTTTCAGATGGAGAGCTTTACTGCGTGTCTGAGTGAAATGACATTTATCGCTAAAAGAACGAAGTCTTTGTGGAGATTGTCATCCAAGTCTTCATCCTCATCATTTGTTGGAGACAGGAGTGGGAATTTTCCTGGTCTTTCTTCCATTATTTTCTCGTCTGGGATACCAGTGTGACAGCCCCCTGCTGGTGGTCTGGTAGCTCATGAGTTTGAGCTTGTGTGGAGTTCTCCTGTGGGAGGAGCTGAGTGCGTCCTGGGGCTGCGCCACTTCAGGCCGCCCCTGTTAAAAGCCGGGCTTCCGCCTTCCTCTGTGCTCGCTCCCTGCTGCTCGCTCCCTGCTGCCTCTGCGTCGTGTGACTGCCACGCCGCCTCTTTCAGGTTCACTTACTGATATGCTTACACGCACATTTACACTGATCTCCCACGCACACACCCGCACCTTTACAACACTGTTACGTACCCCCTTTAAGATGTTAACGATGGCCAAGCTAGGAGCGGGGGGGGGGGGGGGGGGGGGGGGACGCAACGCTTTTGCGCAGGCCTACTGGGCTGATGTAAATAGGCTTCAGGTGGTAAGTGGGGAACACCAGGTACACAACACAAAAGAACTTGGGTGGCCTTTTCCAAGGGAAAAGGGGAATTTATGTAACAAAGGATAAATTTAAACAGAAACAGTATTACAAAGAATATTTACAAATTACAACCAAGGTGCCAGAACGCCGCCAGCAGGCGTTAAACAAAAGGGTAGCAGAAACAAAAATGGGAAGAGCTAATGGAGGGCAGGAGGACGTTAGGAGAAGGGCCCTGTGGGCGGTGCCACTAAACACAAAAAGACCCTAAACTTCCCCTGCACCTCGACCCTGTGACCCTAACTACCTTAACCAGTGACCAGCCCTAACTAACCAACTAAGCCTGAACCTTACCTGCCTGCTACAGGAGATCGTGGCAGCCGCCCACGCTTACCTAGTGTGTATAGACAGAAAGTCACCTACGTGCTGAATGTAGACCCCGGGGTGTCTTACCTGGAGCCCTTCTCCAAGGAAGAAGACAATACAGAAAAAATGGGGGAGTCTACAAAAACACACTAGGTGGGGACAGGCAGGGTTAACAAAAATAAGTCCTCAAACAGTAGCTTGAGCTGAGGAGGGCAAAAACAAAAGGTCACAAACTTCAGTCAAAGTGTCAAAATGATCAAGTGATCTCTCCCTCTCACACAGGGTGCAAAGCAATATATATATAGGGGCCGGACTGGAGGTTGATTGGTTGATCGGCTGATGGGTTGATTGGAGACAGGTGTCCAGGATGATTGCTGGCAGGACAGGTGAGGTCATGGGTGAAGAGCTGGGGAAAAAAAAGAAAAACACCACGCCTGGACACCTGGGGGAGACAAACAGGATCAAACCCAAGACACACAGAGGCAACAGCCGTAACAAACACCACACACACTCACCTGCTGGTGATTCCATTCACTGATTACAAACAACATGCACCACAGCTTACTGCGCTTCGCTCTCATCTATACTGACAACACACTGATACCTTTTGTATTTGCAGCTTTTAGAACATTTGAAGAGAAGAAACCTAATTAATGATTAAATAAACTATTTAAATCCTTCCCTGTTGTCCTGTCCCCTCCTTGTTTTGTTGCGGTCTTGAGCCGGGCCGTAACAAAGTGGGGGCTCGTCCTAATAATTGTTTTCAATTTAGCTTTGATCGGTTCTCCTGGACGTAATTATCAGTAGTTTTTTCTCTCCCGCGTGCCGTCTCCACGCCTGCTTCGCACACTGGATTAATGGACCTACTTTTGTGAATGGACTGTGACGTCAGCAGCCTGCCGGTGCTCGTGCAGTTCAGTGGCGGGGAGGACACTGCGTTTCTTGCCCTTTTTCGTTTAATTAGGCGGTTTTCGGCACGTTTTTCTAAGGAATACAGGTGAGTGAAGTGTTTTTTTTGCGGTGTGCTTGAAGTTTATGGGTGTTGCTGTACGACTTTGTCTCCTGGTAGGCTTAGAGGACCGGTGTCTCATCCGGACTCCTGGGGGGTGGTGTAGTGTCGTGGTGGCTGGCGGCTAGCGTTAGTCGCTTTAACGACGATCTCGGGGGCACTTTCAGGAGATCTCGGTCTCGCTGAGCTCTGTGCTTAATCCATCCCACTGCCCGACCCACGTGAAGAGTTAGGGGGTCCTAATTTAGGTGAGATTCGGGTAGGTAGGTGTAAGACTAGCGGAGGCTCGGTCGTTTGACCCATGTACTGTGCACCTGCATTTTGCTAGCACTTCACTTTACAATGTATTTCCTCGTTGTTGCCTTTCGTGCATGTTTTGTGGCTTTCTGGTAAAACGTGACGTGTAGTGGCACGCGTGCGGTTTTTTTTTTTTTTTTTTTGCGTGGCTCCATGGAGTTGGCGGAGGAATTTGTGGCTGACCCATCAGTGGGAAAACTTGGAGAGCTAAACAAAATGATTTGGTTGAGGTTGCAACTAAATTTGAAATTCCGGTGAAAAGGCAGGATCGGAAAGCTGAAATTAGGAAGCAAGTTCATTTGGCAAAAGAAAATATTCTTCCTCCTTTTGATGAAGAAATTTCTCAGATTAAGGCTGGGGCTTCTGATTCAGAGTTGCGTAAATTAGAGTTGCAACTGGAAATGTGTCGCTTGGAGCTAAGAGAGAAAGAAATTCAGCAGAGAGAGAAGGAAACTCAGCAGCAATTTGAGTTTCATAAATTGGACATTGAAGCTGAGGACAGACGCAGCTCAGAGAGAGTTTCAATTCACTCAAACCGAGTGGCTGAAGCGGAGTTTGATGTGAATAAATGCATTCGTCTCATTCCACCTTTTAATGAGAAGGATGTTGATAAATTCTTTGTTTTATTCAAGCGGGTGGCTAAAACTTTAGCATGGCCTGAGAATGTGTGGACTTTACTTTTGCAGTGTGTCTTTACAACACCACACACACTCACCTGCTGGGGATTTCATTTACTGATTGCTCTCATTTATACTGACAACACACTGATACCTTTTGTATTTGCAGCTTTTAGATCGTTTAATTAAAGAGAAGAAACTTAATTAATGATTAAATAAACTATTTAAACTTCCGCCGTTGTCCTGTCCCCTCCTTGTTTTTGTTGCGATCTTGAGCCGGGCCGTAACAAAGCCTTGATGAGCTTTCAGTCATACAGAACAATTCCCATCCTGGAAAACCAAACTCAAAGAGCTTCAAGTCCTCTTTCCATCAATGAAAGCAGGATTTTAGTGGAAACCTTCACTCATGTTTTAGTGTGTCAAACAGAAGAGTGTTCAGAGAAGTGAACGGAGATCCCTCCTCTATGGAGTGAAATTAATGCCAAAACCTCACCAACACAAAAAACGTGTTTTATTCACAGCCGGTGATTCACAAACAAACTCAGTGTGGTTTGCAAAAGCAAATCGTCATTCACAACTAATGCACTTAGGTTTGTCCATCAAAAAAAGTTCCACAAATTAAAACAATATATATATGCACTTACATTAAAATATTCTTTAAGTCCAAAATAAAATCTTTCAAGATTAATTATTTTTTTTCCGAGTACAAAAAACAATTCTGCGGGTTGGAGAAACAATTGGCTTCCCAGCGTCACGTGACTTTTGGCAGTAATTTTGTACCTTCCTGATTCGCATCCGCAGCACTTAGGATTTATTCACAACTGCCAGTGTTGTGTAATTTGCATGCCACAACAGGAGGTGCAGGTGATGATCAGCAGTTTTTTGGCTTTTACTCTACAGCTGTCTTGTAGTTTTCTTCTCTGAAAGGTTTTTCTTCCAAAAAGCAGCTGATCAACATGTTGAGGAGACAAAACTCTGCTCTGAAGGCACAGTGTCTCCTGGTGCTGAATCCAGGCTCAGAGGGTCCACTGGGACCAGGTTTAGCCAGGAGGGAGACTCAGTCCTCACACTGATCAGCTGATTGTTCATGAACTCATTCACTGCTCTCTGACACTGAATCAAACACAATCCATGTTTGAAGAACAGAGTTCTTCATTTGCCAGTCGTTGTCAATATGATGGCAGGTCACAGTTCCAGAGGCTTCTGCTGTACAGGACGTCCCTCTGTCTGCAGGACACATGAAGCAGCAGAGAAAACCGTCTCATAAACAATACATACAAAATACATGTCTTATTGTCGCTGTTGTCGGGAGGCAGTGATCAGTCCAGATGTAGCAGCCAGGGCTGCCTGAACCAAGGTGTAGGCCCCTGGACTAACTGAGGCTTGGTGCATGGATGATCTCAGGCGGGATTTCACCATTGAGAGCTTGGAAAATGCAGCATTGGTCACAGGCAGAGTGAGATATAAACCAAGGGCAACGTCCACATCAGGGAGTACTGCCTGGAGTCATCTGGTCCTCATGTCTTTCAGAAGGTCCGAGGCTGATGTGCCGCTGTCTGAGAGTGTTTGCACAAACTGTTGAAAATGTGCCACTTCATCAACAAAGTCTTCTGACAGATCAGTTTTCTACTTCTTGTAAAGACTGGTAGCTGCTGTGTCGAGGTTTTCAGAGGAAATTGGTTTCAAATGATTCAGGAATCCAAAGGTTTCACACAGGCCTTTGTAAGATTCATATCTCTGATCCAGTTCGGACACAAGACGGTCAATAATGGAGACGTAAACAGAGTAAACAGAGATTCCTCTGTTTCCACCCACTAGATTCAGTGTCTGCGCTGCACATGGCCCCCACTCAGCAAGAGGGGGGATTTCCCTCAAGCGTGCTTGCTCGCCTTTGTAGATGCCAGACATGTTGCTTGCGTTGTCAGAGCATTGTCCTCTACAGTTACTGATGTGAATTCCCGTCTCCTCCAAAACGCTTGTCAAACACTGGAAAAGGTTTTCACCGCTGTGACTCAATATTGGCAAAAACTTTACAAATCGCTCCTCAACAGCTCCGTCTGGTGACACATATCTCAATATGCTGGTCAGTGTGTGAAACATCAGGGGTGGAGTCAACACTAATGGAACAATATTTTGCCATTTTGACTTTTCCAATAATTTCAGTGAGAACTTGTTTTCCCATTAGTTGAATAAATTCTTCTCAAATGTTTAAAGAGAGATAAGAGGGAGTTCCTCCTCCTGCATCGCCATACTTGTCAATATGGGACTTCAAAAAGGGATCAAACTCACTGATGAGCTCCATACAACCCAAATAGTTCCCATTGTTTGCTTCCCCAAGTCTGTGGCTGCTCCCTCTGAAAGCCAGTCCTCGCTCAGACACAAACTTGACAACCAACACAACTCTTTGAAGCACATCAGTCCAGTACTGGCATTCCTGATGAAACTGCCTCTTCAGCTCTGAATCCACCACTCAGTGTTCAGCTTATGGATTAATATAAGCAGTCATGGCCGATCTGTGCATTTCACTGTTTTCATGCTCGCTGATTCTCATCTTTGCTTGTTGCCAGTCTGAAAATCCTGGACTTGAAAAGGAAGACCTGCCTCTGTTTTGCCCCCCAAATAGTTTGCCTGCAAAGCAAAATATATTTCCACTTTGTGGAGAGCAGCACAGCCGTTCTCTAAGTACATTTTCCCCGTTGACAAGTTTCCGCTGGAAAAACGCTTCATTAAAAAAACGCTTCTGTTGTTTCTGCTGGCGAGCTGAAGCCGACAGATCACCGTCCTTATTTTGGCGTCGTGCTGGTCCTATTTCAGCCCAATACGCTCGTACCTTTTCATCTGCTGTGGTGTGTTGTCCCCATGGAGCCGGGTCTGTGTTGTAGGGATCATCCAGCGGCGGCGGCGGCTGCGGGTCCCCTCCGGATGCAGCAGAAGGAGCGCTTCCAATGGCGGCAGCGCCGATGCCTTCTCCTCTCTCTTCACCTGACTTGCTCCAGCTGGTAAAAAGCTGAGGCTGCCCGGGCTGGGACTGAGAGGTGGGCGGTATTGAAGTGTCCTCCCGCAGGTTCTCCTCTGACAGAAACTTTAACAAGTCAAAGAATAACATGAAACTAAGGTGAATTCTGATTGGCCCTTTATCCGACTTGCCGTCACGGCTGGCTGCGGGCGCGCCATGCTGGAAAAAGCAATTTTTGGTGATTGACAGCGACGTCCACAAAGAGCCTTTTTCAGACATTATATTTGGCCCCTCTGATTGGCCCCTGACAGACCGAGGCCCCTGGACTTCAGTCCCTCCTTGTCCAGTGGTCAAGGCGGCCCTGCAGACCAGTATTAGTAATGCGTCACTGCTTTTTCTTTTTTTTTTTTTTCATTTTATTGTTTTTTTTTAAGGAGTTTAGTTTTTGATTTTTTTGTTTTGTGTTCATGGAGTTTGTATTTGTTATTAAAAAAGTTTAAATGTCATCCCTGCCAGATGTGTCTCTCCTTTGAACCTTTCCAGTTGAGACTTCATTGGAACTCGTGTGTGTTTCTTTGTTTGGAGCAGTCAGGTGACAAAGCATGTTGACGAGCCACACTCAGTGTTGACAGGCGTGCTCCCGGCCGGTCTGGAGGAAGCCGCCACAGGACAGGAACACGCGGTCCAGCAGGGCAGAGGTGAAAGGTCAAGCCCCCCTACCAGAGAATGTCTCCACAGCGGGCGGTGCACGGCACATGGGACATGTTTTCTCCATATAATCTTCAGGTGTGATGTGGTGGTCGTTGGTGCAGCAGCTGCAGGTGTGCTTGTCGTTGCTGCTGTTGGTGTTGTGTGTTTGTGAGAACGTGCACAGTGGCAGAGCGCAGCGTCCCAGTCACTGCACATCCAGATTCCTCAACTCTCCTCCTCACTGGACCACACTGTGTCATCATGGAGGACACAACCAATGTGAAAGCCAGAACACAACATGCAGCGTTCAGATGTGGGAAGAACGCAAAAGACTGCGGAATGCCGAACTTCTCCCGGAGGACACCCTGTGACGGTCGTCTGGCGCTTCTGAAGAAGCCTTGACAAAAGGGAGAAAACCGTGTGTTTGACTACCAACTAAAAAATGTGCATGTTCAGAGGAAGACCAGAATTCCCTTCTTCATCCTTCTTCAGGGACTGCCTTACAAACGTTTCCTCTTCAGTTTGTGACAGTGTTACTGTTACAACAACACACCCATCCACAGCTTCAGCAGCACCTTCGTCTTTCTAATTTATGTATTTATTCATTTATTTCATGGTTTATGTGTTTTGTTTTTTTCCCTGATGGCTGAAAGTTCCGTTTGGGGGGATGACGGGGCGCACGCACCGATCCTGAGACTCTGAAGATGGAGGAAGACGGGAGAAGAAATGATGATGAGCAGCACAGAAACATGGAAGGGACAAGTCCTCAGTCAGACTGACCGGGAACTTGTTGCTGTTTTTGGTGCCTGGTTATCTTGTTTCTCTGCTTGTACTGGGTTTTTTTTTTCAGTTGACGTGAAATGTTTGACTCTGCAGGCCGGGGACCTCGTTGATCACACACTGTGGAGGATCCACACTAAGGCCCAATCCCATTTCTCTTTCTAGCCCTCCCCCTCGCCCCTCCCCCAGTCAGGAGGGAATTCTCTGAGTTTCCTTCTAAACCAATGAAACAAAGCTCTCAAACAGGAAACGAGTTCTCTGACTATCAGCTGACATCAAGACTTCAATCAGGAGTTTAAGCTTCAGAGAAGATGAGAAGAAAACAGAAGAAACAAGAAACCAGCTTCACTAAATATTGATCAAAATAGAGTTTTTATGAACAAAGGGGACAAATGAATTTGGACTGTTTCAAAGATTGTGTCTAAGATCTGTGTCTTAGTAGTTTGATCATTTTTACTGAGCTGCTAAACAATTAGAAACCATTGAAAGTTGAGGATTGACTTTAAAATGTGATTGAGAGGAATGAAAAACTTCACCAAGCAGAGAATTACATGACTGAACAATTCATCATTTTTCTTCTGCAGTCAGTCCAAAAGTTCTCCTGTTTTCTGTCACATGACTCAGAAATGAAGAGATTTAGTCTGGAATCACTTTGAAAATCAAAGCAGATTGTATCTGAGAGCATGAGAAGAACATCTGGACAGTTGTTTCTACACCAGTCTCACAGAAGCAGCAGATGTTGTTGATCTGAAAAAGTTTTCTGAGTGGTTCTTTGGATAAATCTCCTTCAGGATGGTGAAATGAGGGAGACCAGCAGGGCTGAACGCTGAAGATCTACTGATGCTCCATGGTTCCATGCTGGACTCTCACAGCTCTTCACACTGCACCACTGACACTCAGCAGCTCTTCTGCTGCTTCCTCTGTCACTCGGCGCTGGAAGTAGCTCCTCTCCCAGCTGCAGAGAGATGAGAGGTGGAGGTCAGAGTGTGTGAAGCAGTGAGGACTTCAGTCCTGTTCAGAGCAGCAGTCAGCAGCTCAGAGCTCATGAAGGACCACCACTGTCAGACCAACACAACAAGCCTGTGGCTCCTCTGATTGGCTGACTGTGTGTCCTCTGCTGTCCAATCCTGAAGCTGCTCAGCGTTCTCCTCTCACAGCCTCACTGAGAGTCAAACACTGGATCTTTGTTCTCACACTGACTGTGTTTAGTCCAAACCTGCTGAAAGCAGCATGGACTCACTCCAACCATCTACTGACCTCAGAGTCTGCAGGCTGCAGTCTGGACTCTGCTGGAGAGCAACCAGCTGCTGCACATCTGGCTCCTGCAGCTGGTTCCAACTCAGGTCCAGCTCCTTCAGGAGGGAGGGGTTGGACTTCAGAGCTGAGGCCAGAGAAGAACAGCTGATCTTTGACAAACTGCAGTCAATCAACCTGAATAAAGAGAGAAAGAAGTGAGATTAGAGGACAGAGTTTGCACACACACAAACACACACACACACTCTCTCACACACAAAGTCACACAACAGTGTGGCTGGTGCCATCCCATAATGAGCTGACATGTTAATGCTAACAAGCTAATACGCTGACATGCTCATGCCTACATGCCAATATGCTGACATGCTGATGTGCTGACATGGTGTCAATGTGTGAAGAGCCCAGCCGCTACATACTTGTTGCTGCTGCTGAACAGCTGGACTGTTTCCATGAGTCATGTGTCAAATCAGGTTTGGATATTTTGGAGAGCTGAACTGATGTGAAGACCAAACAGAAGCAGAGCCCAGTGGAGGACATGTCAACAGCCAAGCGTACTGGACAGAAAGCCAACAAGCTGCTGAGAGTCTGGAGCTCCAGCTGGGAGATCAGTGACAGCTTGATCCAGGAGAGATCAGCCTGCTTTGAAAGCTGAAGGTCAACATGGAGCGTGTCAGAGGTTCACAGTCAATGATCCACTGCAGCTCCTTTCTTCTTCTAGCAAGCTTTGAAATGTGGAGCTGCACACGGCTCTGCCACAGTCACAGGACTAAAGAGCAGAGAAGAAGCTCCGTTTCTCCTGGAGATCCTCAGTGTGGATCACTCTCAGATCAGCCTGATGTCTGACCTTTAGTGTCAACACTACTTTACTGAAACACACTCAAACATGGAGTCTGACCTCAGAGTCTGCAGACCACAGAGTGGACTCTGCAGAAAACCACACAGCTGAGAAACTCCTGAATCCTGCAGACGGTTCCAGCTCAGGTCCAGATGTTCCAGATGTTTCTGGAGGGAGGGGTTGGACTTCAGAGCTGAGGCCAGAGAAGAACAGCTGATCTCTGACAAACTGCAGTATCTCAACCTGAATAAAGAGAGAAAGCAGTGAGATTAGAGGACAGAGTTTGATGTTGAAGTGACTGAGAGCTGAAGAAGGTTCAGACTGGAAGAGTTTAGAAATGTAAAGTCCAAACAGCTGAAGCCTCCAGGAGGAGAAGAGCTCTCATCAACATGCTGCAGAGCTCAGTCCACTCTCTGTCCACACTACATCTGGACCACCACACACACACACACACACACACACACACACACGTCACACAACTACAGTGTGACTTGTGACATCCCATAATGAGCTGACATGTTAATGCTAACAAGCGAATGTGCTGACAAAGTTATGCTAACATGCTAATGCGCTGACACGCTAATGATAGCATGGTAATGTCCCAACATGCTCATTCTAACATGCTCATATGCTAACATGTGCCAACATGTTCATGTCCTGGCATGCTAATGCTAACATGCCAATGTCCAGACATACTCATAACATGCTAATGTTCTGCTATGCGAATGCTAACATGCTAATGTGCTGACGTGCCTATGCTAACATACCAAAGTCTTATGGTAATGTGCTGTTACACGAATGCTAATATGCTGACATCCTAATGCTAACACATTACTCTCCTGATATGCTCATGCTAACATGCTCATGTACTGATATGCTAATGCTAGAATTCTAATATGCCCACATTTTAATATCACTATGCTAATGTGCTGACATGCTAATGCTGATATACTAATTTGCTGACATTCTTATGCTAACATGCAAATGCCCTGAAGTGCTAAAGCTAACATGCTAATATCCTGATAATCTGATGCTAACATGCAGATTCCCTGACACACTAATGCAAAGACATACTGATGCTACCATGCTAATATGCTGACATGCTAATGTTAACGCAAACATGCTTATAGGCTGATATACTAATGCTGACATACTAATGCTAAAATGCTAATGTACTGACATGCTAATGGCTTCATGGTAATGTGTTGACATGCTAATGCTAACATGCTGTTTTGACATGCTTATGCTAGCCTGCTAATTGGCTGACAAGCTAATTTCAACATGCTAATAACCTGACATTCTAACATGCTGACATGCTGCTGTGCTGACACACACGTATTGTGCTAAAGTGCTAATGTACTCACATGTTAATATGCTGCCATGGTTATGCTAACATGTTAACATGCTGATATGCTAATATTCTGACATGCTAATGCAGCCACGCTAATATACTAACATGCTAATGTGTTAACATGGTGTCAATGTGTTTTGAAGCTATGTGTCTTTCAGCTGTTAGCTTGGCGTTAGCTTAGCTTCATGCTGACTTCAACTTTCTCAGTGGAATAGTTTGGTCCGTGCAGCCAGGTGTTCTGCAATGAGATCAAATTCCTGATGGCGAGCTCCCAATCAAGGCCAGGAGCCTGAGAACAAGTGCTGCCCCCACATGGTCTGGTAGAAGCTCTGCAGCCTGTTCACTCTCCTCCTCCTCTGACTGAACTCTGAAACCACATCCCATCCAGACCTCACTAGACTGACTGGACACTTTCACAACTCTTCATCCTCCAATCCACACTGGAACCCTGTGAAGCTCAGTCAGCTGTTTAGTTCTGCCATGGAGGAGTGAAGAGCCCAGCCGCTACGCTGCTTTGAAAGCTGAAGGTCAACATGGAGCGTGTCAGAGGTTCACAGTCAATGATCCACTGCAGCTCCTTTCTTCTTCTAGCAAGCTTTGAAATGTGGAGCTGCACACGGCTCTGCCACAGTCACAGGACTAAAGAGCAGAGAAGAAGCTCCGTTTCTCCTGGAGATCCTCAGTGTGGATCACTCTCAGATCAGCCTGATGTCTGACCTTTAGTGTCAACACTACTTTACTGAAACACACTCAAACATGGAGTCTGACCTCAGAGTCTGCAGACCACAGAGTGGACTCTGCAGAAAACCACACAGCTGAGAAACTCCTGAATCCTGCAGAGGGTTCCTGCTCAGGTCCAGATGTTGCAGATGTTTCTGGAGGGAGGGGTTGGACTTCAGAGCTGAGGCCACAGAAGAACAGCTGATCTTTGACAACCTGCAGCCCTCCAACCTGAATAAAGAGAGAAAGCAGCAGAATCAATGAGGAGGAACCAATCAGATGTATTGATGGAGAAATGAGCAGCTCCACATTACTGAGTCCTGATCAATGAGCTGTTCTGTTGTCGTGGATCTTCATCACACACAACATTCACACACACATTGGCAGCCTGAGCGTCTGACATCACTCCGGTGAGTGTTTTCCGTGTTGGTGAAGCTTGCTGAAGCCTACGAGCGACTGAAGTGCTTGCTGTCTCTCTCTTGCTATTACTGTTCATTCACGAAGCAATCAAAAATCGGGGTTATTTACGCCCCCGGGGTTACTTTGGCCCCCGATTGACCAGCGATCTCTCGTGAATTACATTTCTTCTCCGCCGTTAGTGCCACCAGCGTGCTAACTAGCTTAGCGTGCTAACTCGCTTGGTCCGCCGGGACCGCTATGGCGTCCTCCCCTCTGTCTTCTTTTCTTTCCTGCTCAGTGTGCCGTATGTTGAGTCAGAACCCTGCCTCCCTTGACGATAGGGGTATTTGCGTAAAGTGCAGTGTATTGACAGCGCTGGAGGCCAGGGTAACCGAGTTAGAGGAGCGGCTGCGCAGATGTGAGGGGCAGGGCAGCGCTAGCTATAGCGAGGTAGCGGCAGGGCTTGCAGCCCGCTCCTGCAGTGAGAGGAGTGTTAGCAAGCCTAGCCCCGCAGCGTGTCCCGAGCAGCCGGGACAAGACCAGGACCGGTTTTTTGACAGTCCGGAGGAAGGCTAGTGCTAAGCACCGCCACGTAGCACTCCAAGAACCGCTTCACGTCTGCAATAGGTTCTCTCCCCTCAGCGACGACACACCGGCTGAACTGGACACGCTGGGGATTGGCAGCTCTATAGTTAGAGACGTGAAGCTGCCAGCGGTGAAGGTTAGGTGTTACCCGGGGGCCAGAGTGGGGGACATCGAGGGGAACCTTAGGCTTTTAAAACAGGAAGGTAGGAGATTCCGTCGAGTCGTGATTCACGCAGGCGGTAATGATGCCCGGCGGAGACAATCAGAGGTGCTCAAATTACAAGTAGCCTCGGTGTGTGAATTGGCTGAGTCGATGTCTGATGCCGTAATATTCTCTGGTCCCCTGCCCAATTTGGTCAATGATGAAATGTATAGCCGACTTTCATCATTCAATCGCTGGTTGTCTAGATGGAGTGAGGAAAACGGAGTTATTTTTCTAAACAACTGGTGCACCTTCTGGGGAAAGCCTGGGCTCATCCGCAGGGACGGCATCCACCCAACTTTGGATGGTGCAGCCCTTTTAGCTCACAATATGGCTGATCGGCTCAGTACGCTAAATTGACAATCCAGCTATGAGCCCCGGGCGCAGAGCAGTCGTGTAGAACGCTCCTCTGTTGATTTTGTTGATCCCGTCACTAATCCTGCTCCCAGATTTTTACAAGTCAAGCATGGAGGTTTACCTAGGCTAACAGAGACTGAGTCTGTCCATAGTGCTCAAAGCATTAAAAAAAAGTCAATGGGTAAAAAGCTTAACACCTGTACAAGACAGAATAACTCTTCCAGTAGGAAATACATAAAATGTGGTCTATTAAACATTAGAGCAATCTCCACTAAATCTCTGTTAGTTAATGACCTTATCGGTGACAATAACATTGATCTCCTTGCTCTAACAGAAACTTGGCTCCAGCAAGATGACTATGTGAGGCTCAATGAATGTACCCCTCCAACCTATGTTAATTTCCAAACAGCTAGATCAACAGGTCGAGGTGGAGGTGTGGCAGTGATTTCCCACTCCAGTCTTCTTCTTAAACCCAAAACTAATGTTAAATTCAACTCTTTTGAAAGCTTAATACTAACGCTTACTTGTCCAAATTGGAAGAATCAAAAAGCTGTGCTATTAATTATTGTGTATCGACCTCCTGGTCCTTACTCTGACATTTTAACTGAGTTCTCAGAGTTTTTAAGCAATATAGTATTGACTCATAACAAGATCCTTATAGTAGGTGACTTTAACATCCATGTGGATGATTCTGGTGACAGTTTGAGTAATGCGTTTATTGCAGTATTAGATAGTATCGGTTTCACTCAAAATGTTGATGAATCCACTCATAGTCACAAGCACACCCTGGATCTGGTCTTAACATATGGGATAGAAGTCAGTGACCTAAATGTTCTCCCTCAGAACCCCATACTCTCAGACCATTTTTTAATTACTTTTCAGGTTTTGATTGAAGACTACTCTGCTCAAAAAGATAAAATTCAGTTGATACGGACATTATCTGAAAAATCTGTGGCTCGGTACAAAGAATTGATCCAGCCTGCATTTGCTGCATTATCTTGTGAACTCACAGAAATGAGCTTATTGACCAGTGGTGATAATAGTGATCAGTTTGTTGACAGTGCTATGCACTCACTAAAATCTGCCCTTGACGTAGTGGCCCCGTTGCAGCTGAAAACCAATCGACCCAGGCGCGTTGCTCCATGGTTTAATTCTGAAACCCGTGTTCTCAAACCAAAAAACTCGGCAATTAGAAAGACTGTGGCGTAAATCTAAATCAGAGCAATCTCTGAAGGCCTGGAAATGTAGCTTGCTAAGCTATAAACAAATTATTTTTAAAGCCAGGACATTATATTACTCTCGTTTAATAGAAATAAACAAAAATAACCCTCGGTTTCTATTCTACACTGTAGCCAGACTGACAAACAGTCATACTATAGTGGAACCAGTAATCCCAGAATCTTTAAACTGCCATGACTTTCTTAAATTCTTTAATGATAAAATCATAACCATTAGAGGTAAAATCAGTGAAGCGCTTTCCTCAGATCAAGCTCAGGGAATCCAGCCACTGCCTCCACCTGAAATACCTGAAATACTAGATAGTTTCTCATCAGTAAATGGGGCTGAGATTACTTCGATTGTAATGTCTTCTAAAACCTCGACCTGTCTACTAGATCCAATTCCAACTAAGCTTTTCAAAGATATTCTTCCAGTTATCTTAAATACGATCATAACTATAATAAATACCTCTCTAGAAAATGGCTATGTGCCACAGTCATTTAAATTCGCAGTAATCAAACCACTGCTGAAAAAACCTAATCTCGATCCTGATATTCTAGCCAACTACAGACCGATATCAAATCTGCCTTTTATTTCAAAAGTCCTGGAAAAAGTCGTGGTTAAACAGCTTTACCGCCACCTACAGGACAATAGTGTATTTGAGAAATTTCAGTCAGAATATAGAGCTTATCACAGCACAGAGACTGCGTTAGTTAAAGTCACTAATGACTTGCTATTGGCGGCTGACGCAGGTCTAGTCTCAATCCTGGTTCTGCTGGACCTCAGTGCAGCTTTTGATACAATCGACCACAATATTCTCCTGCAGAGGTTAGAATGTGAGGTCGGCATCAGAGGAAAAGCCCTCTGCTGGTTCAAATCCTATTTATCTAATAGGTACCAATTTGTTCACGTTAACCAACAGTCCTCACCGTGCTCCCAGGTCAGTTATGGGGTTCCTCAAGGGTCCGTGCTCGGGCCAATTTTATTTCTGTTATATATGCTTCCTTTAGGGAACATAATTAGAAGTCACGATATCAATTTTCATTGCTATGCAGATGACACACAACTGTATTTATCTATGAAACCTGATCAAACTAATCAAATAGACAGACTCAGTGACTGTATCAGAGAAATTAAAACCTGGATGACTACGAACTATCTCCGTCTGAATCCTGGCAAAACAGAGGTCATTATACTAGGCCCCCATAAACTGAGAGAGTGTCTATCCAAACAGATTATCACCTTAGATAACGTCAGTATATCCTCCTCCTCTACTGTGAGGAACCTCGGGGTCTTATTTGATCAGGATATCTCATTTAAAGCACACATCAACCTGGCTTGTAAAACAGCATATTTCCACTTGCGCAACATAGCTAAAATAAGAAACATTCTACCTAGAAGCGATGCAGAAAAACTCATCCATGCATTTGTTTCTACGAGATTGGACTACTGCAACTCCCTTCTCGCAGCCTGCCCAAAAAGTGTATTAAAAAACTTTCAGTTGGTTCAAAATGCGGCCGCCAGATTATTAACCGGAACTAGAAGACGTGAACACATTACTCCCGTTCTAAAATCTCTTCACTGGCTTCCAGTCGAGTTTAGAGTTAGATTTAAAATCCTTCTCCTCACTTACAAAATCCTAAATGGGATGGCTCCAACCTATCTCCAAGATGCTTTAACGCCTTATCAACCAATCAGAGCACTTCGCTCTCAAAATGCAGGGTTACTGGTGACTCCTAGAGTCTCTAAATGGACACTAGGTGGAAGAGCCTTTAGCTATCAGGCACCATTTTTATGGAACCAGCTTCCAAGTGGTGACAAAGAGGCAGACACAGTCTCCACATTTAAGGTTAGGCTCAAGACGTTTCTCTTCGATGCAGCCTATGATCAGGTCAGCTCGGGATTCTAAACTAAACTAAACTAAACTAAACCAAACCAAACCAAACCAAACTAAAGTCAACCAAACCAAACTACAGTAAACCAAACTAAACTATAGTAAACCTAACTAAACCAAACTAAACTAAACTAAACTAAACTAAACTAAACTAAACCAAACCAAATTACACTAAACAAAATTAAACTAAACCAAACTAAATTAAACTAACCTAAACTAAACTAACTAAATACTAGTTTAAACAGTTAAGTATCCACAAAGCTGCCCTAGGAGCTAGAATGCTGTGGGAAGTACGGTGCACTGAGCCCTATCCTCTAATGTCTGAATGTTATTCCCTTGAGTCCGTTCATTGCTTTTCACCTGTTGTCCCCCCCTTCGAGGGGGAGTCTTCTCCAGTTTCAGTTGCTGACTCCATTACTACGAGGGCCTACGAACAAGCTCTGGCCGGACCGGGAGGACACTCCTGTCGGTCCTGCCCGTGGACTGGCTTTGGTTCTACTGCTGGGATCTGTGGTTCTTGTGCTGGACCGTCCAACGGACTGTACTCAACATTGTCCTAGGCTTTACTTCTTATTGTCTCATGCTAGCTGTTGCCAAAGCTGTCCGTCCCTGGGAGAGGGATCCCTCCATACTGTGGTTCTCCCCAAGATTTCTTCTTTTCCCACTGGGTGTTTGGAGTTTTTTCTTGCCGGATGTGAGGGTCGAAGGCGGTGGTTGCTTCGTTCTGTCTCGTTACTGTAAATATTGACATATTACCATTATGCTTATTCACTGTTTTTACTTTTACCGACCAATGTAACATCTTGAAGCCCTCTGAGGCAACTGTTGTTGTGATACTGGGCTATACAAAAATAAATTGATTGATTGATTGATTGATTGACTTCTCCTCATGTCCACACACAGCAGTCAGCTGCTGCTGAGCTCAGTCCACTCTCTCACTGCAGGATCAGAGTCTCAGATCACAGCTGCTGACAAACATTTCTCCTTCTACAACAGGAACAGACAGTCAACTGACCTCAGAGTCTGCAGACCACAGAGTGGACTCTGCAGAAAACCACACAGCTGAGAAACTGCTGAATCCTGCAGAGGGTTCCTGCTCAGGTCCAGATGTTCCAGATGTTTCTGGAGGGAGGGGTTGGACTTCAGAGCTGAGGCCAGAGAAGAACAGCTGATCTCTGACAACCTGCAGGAAAACAACCTGAATAAAGACAGAAAGAAGTGAGATTAGAGGACAGAGTTTGCACACAAACACACACACACACACATAAGTCACACAACTGTGACTTGTCACATCCTATAATGAGCTGACATGTTAATGCTAACAAGCTGGTGTGCTGCCATGCTTATGCTAACATACTATTGTGCTGAAAACTAATGCTAACATCCTGGCACAGTTATGCTAACATGCTAATATCCTGACATGCCTATGCTAACATGTTGACATGTTAATTCTAACATGCTCATGCTAACATGCTCATATGTTTACATGCTATTGCTGACATGCTAATCCTGCCATGCTAAGTTGCCAACATACTGATGCAAGCATGCTAATATCCTGACAAAGTTATGCTAACATGCTAATGTGCAGACACACTAATGATAGCATGGTAATGTCCCAACATGCTCATTCTAACATGCTGATATGCTAACATGTCCCAACATGTTCACGTCCTGACATGCTAATGCTAACATGCTAATGTCCAGACATACTCATGATAGCATGCTAATGTTCTACTATGCTAATGCTAACATGCTAATGTGCTGACATGCCTATAGGGCTCAAAAGGACACGTGACATCTCGCAATGCATTGTGGTCAATGCCGGCGGTGTGCGGTAACGTCTGTCTACGCCAGCTACAGGCAAGACGCTGCGCTCGTGTTGCTCTTTTAATTTTGTTTGGCGAGTTACTACAAATACAACATGGTGCAGTTGTGCTGTGTCATTAACTGCCACAGTCATTCCCACGATCACTCCAGTAAAAAAAGAACGAAGGGATGACGTCTGTCTCATTCCCAACTTGGAAGCAGCGGCAGGGACCGGGATATGTGAACTCACAGAGACGCGGAATGGCCCGGAGAGCAGCTGTCAGACGACAAAACATCACATTCAACGCCATCACCGACACGTTAGACTGTTCACGGCATCTTCAGACTGGTGAGTTCTGTTATATTCCTCGTATGTTGCGGTGTTAGCAGTGTTAGCTGGTTGCTAGCGTTAGCCATGGACACAGCCTCTGGGCAGTTAAAGCAAACACTGTCTCTTTCCTCCACTTCCTTATCGATTACTTTGGAATTTGCATCATTATTGTCCTCACTCATAGGAGATTGACTTTGACAGTACATTGCAACTGACCTCATTTTAAAAGTCATAATGGGCGTGTGTGTGTTTTTCAGGAGAGCTGCTGATGAAGTGAATGAAACTCATCCAGACTGAACCTGTCATCACATCTCAACACACGAAGGTGAAAGCTGCGGATTACCAAAGATTCCAACGGAGAAAAAGGAGGCAACTGCTGCACCTGCACCTCATACACCAGAACCACATTGTGGAGAATGAGCAGTGTGTCCGTTATAAACATATGAATGGTGAAATTAAGTCCATGGTGAGATGAACCGATTTTTTTTATCTGGATTATATGTGACCAACTTTTGTTTTTTTTGTAAATAAAATTGACTGCCAACATTCTTCCTCTGCTTAATTCTAATATTTATCCTTAACATTTCATTCTGTCAGGACAGGTAATCCTCCTCAGCTGTTACCTGCTCATATGGTGACAACACCCAGCCCTCTACTGTAATAAGTTAATAATACTGCTGTAAAATTAAATATTGTAGTTCATTAGCTGTTTATGAAACTTCATTTTAATGGGTAATCCTCTGAGACTGCGCCATTTACCCATGCAATAATGTCAGACCATTCCTTGTTTCAAAGTCTTTTCTGTTTATTACCAACCTTCTTGTGTAGTGCAACAACACTGTTAAAGTTACAGTTACAGTTCTAATAAGATGCAAAAGTCTTTGTGCAAACAAATATCACTGCAACTATATAAAGTTAGATTGTACATAAACAAATAACACTGCAAATAAAATGAAGGAAAACAATGTGCACCTTGCAGTCCACCGGAGTCCACACAACTAAGTCACAAACCTTTGCAGCTGTCACAAAGATTTGAGTCTGTCTGGCTGTAGTATTTCTTGGTCTTCTTCAAGACAAATTTCCCATCACTGAAGTTTGTGCCCTGACCAGCCTGTAGCGCTGTGCTGTTACGATGTTTTCTTTTTTTTTTCCTGCGATGCTTTGATGGACGTTTCACTTCCAGGCAACCTTTCCCGCAACAGGAACGGTAAGTGAGCCCAACCGGGTCTGAACTGGGTCCAGCTTGTCTCGGTACGGTCCGTCGCCTTTCTGTTTTGGTCCATTTTTCCTGGTGTTTACTTCTGTCGGGTCATGTTTGGTCGTCTGACGGCTGCTCTCCAGGCCATTCTGCGTCTGTTAGTCCACATATCCCGGTCCCTGCCACTGCTTCCAAGTTGGGAACGAGACAGGCGTCATCCCTTCGTTCTTTTTTTTTCTGGAGCGATCGTGGGAATGACTGTGGCAGTTAATGACACAGCACGACTGCACCACGTTTGCATTTGTAGAAACTCGCCAAACAAACTTAAAAGAGAAACACCAGTCTTGCTTGTAGCTGGTGTAAACAGACGTTACCGCACACCGCCGGCATTGCCCACAATGCATTGCGGTTTTTTTCCACTGCTGACGTCATCCTTTCGAGCCCAATACTAACATACCAGTCTTATGTCAATGTGATGTTACACTAATGCTAATATGCTGACATGCTAATGCTAACACGTTACTCTCCTGATATGCTCATGCTAACATGCTAATGTACTGATATACTAATGCTAAAATTCTGAAGTGCCCACATGTTAATATCACTATGCTAATGTGCTGACATGCTAATGCTGATATTCTAATTTGCTGACATTCGTATGCTAACATGCAAATGCCCTGATGTGCGCAAGCTAACATGCTGATTTCCTGACACACTGATGCAAAGACATGCTAATGCTAATATGCTGACATGCTGCTGTGCTGGCACACTAAAGCTGATACTAATGCTAATGCAAACATACTAACAGGCTGATATACTAATGCTGACATACTAATGCTAAACTGCTATTGTACTGACATGCTAATGCCTACATGCTAATGTGATGACATGCTAATGCCAACATGCTAATCTGCTGATATTCTAATGCTGCCATGCTAATATACTAACATCCTAATGTGCTAACATGTTGTCAATGTGTTTTGAAGCCATTAGTCTTTCAGCTGTTAGCTTGGCGTTAGCTTAGCTTCATGCTGACTTGAACTTTCTCAGTGGAATAGTTTGGTCCGTGCAGCCAGGTGTTCTGCAATGAGATCAAATTCCTGATGGCGAGCTCCCAATCAAGGCCAGGAGCCTGAGAACAAGTGCTGCCCCCACATGGTCTGGTAGAAGCTCTGCAGCCTGTTCACTCTCCTCCTCCTCTGACTGAACTCTGAAACCACATCCCATCCAGACCTCACTGGACTGACTGGACACTTTCACAACTCTTCATCCTCCAATCCACACTGGAACCCTGTGAAGCTCAGTCAGCTGTTTAGTTCTGCCATGGAGGAGTGAAGAGCCCAGCCGCTACGCTGCTTTGAAAGCTGAAGGTCAACATGGAGCGTGTCAGAGGTTCACAGTCAATGATCCACTGCAGCTCCTTTCTTCTTCTAGCAAGCTTTGAAATGTGGAGCTGCACACGGCTCTGCCACAGTCACAGGACTAAAGAGCAGAGAAGAAGCTCCGTTTCTCCTGGAGATCCTCAGTGTGGATCACTCTCAGATCAGCCTGATGTCTGACCTTTAGTGTCAACACTACTTTACTGAAACACACTCAAACATGGAGTCTGACCTTAGAGTCTGCAGACCACAGAGTGGACTCTGCAGAAAACCACACAGCTGAGAAACTGCTGAACCCTGCAGAGTGTTCCTGCTCAGGTCCAGATGTTCCAGATGTTTCTGGAGGGAGGGGTTGGACTTCAGAGCTGAGGCCACAGAAGAACAGCTGATCTCTGACAACCTGCAGTCCTCCAACCTGAATAAAGAGAGAAAGAAGTGAGATTAGAGGACAGAGTTTGATGTTGAAGTGACTGAGAGCTGAAGAAGGTTCAGACTGGAAGAGTTTAGAAATGTAAAGTCCAAACAGCTGAAGCCTCCAGGAGGAGAAGAGCTCTCATCAACATGCTGCAGAGCTCAGTCCACTCTCTGTCCACACTACATCTGGACCACCACACACGTATCACACAACAGCAGTGTGATTTGTGACATCCCATAATGAGCTGACATGTTAATGCTAACAAGCTAGTGTGCTGACATGCTTATGCTAACATACTATTGTGCTGAAAAGCTAATGCTAACATCCTGACACAGTTATGCTAAAATGCTAATTTCCTGACATGCTTATGCTAACATGTTGACGTGTCAATTCCAACATGCTAATGCTAACATGCTCATGTGTTTACATGCTATTGCTGACATGCTAATCCTGCCATGCTAATTTGTCAACATATCGATGCAAACATACTAATATCCTGACAAAGTTATGCTAACATGCTAATATGCTGACACGCGGATGATAGCATGGTAATGTCCCAACATGCTCATTCTAACATGCTCATATGCTAACATGTGCCAACATGTTCATGTCCTGACATGCTAATGCTAACAAGCTAATGTCCAGACACACTCATGATAACATGCTAATGTTCTACTATACCAATGCTAACATGCTAATTAGCTGACATGCCAGTGCTAACACCTTACTCTCCTGATATGCTCATGCTAACATGCTCATGTACTAATATATAGTAATGCTAAAATTCTAATGTTCCCACATGTTCATGTCACTATGCTAATGTGCTCACATGCTATTGCTGATATGCTGATATACTTATTTGCTGACATACTTATGCTAACTTGCAAATGCCCTGATGTGCTTAAGCTAACATGCTAATATTCTGACACTCTGATGCTAACATGCTGATTTCCTGACACACTAATGCAAAGACATGCTGATGCTACCATGCTAATATGCTGACATGCTGATGTGCTGACATGCTAATGCTAACGCAAACATGCTATTATGCTGATATACTAATGCTGACATATTCATGCTCACATACTAATTTGCTGACATACTAATGCTAAAATGCTAATGTACTGACATGCTAATACCTACATGCTAATGCTAACATGCTAATATAATAACACAGTGTCAATGTGTTTTGAAGCCTTTTGTCTTTCAGCTGTTAGCTTGGCGTTTGCTTAGCTTCATGCTGACTTGAACTTTCTCAGTGGAATAGTTTGGTCCGTGCAGCCAGGTGTTCTGCAATGAGATCAAATTCCTGATGGCGAGCTCCCAATCAAGGCCAGGAGCCTGAGAACAAGTGCTGCCCCCACATGGTCTGGTAGAAGCTCTGCAGCCTGTTCACTCTCCTCCTCCTCTGACTGAACTCTGAAACCACATCCCATCCAGACCTCACTGGACTGACTGGACACTTTCACAACTCTTCATCCTCCAATCCACACTGGAACCCTGTGAAGCTCAGTCAGCTGTTTAGTTCTGCCATGGAGGAGTGAAGAGCCCAGCCGCTACGCTGCTTTGAAAGCTGAAGGTCAACATGGAGCGTGTCAGAGGTTCACAGTCAATGATCCACTGCAGCTCCTTTCTTCTTCTAGCAAGCTTTGAAATGTGGAGCTGCACACGGCTCTGCCACAGTCACAGGACTAAAGAGCAGAGAAGAAGCTCCGTTTCTCCTGGAGATCCTCAGTGTGGATCACTCTCAGATCAGCCTGATGTCTGACCTTTAGTGTCAACACTACTTTACTGAAACACACTCAAACATGGAGTCTGACCTCAGAGTCTGCAGACCACAGAGTGGACTCTGCAGAAAACCACACAGCTGAGAAACTCCTGAATCCTGCAGACGGTTCAAACTCAGGTCCAGATGTTCCAGATGTTTCTGGAGGGAGGGGTTGGACTTCAGAGCTGAGGCCAGAGAAGAACAGCTGATCTCTGACAACCTGCAGTGCTCCAACCTGAATAAAGAGAGAAAGAAGTGAGATTAGAGGACAGAGTTTGATGTTGAAGTGACTGAGAGCTGAAGAAGGTTCAGACTGGAAGAGTTTAGAAATGTAAAGTCCAAACAGCTGAAGCCTCCAGGAGGAGAAGAGCTCTCATCAACATGCTGCAGAGCTCAGTCCACTCTCTGTCCACACTACATCTGGAATCCTCCTGATCTCCTCTCAGTCCTTTGCCTCCAACAGATTCTCCCTTCAGACAGTGAACTGACCTCAGAGTCTCCAGGTTACAGTTTGGACTCTCCAGTCCAGAACACACAATCTTCACTGAGGAATCCTCCAGCTTGTTCCTACTCAGGTCCAGATGTTTCAGATGGGAGGGGTCAGAGGTCAGAGCTGAGGAGATCACTTCACAGTGAGGATCAGAGAGTCCACAGCCAGAAAGACTGTAATGAGACCAGAGAGGACAGGACGCTATGAGAGAGGACACTTTGATGGACTGTTGGACATCAGAGCTTCACTTCTTCACTTTGGCTTCATGTTGACCTGGAGGAGAACCTGGAGGAGAACCTGGAGGAGAGAACCTGGAGGAGAGAACCTGGAGGAGAACCTGGAGGAGAACCTGGAGGACAACCTGGAGTTCCACATGTTGAGTTCGGTTCCTAATGTCAAGAAGTATACTTAAAGTTAAATATCCAGGTACCCCAACCTGCCCCTATGGACAAATAACAAATTGCCCACTGCACTGTGTTCATGTTGCCCCTCATGTTGCCCCTCACTGTCTCATTTTGCCCTCACTGTCTCATGTTGCCCTCACTGTCTCATGTTGCCCCTCACTGTCTCATGTTGCCCCTCACTGTCTCATGTTGCCCTCACTGTCTCATGTTGCCCCTCATGTTGCCCTCACTGTCTCATGTTGCCCCTCACTGTCTCATGTTGCCCTCACTGTCTCATGTTGCCCCTCACTGTCTCATGTTGCCCCTCACTGTCTCATGTTGCCCTCACTGTCTCATGTTGCCCCTCATGTTGCCCTCACTGTCTCATGTTGCCCCTCACTGTCTCATGTTGCCCTCACTGTCTCATGTTGCCCCTCACTGTCTCATGTTGCCCCTCACTGTCTCATGTTGCCCCTCACTGTCTCATGTTGCCCTCACTGTCTCATGTTGCCCCTCATGTTGCCCCTCACTGTCTCATGTTGCCCCTCACTGTCTCATGTTGCCCCTCACTGTCTCATGTTGCCCTCACTGTCTCATGTTGCCCCTCATGTTGCCCCTCACTGTCTCATGTTGCCCCTCACTGTCTCATGTTGCCCCTCACTGTCTCATGTTGCCCTCACTGTCTCATGTTGCCCCTCACTGTCTCATGTTGCCCCTCACTGTCTCATGTTGCCCTCACTGTCTCATGTTGCCCCTCACTGTCTCATGTTGCCCTCACTGTCTCATGTTGCCCCTCACTGTCTCATGTTGCCCCTCACTGTCTCATGTTGCCCCTCACTGTCTCATGTTGCCCTCACTGTCTCATGTTGCCCCTCACTGTCTCATGTTGCCCTCACTGTCTCATGTTGCGTTGCTGTCTCTCAGCTTGGTCAGACTGCTGAGCTGTGAAAACAACACTGAGTGAAATGTTGAGCAGCTCTTCATTCTGGACCCAGTTCAGAGTTCTGCTCTCACTTTAACATCATTCAACACATTTCCTCTCTGGCTTTAGTCTGGTTGCTGCTGAGCCTCACATCACTTCTTTCATCACATGTTTACAGTGTGAAGAAGACCAAGAGAAGATCTGCTGACTTCCACAACATGGACATTTGATTTCCAGCTGCTATGAGGGCTGATCAGATGGATTCCAGGCAGCTGGAAACATTTCAGTCTCATTAGAATATTACAGACAATAAGAGATGAAATGTGAATCAGAACATGAAGGAAGACTGACAGTCCAAGTTTGAACCAACTCTGAAAACTGAGTCTCTCTGGAGGGTAGAGGAGACTTTTAGGAACAGCAGAAAGTTTGATGAAAATGTTTTGAAATGAAATATTAAAATGTAAATTTTGATTGAATAATGAAGTGAGACTCTCTGCAGCAGAATGGAGCCGTTAACAGCTGAATAATAATCAGTCATAGTCTGAGGCAGCGGATCAGACAGTGGACTGATGGGTTCCTCAGGACAGATCATTGAGGATCATCTCCACAGAGGAACTACAGGAACTACTTTCTACAAACATCACTGAGACATTGATCATGAGGACAAGTGGACTCACTCAGCCTTCCTGCAGTTCTTCACAGCTGGGATCAGTCTCCGTCGTCCCTCCTCTGATGTCTTGTACTTCTTCAGGTCCAACTCCTCCAGGACCTGGTCTGACATCTGCAGCATGTAGGCCAGAGCTGAGCAGTGGATCTCAGAGAGTTCCTTCTCTGATCTGTTCTCTGACTTCAGGAACTCTTGGATGTCCTGATGGACTGAGAGGTCCTTCATCTCCGTCAGACAGTGGAAGATGTTGATGCTTCTGTCAGGAGACACTTCTCTACTGCTGATCTCCTTCAGGTTCTGGATGACTCTCTGGATGGTTCCTGGACTGATCTCTGTTGGATCCAGCAGACCTTCTAAGAGTCTCTGGTTGGATTCCAGAGAGAGGCCATGAAGGAAGCGGACAAACAGGTCCAGGTGGCCGTTCTGACTGCTGAGGGATTTCTGCAGGACGGCCTTCAGGAAGCTGTCCAGAGATGAGAAAGCATCATCATAAGAATAAAAACCATATTCCCTATGCTGCTCTTCAATGAAGGTCTCCAGCTCGTCTGTCTCCCTGTTGGTGAAACAGTGGAACATGAAGACTGCAGCCAGAAACTCCTGAACACTCAGATGGACGAAGCTGTAGACGGCTTTCTGGAAGATCACAGACTCTCTCTTGAAGATCTGAGTACAGATTCCAGAGTACAGCGAGGCCTCAGTCACATCCAGACCACACTGCTCCAGGTCTTCTTGGTAGAACAGGATGTTTCCTTTGTCCAGATGTTCCAAGGCCATCCTGCCCAGCTTCAGAAGAAGCTCCCTGTCAGCCTCCGTCAGCTCCTGTGGACCCGTCTCAGGTCCTTCATGGTACTTGAGCTTCTTCCTGTGTGTCTGAAGCAGCACAAAGTGGGAGTACATGTCAGTCAGGGTCTGGGGCAGCTCTCCTCTCTGCTCGCTGCTCAACATGTGCTCCAGAACTGTAGCAGTGATCCAGCAGAAGACTGGGATTCCACACATGATGTGGAGGCTCCTGGAGGTCTGGATGTGGGAGATGATCCTGCTGCTCAGCTCCTCATCACTCAGCCTCCTCCTGAAGTACTCCTCCTTCTGGGCGTCAGTGAAGCCTCGCACTTCTGTCAGTCTGTCCACACATGTTGGAGGGATCTGATGGGCCGCCGCCGGTCGGGAAGTGATCCAGACCCGAGCCGAGGGCAGCAGATCCCCCCAGATGAGGTTAGTGAGCAGCTCGCCCACCGAAGACTGCCGGGAGACGTCCAGCAGCCGCCGGCCGCCGCTGAAGTCCAGAGAAAGTCTGCTTTCATCCAGGCCGTCCAAGATGAAGAGCAGCTTGCAGACGGCCAGCTCCTCTGCCGTCAGCTTCTGGAGCGTGGGATGGAAAACAGCCAGCAGCGAGAGGAGACTGTACGGCCGCTCTCCCAGCAGGTTCAGCTCCCTGAAGGAGAGCACCACCAGCACACTGACATCCTGGTTCTCCAGGCCCTCGGCCCAGTCCAGACTGAACTTGTGCACCGAGAAGGTTTTTCCGCTGCCGGCCACGCCGCTGGTCACAACCACTCGGATGTGTGTGTGCTGCTGGGCCCAGGCTTTGAAGATGTCCTGAACCCTGATGGCAGTGTGATGGAGGCTCTCCTTCCTGGAAGCTGTCTCCAGCTGCTTCAGCTCAGGTTCCCTCTGAAGCTCCTCACTGAGTCCCTCTGTGATGTGGAGCTCAGTGTAGATCCTGTTGAGGAGGCTTCCTCCTCCTGCTTCATCACTTCCTTCAGTCACACGTTCACATCTCCTCCTCACACTCTTCTTATGTTCTTCTAGAAGCTGCTGCAGACCCACACCTGCTCACAGACAACAACAACAATCACACTGCACACAAACAACAAGCTTTCATGTCTCTACAACACAACAACCAGTCCAGTGAAGACAGACCAGTCCCTCAGCAGACACATGTCCACTCTTACTTAGTGCAGCGGCGCTTCTGGATCTTTCTGGCTGCTCCTCACACACATCAGTCCTCTTCTTCTTTCTGTGGACACCAAGCAACATTTACTCTGAGCAACACAACACAAAGATCCAGCTTCAACTCTCACACTGCTTCACAATCCTGGAGCTGAATCTGAAAGGGAGCTCAACATCTCTCACTCTGGTTTGGAGGAAATCAAAGGAAACTAATCAGAGGTTCTGTTTTGGACTGAATTCATTTTAACTCTCACACACTCCTCTGAAATCACACATAAACTGCTCTGATCATTTGCATGTACACAAAAAATCAGCAACATGTTTAAATGCTGTATAAAAACAGAAGATGTTCAGCATCTTTCATATAAACTAGTATCTTCATCCTGGACTCATTTGAAACAGTTATCAAAGTTTTGGATGTGAAAATCTTTACTTGTATTCATGAAGGAGGGATTAAACTTGTGGATGTGTGACTGACTCTGGTTACAAAAAGAGTTTTGCTGCTGTTTATGAGGATGGACTTCATTCTTCTCCTCATTCTGTTATCCAGCAGTTCATCATCATGACACACACCTCCAGACCAACAGACCCCCCCAATCTTTCAGAGGATCCAAACATCTGTTTATTCTAAAGATTAACAACCAGTTTAAATTATTTCTCCCCTTTTTCAAACTGGAGTTTGGTCATTAGCCTTGTCTTCAAGGTGGAGCCCAGAATTATTCATTAATACATCACAAATTTATTTAGTTCTTAATTCTACATTTCTCTCAGCTCATTTTCTATTGGTCCTGTTTTCTATAAATCAGGCTTTTATGCCATTGTTGATTGATCAATAACACCTCAAAAATCAATCATTTCATGATGAAATTGCTGTGATTTACTCATTCCTACATGCCTGATTGTCT